>NC_054408.1:17462999-17771999 GCF_017976425.1 Toxotes jaculatrix
ACTTTTGCCATGTATTAGTCTTGATCAAGGGAACATCAAGGCTAATTACTTAGATATAATGGAGGCTGATATTGCAGAAGAATCTTGTCTTTGTTGCACTGAATGCATTTTTAGATTGATTTGTCTACTCAGCCTGTATGCTGTGTGTGTGTGTGTGTGTGTGTGTGTGTGTGTGTGTGTGTGTGTGTGTGTGTGTGTGTGTGTGTGTGTGTGTGTGTGTGTGTGTGTGTGTGTGTGTGTGTGTGTGTGTGTGTGTGTGTGTGTGTGTGTGTGTGTGTGTACTCTTAAATTGTATCCAGATGGAGAGGGATAGGGGCAATTACCATTTACTTTGTTCTTTGTTGTAAAAAATGGCTCACCTCTACCAAACATTCATCCTTTCATTCATTCAGCTTAAAAAATATGGCTCACTTTTCCTGCACATAACTACAGTCTATTTGCTTATATTGGTTATGAAAGACAAAGGCAAACATGCCAGTGGAGTATATGTACTGTACGGAGCTACCTTTTGGCATGCATGAAATGCTAATGCACTCTACAGTCAAACGCTGTCCATTAAGACTGTGTCTTTGTTTTTTAAAATGTCTTTGTCCAAAATCTGAAATCAGTTTGGGAAGTTGCTTAAACTAAACAGCTAATTGAGCTGTGTTAAAGGTCTTTAACACAGTTGTTTGTCTTTATGGAGACATTTTCATCCTGAATTGGTACTTTGGTTCTTTGGCTTTGCTTTATTCTAAATAAAGCTGCTTTTTTTCACTGATGAACTTGCTAAATTTGTATTTTGCACTAAAAACTATATTTTTTAAAAAGTAGCTATATATTTAGACTTGAAGTAACAGTCTCTGTTTAGTGAGAGAGTGAAACTTAGTGATGAAAACTTAAGGCACAATGGAAAATAGCATGCTTATGAAAGAAATTTTGATGCAACTGCAATGATTATGAATGACCTTATAAACTGTACCTGGAAATGTGTAATGATGGATTGTATTCATCAGCTTATCAGTATGACTCTGCAGGCTCCTTTTAATATGTTTGTGAAAATAATAAGAGGGAAGAATGACTTAGAGTGAGTGAGGAAGACCTATATTTTACAGGTGTTATATCCATTTATTACTTTCCCCAGCACCACTGCCACCATGTAGACTGTCCTGAACCTTAGCTTATCAGTCTCATGACTTTGCCTGTCGACAGCAGATTAAAAGACTGTTAACCCTGTCATGAGGGAGTGGGGGTTTGGCATCAGAAGGAGGCTTGTCTAAATGTAAATAGGAACAGCGTTTCTGGGTGAGCTTACCCTCCTCCCTGTACTCTCGGCTGTAATGGATAACACTGCCAAGCCTGCAATTACTCACTGTCTCTCACCTTCACTGTTTTCATTATACCCTTTAAAGAAAAAATGGGGGGGGGGCTATTTATGTTGATGTTTTGATGAAGAAGGATCAAACCTCTTCAGCCACATCTTAAACTTAAAGTTTTTAATCAAGCTCCAAAAAAAATAAAAAAATAAAAAAATAAAAAAGGATTAAATCCAATTCTTTAAAGTGTGACACGGAATAAAAAAAAAAATGCAATGTGTATTAGAGAATGGGGAAAAAAATTAAAAGCATGTTTAAGAATCACATACTAATCCAGTAAGAAAGGAATTTATTCATCTTTTAAGATTAAACATTGAAAAAGAATTCTCAGTTGTCACATTACTATTTTACTGAAGGATGGCCAAATTCCATTTAGCTGCTTCAGTTTCAGGGTCTTGGTATAGGCCTTTGTCACAGCAGACATTTTGACTTTTTAGAGTAGATCAGGTTTGGTTGTTGTTAATACCATTAATGACAGCTCTGCTCAATTCAAATGTCCCAGTAAGCCAAGACAGTTTGACAGTGAACCACAGCGATGCACAAAACACCTATAACAACAAACATTTTGGTTTGTAATAGCAGAAAAAAGCACAGCTCCTGGTATTTGACAATGTTAAAAATGACATTTAGGTAAGGTAGTTCCAGGGTCCTGGTATTGTGCATGCTGGCTCACTACCACGGTTTACACTTGATGGAACTTGAAGAAATTTGTCCCACTTGTGCTTTTCCTGCTATGAAAAATCAAAATGTCTGCCGTGAAAAAGGTCTGTGTCAGGACCCTGAAACTGAAGCAGCTAAATTCAATTTTAACAATTACACCTGCTTCTTTTCTCTCTCTCTTTTTTTTTTTTTGTAAACTGTTACATGTCTAAGAAAAAGGCCTACAGGTCTGAGGTGTGTGTGTATAACACGAATAGTGAAAATAGACCAGAGTAATTTAAAGAAGACTGGTAGCTGGTGGCCTTTGTGGCTTATTGTCATCAGGTAATTTTAATCATCCATATACAGCTTGTCTCTTCACAGAAGGCTTGGCTTTGAAAAAACTTGCTACACAGTTCTCCTGGTGTGAGTATTATTCTCAGCAAAAGCCACTTTCAGTAGGTTTCATAGACAAACAAGGTTTTGTTGTTTTGTTGAGAGCACAGCATCTACTTTAGATACAGTCGGTGCTCCATGAACAGTATCAATATGCTAATTGGCATATAGCTGCTGTGTATTTTAAACCAATCAATAATTTAATATTAAACCACTGCACATGTAACTATGATATGATAACTGTATGTAATGGTATCAGCCATTACTGTTCCCAGCCAGATAGTTACCAGCTGACTGTTAGCTAGAACTCAGTTAACTCCGTCTTCATGAGAAAGGTGTACAATCCATAAGCTAACAGTAACTGCACCTTCAGCTTTAACATCATTGTCCCCCACAAGACACATAAAGCTAGAGAGTGAAGTGCAACACCTGGCTCCTCTCTCACCTCTACACAGCTGACCAATCATGGAGTGAAGTGGGTGTGAACGTTAGATTGGCAGTTTTTGGAAAGTTACAGAAAATGTTTGATACAGACACCTGACCATCCAAAATGTGGTCTGGACAGAATATAAATCCTGCTTGATTAGTTACAATTTACCAAATGTGTCGGCAACTAGTCAAAGAAATTGCAGGTTGTTTACAGATTTTCAGATTTTGCAATTAGAAAACTGAACTTTCAAAATGTGATAAAAATGTTGATTTAAAAAAAAAAAAAAAGATTGATCGGACTTTAAAATTGTCTGAAAATTGCTTGGGTCTAATTGTCCCATTCTCCAAACAAATGAGTAATTTAGAGTAATTTCAGCTCTAGCTTGAGCTTTCTTCTTTTTTGTATAATTTTCCAGTGTCTGTGTTTAGTTCATGCTTATTATGCATTTTGAATGACAGTCATTGCTGTTCTCACTTTTGCTGCTGCAGTGCAATCCCTGTAAGTTGGTGCTCTACCTTACAGTAAATGCATAGACCTGCTATTTTATGTAAAATTGCAGAGACGGCCAAATTGTCCAGGGCAGACATAGAAAGTTGAATACTGCATGGATGATAGACTCATTTGGAATTTGTGCATTTCAGTTGTGAAAATGGAAGAGAAAAACAGCTAAATATTGCATAAAGGTTTTCATGCTTGGCTGAGGTGAACGTGTACTGGTAAAAAGAACATTCAAAAAGATAATGGACTTTACTACTTGTTCTACCACCTTTGCTACCTGTCATTATCTGCCTTTGCTCCACTGCAAAGCTCAAAAATTAAAAAAACCACATAAGTGGACAGAAACAAGTTAATTCATGCAAGTAAAGCACATGCAATAAGGAATCATGCAGCATTTTACTGGAAACACACACTAATTTTTAAAATTTTTGGCAATTTTTTGCTCTCTGAAAAAGCTAACCATCCAGTTCACATTAAATATTAATTAAACTCCTTTCCCTCGATTCAGTTCTTTGTTAACGACCACCACTGCCACCATTGTTCAAACATGAGAGGACCTCAAGATGTTCAAGTGGTGGACATAACCGAATCAAAAGAACCTTTCATTGCATATTTGACGTCTTTGGGCTAGCATTGGTTCAGTTTTACATGGCCATAAAAGAATGAATCATCTTCTTCACCATAACTGTCTAGTTCAAGAACAAAATGCAGAGCATCATCCAGCATGGCACAGTTTATCTACTGTCCCTAACGTCACTGAGGCCAAAATCTTAAGCCACCATGTTGTTGTTTAAGCATGTTGGTGGTCTCGCTCAGTCATCGCCAAATCACACCACTATGACAGCACACATGGTGCGGCCCTCTCTAACTGACCACAATCCATTACACACAGTTCAAAGGAACATTAAAGACTATCCCCTTGCCCCATTAATCATGTCAGCATTTCCTTTACACCTCAAGTCTGCTACAAAATGTGTAGTAGGGCTGGGCTTGAAGATTCATTGTCAATATTGTAAGTAGTATATAAGGGATTGAAATTCCATGCTTAGATCACTAAGTTAATTTGAAAAACATATTTTTGAATGAATGAAACACTAGATTTATTAACTGCCGCAGAGTTGCTGCTGTTGGAGGTGGTTGGGCTGGATTTCAGGCACACAAATCAAACGCCTGTAACACAGAGAGCAGGGATACCAGATTACCGTCTGTAGTTTAGTTTAGGCAACAAAAGGCACCATTTTATATTCCATTGCGTGAAGAAGCTGATAGCAATGAATTCCAATAGTACTTACCATGATAAGGGAATTTAACCACAACCATTTTAAGATGTGGCTCCAGGAGCTTGCCTCTGGCTGACTCTGACATGTGAGGTTAAATGCTTCAAAGGCAAACAGACAGGCAACCTGATGGAAACCCTGATTGGTACTTGGAAAGAACAGCTTTAAATAAAACGCATAATCAGATAGCAAACTGCAAGTAGTTAGCCATAGTACGCTGTGTGATTCCATGGCTGGAAACAAGAATCCAAAAGCTGAGATTCAGAGAGTCAGCTATCAGCCCCAGCAGCGTGGGGTGATTTGAATTTACTGTCAGGATTAATGCCATCCCCAGATTTCGATTTGGTCTGTGGCTTTTCAGTTTGTGACTGATTATTGAGAGAGTGTTTTCCAGTCTGCAGCTAGGCAGAGTACTGTGGGACTTCTCTTTGTGTGCCCTTTTGTGGGGGAGAAACCTCAAGAAAGCACTGCCTTGCACTTGCACTACTGAGTACAACCTAGTTGCATGTGAATCTGAAAGTGAAATAATGAGAGAGGACAACACTGGAAGTCAGCTCTGATCCTTTATTCACTGCTTGAGGATGAAAGCATTGTCTGATTATTCTTTCCACTTGATAAATTAGCAAACTTGTTCTTTCAGGAAGTGATAAAATAAATCTTTTGGCCTGCTACACCTGAGGTAAGGAAAGGCTAATTTCCTGTCAGAGTAATTAGAATTATCCTGTTTTTAATCATCCTGTTAGATACAGTGCAGTACACACATGGCTGCATGATGGGTCAGCTGTTTTATGGCTGTTGTCAAGGGGAAGTTTCTAGTTTCTGAAGAGCAAGTTGACGGATACTGAAGAAAGAGAAAATTTCCAATTATCCTAGGTTATATTTCTCTCTGGATAAAAGTATGGGGTGGTAGAGGGATGTCAGGACAGAATGACAGGAACTCAAGGGGGTTATCACTGGCACAGCCAATTATCCCACAATGGGTCAGAGAGAAAAGTGTGGGTCAAACAAAAGGAGTCCATCAAAAATGCAATAATGGAGGACATGAAACTGCCAACAGATAAGCTCCTGCCCCCCGAGTAAAATATTCCAACAGCACAATCGATACAGTGGTGATGCCTCAACCCATTCGGTCATTAATAAGAATAATAAATTGCAAATTATGGAATAAAGATAGAACAGAAAAAGAGAATGAAAATACACTAAGCTGATAATTGCAGCAAACTGGATAACATTACCCTTACACACGTGTGTGTATGTGTGTGTGTGTGTGTGTGTGTGTGTGTGTGTGTGATTTGTAAGGCTAATGGCAAATGAATCAACGACATATTTGCTCAGAAGTAACTGCACTGATTTCATACATCAAGATCAGTTTACTAGTCATGGGGATTTTCCAGTCAGGGAGGATTATGCAATTGGCCGACTGCACTCTTTGAAATTATAATTTTGATTTAAAGAGGAAACTGTTTATAATTTGTGTTTATTTGTGAAGTATAATCATGTGTCATCCAACAATGAAAATTCACATTGTATTTGTGAATGACTGATAGGAAACAAGATTGGCGCCAAAACCAGTACTAGGACTAGTACAGCGACTCAAAAAGGCTTGTTACGCAGGCTGTAGATTAAAAGCAATTAAATCTTTTAGACTTTCAAGGAGGATAAAATGCAGTACAGTCTAAAAAACATTACTGAGGATTCACCTGTATCAGCAGCTAGAAACAATTCATTCATCATTCTAGAGAGGCCTCAGTGTTATTTGGCTCTAAAATGAGTGAAACTTTAGTTCAAGAAACCATTCACATTCATAAGAGCAACAAGCTTGTCTGCTACTATTTTTCCAACCCTTGGCCAAGAAGGGGAGTTTTATTGTAAGACTGCTGAAAATTATTGAGGATATTGTGGTCTTGGGGCGGCTTCTGGGGTAATGGTTGATGATGGCATGCTCGAAATGAATTGAAACGGTGCCAGTTGTTGTAGGCCTTGCACACCCACGCAGATGTTTTAAATGTCTACCTGATCAGACGTCTAATCAGGTAGAAGTTGGGCTATGCGACATAAACTAATTTTGTAGTTCTTGTTAGTGACACACCTTTGGAAACCAACCATTTGGCTGTCATTGGTTGAGTTTTGACATCTTTTAATAGTTGACTGCTAAGTACTGCTAAATAGCACTCTACATAACATGGACAGTCTTTGCAATGCCATTTGTGAAAGTTTTTGGGGGGATAAGAAAAAACAAAAAAATTGGAGAATAGAAGAGAACATAGGGTGGCAGTGGTTAGCTGCCTCACAGCAAGAAGTTTCTGGGTTCGAATCTGCTGACCGGGGCCTTTCTCTGTGGAATTTGCATGTTCTCCCCATACTTGCATGGGTTCCCACGTGCTTCCTCTTTGAACATTGTCCATAGGTGTGAATTTGAGTGTGAATGAATGTTTGTCTCTCTATGTCAGCCCTGTGATAGACTGGCGACCATATTCAGAGTGTATACTGCTGGGATTGGGTCAGTTTGGCTCAGCTTTGGCTCAGCTTTTTGCTCTGTTTTGGTCTCCACCAACTCCTAAAGAAAACTTGCAGTGTTGTCACAAACAAATGCCTGCTGCTACTGATCGGCGTGCTGAACCAAAGCAGTAAAGTTCTGATGATTTTTCTCTACTATAATAATATTTTGCAGTATTATTGCAGCTTGCACCTCATATCAACATGGAAACCTAGTTAGAAAGATAATTTAAAGAATATTAAAAAAAACTTTTTTTTTTTTAACTTTAGGTACAAGATACAGCAAAAGAATACGCAGATATGCAATTTATTCAGCTTATGTCTGTAACATCTCATAAATAAGCCTAAGAGTTTTTATTGTGAAAGGGCATTAAAACACATTTTCTCCCAGATCTTCCAATAACAGTTGCTTAGTGAGTAGGCGATAACAGCTTCTGTATAATTACCCATTATAGTCAATTACACTACTTCAAAACTTGAATTGATTTGTGCATTCATATCTAACATTAAGTTTTACCTCCCACACATTTGAAATAGTAATAGTACATCAGTGGTAACAGCAGCAGCAAGAATGTAGTTAGTGGCTAGATTAAATGAATCTGTCGACCAGTTGGGGCGGGGGGTGGATGAAAGGAATGAGCACCTTCACTCCAAAATGGTTGCTCGATATGATCATGGTCATTACCAAGAGTGGTTCTGTTCATAAAAGCTGAAAAATGACATACTTTATGTGGTAGATCTATAAATTATACATAACATGAAAAGCTAACCATTGTTTTTCAGTTTTAAAAGCTATTGGAAAAGGATGGAAATATCCTTTAAAAGAGGGCACAATTGAAAGCTGAAGCAATTTTGAAACACTTCCTGCAAAAATTGTGAAAAATGACAGTGCACATATAGGAGACGACCTGAGAGAATAAAGAGATGGGAAAGTGCTGGGGTAGAGAGTAGGAAGAGGAGTGAGAAGACAAAAGGAGTGACAAAGACAATCTTTTATAGGCTGCACAGAAAGCGACTATATGTGCATGTGTTTATGGGTGTGTGTGAATACACATCTGCTTGTGCATGTGCGGTGGGAAAGAAAGAGGGTGTGTTCTCTTGGAGACAGCAGGGATGGCTTATTAGAAAATCATCTCTCTTAGCCAATGGTTTTTAAGAGAGAGGCAGATGTCATTTGACTGAGAAGTACCACCTCCCAGAGCCAGCATATCCCCCTCAGTGTAAGGCAGCGCCGTGTGAGAGCACCGCTGTCACTGCTCTCTCCTCTCTGTCTGTGTTTCTCCCTCGTTGTTCACAGACACTTTCTCGCTATCCCTCTGATCTCTCTCACTCCCTCGCTTTCTCTGCGCTCCCTCTCCTCGCCCTCCCCTCTCTCTCTCTCCTTTCTTCTTTTCTTCCTTTTTCTCTCTGACTCTGTCCCATAAGCAAAGATAGGATCTGTTACAAACAGCAGCAGCTTCGCCAAGAGCCCAGGTAAGACCTTTTTTTTGTGATTTATTCACTTTGCACTGAGGGGCTATAACACTGAAACTGGAAAACCTCATTGCTCGCTGTCCAATGTGCACAAATTGATTTCTCTACATTTCTAGTTTCTCCTTGCTCTGTTTTGCTGTGACGAATTTGAAGTGGAGATCTGATTTTCTTTAGCAAAACAGTGAGAGCTAAGTTGTTCCATACGTTTGTGAGGCAAACTAGCTAGCTTTTATTGCTAGTAAGCTGTGACAATGACAACTTTAGGAATTTGGCTTTAGTCAGAAAAGTGGACCTGAGAGGAGCATGTAGGACAGTGTACAGAGACAGAGATAGAAAGAGGCAGAGGGAATGAGAAAAATCCAAAGGCAGAACAAGACAGAAAGGTAAATGGGCTTTCACTGATTAAAGCTGGTGGTAGGAAGTGAGTTAAGAGTTGCGGGAGCGTGAGCTCAGGTGTTCGTTCACATATCAGCAGGTGACGAGTGGACTCCTTATTGATCTGGAGCTGGCGTCCTCCCAGAACTAAGCTGAGGCTAAATCCAGAGATTGTGTGAGAGATTGTCTCTTTGGTATATTTATAGAGTGTTCAGATGGGACTTCATATACAGCAAACAGAATCTGCTGGGGAGTCTGTCTGTTTGGTGCATGAATAAAGGATGCAGGACAGTTGCACTCATTGCCAGACCCTCTGTGTGTCTGAACAAGTGTGGCTGTATTTTTGAATGGATTTTCTGCTTCTGACTAATTGACACAAACTGTAAATCTGTGTGCACGGAACATTAACTCTAATGTGCTGGAAACTGCAAAAAAAGAGGATAATTAGATTCAGCCCACTCCTTTGTGATACAGGGAGAGGTTAGGTCATAGTGGAGGTTATATAGTAATTGTTATTCACTGATATTTATAGCACCGGTGAAAAATAGTTGTCTTTCAAACTGTAATTCCTTGAAACGAATATTTGAATTTGCATAAATGACTTAAGTAGCCCTTTCTTCTTGTCTCAATCATTTAGAGTTTAAGATTACCCATGAGCAATGTTCAGCCTTGTAACTTTAAATAAACAATAGGACCATGCAATGTTACATTTGAAATTCAACAGTGAAGCACATTAGTGTCACTTGAATCACGTCTCGTTGTGGGCTTGGCGGCTATTTACACTGCCTTAGAACTGCTTGGAGGAACCTTGCAAGAAGACTTTTGATTGATGATTGATGTCGACATTATTGGTTAGTTGAAAGGTGGTCTTTGCCGATAAGCAATCTCTGAAGTTCATCTTTAGCTAATATTTTCTTGTGGGCTGACGCACAGTTGCCTGTCTGTGGTATAAGAATATTCATCACACTGATGAATTTAAATGAAATCTGAAAATAGCTCAGAGCAAAGCTGCTTTAGGTCTCATAAGTAATACAGCGGTGTGCTTATATTTCATTAATGACATAGTTTGCAGTGCTCTTCTTGGACTGTGGAGAGAAATGAGAGAAATAGCTTTCTGATGTGAAAGGACATTGGTTGTTGAGGTGAGAGAACATCCAGACACGCTGCAGTGGGAACATTAACAGCAGGAGCTGAACCACCCTGTACTTTAATCGTAAGGACCCACACTGAAACTTGCTTATTTTAACTACTCTGGCCACAGTCCACAGACACAGAGCCACTGTGTTGCAGTTCTGTAGCACTGATTCCATTTGGTGGCACACACTGCACACAGAAGTGAAAAAGTACCCATGGCATATGGGCTTTCACACGACTATCAGTGACACATTCTTCATTTTCAGCTACACAGCCACCAGCCCAGAGATGTAATACTAATGTAGCGTTGTGCATTACATAGTATATTGAGCATCTGGTTTACCATGCCGTGATATAAAACAATGTTTGAATGTTATCTGGAGCAAAAAGAAGCTGCTTCAGCTACTTGCCTGACACAACCTCTGTCATTAACCCAGCACTCAGCCAGAGTTCCAGAAAAATATCCACGTTTTTGAGGAAATTAGAGTCAGAGAAATGGGGGAAGCTGGTGCCTTTTCAGTCCGCTGAGGGTTCTCTTCTGACAGCTACACTCTGTCTTTTTTTTTTCTGGTTGGTTGTGAGCTGCCCCAGGTGTGACAGGCACCGAGAGTAATGGGGGATGTTTGACAGATGCATATTTCCAGCCTTGAATGCTTCATATAAAAAAGATAGACGGCATGGATTCAGGCTGAGCGGGGGGACAAACTGTTGGGCTGTGAATCACCCCAATGAGTGTGCCACCTCTCTGCTTGATTGATCTGACATGTGACTCTTACAACCCTTCCAAGTTACTAATTGCACCCCATACTAATTATTGATTGAAATATGAGGGTGGTATATTGGTATTCTGGAGGCAGGCGGAGTGTTGCACCCACTGAGGCTGGTGGTCAAGTTGCAGGCAGGGTGACCCTCCAAGTATGAGCAATCGATCATTTGTTTTCAGAAAATAAGTATTTTCAATGAAAAGCATGATTTCTGCATGGATGGTGTGTTTATATGTGTGTTTGTGTATGTGCTGATTTCATTGCTACAGCATCATGGGGGATTTGTACTAATATTGGAGACTTTATGTGATAATTAATCTTTTATAAGCCTATCAGGGCACATAACCAGGAGCCAAGGCCAAGACATTACATTACAGTTTGTACAGTAGAGTGCAGTGTTTCTTGGCAAACAGACTTCATCTGTCAGCCAATCTGTTCAGAGAGGAGCCAATAGAGGGATGAACTCTCCTGGTTACTATGTGTTTCTCCCTTGTGGATCTCTTTATGATTTGAAAACCACGTACAGTTTCACTTTACAGATCCATCTGGAAAAGCCCACATACTCTGGCTCATTTAATGAAATGAGCATTTAAGGGATTTGATCTTGTTGTCACTCTCCACTTTTCATTAATTTTGTCAATGCAGTGTGTCAAACACACTACAATTAATAATACAATCATGGTATTCATCCTAATTAATGTTAACATAGGTTAAAATTTAAAGTATAATTTACAGCATACAAACAAGCCTGCAGCCATGCCAGTGGCTCTGTTAGGTGGTAGTTATACTGTAGCACAGCAGTGCTAGATATTGTATTTATTATACAAATACAAATACAAATTTATTTTTCCTTTATAGAGTGTATTTATTGTCTCCTCGTGACTGCTGCTACAAACGAATTTACCCACGGGGATTAATAAAGCATCTCTATCTATCTATCTATCTATCTATCTATCTATCTAATGCTAATGCCAATATGCTAACACGCTCACAATAAGAATTCTAACTTAAGTATGTATAATGTTTGCTGTATTCACCGTTACAGTTTAGTCTACTAACATTTGCTAATCAGCGCTAAGCACAAAGTACAACCAAGGCTGATGGGAATGTCATTAATTATCATTGGTTTTTGGTCATAAACTAACATATTGGTCAAATAACAATTTTGACCTGATAACGGTGATTAAGATACATCATCTGGGAACCATGTATGTCCATTCAAAATTTTGTTCCAACTGATCTGATAGATATTTTACAGGATAAGCGAAAATTTTGAACTGCTCACTGCACTGGATGAAAAGTCAGAGGATCACTAAAATCATTAGGATTCATTCTCTGGGGACAATGAATGTCTATACACAGCATCATGGCAATCCACTCCGTAGTTTTTCGGTCTGGACCAAAGTGTTGGACCAACTGACTGAAAGTCAGACAGTGCCATCCTTAGAACCACGCCACTAGCAAAAACTGGTTGGCAGTTGCCATTGGTGTATGAGAATGATGGCACATTTTCTATTTATGTACAGAACATGAAAATAACTAATTACAAAGTAGAAACTGCTGCATAAGCAAAGCCTTTTTAACATCACTTTCACAATCATTAACAGTCTTGTCTTATTCCAGTCCATATTGTGGAGGTGAATGTAATCTCTGACTGCCCCAGTGTGTTATCAAATAAATAGGGCCAATGAAAGTCATTTTAATAAAGTAAATCTATGGCACCTTTGGATATTTCTTTGAGCTTTTACAGGCATTGACCCAGTTTCTTGTCTTAAGAGTAACCACTGCAAAAGGGCAAAAAGATTCCAGTTATACTCTATACAGAACAATGAGCTATGAGCTATGACCAGGTGTTCTCTGCCTTAGATGAAATGTTACACAACTGTTTTCTTTATGTGAGAGCTGTACTTGTTACAAAAAAGCTGAACAGGGGACAAATGCTGTAGATCGCACACATTCAGCACTAAGGGCTTTCTGTATTATAGTACATCTCTGTCCTGATATGATGCAATGAAAGGGCAGAGCAAGTAGGAGGCTATTTGTCAATGACATCCTTCTGCTAATAGGATTAGATGCATCTGAAAAGCACTCAAAGGGGCTGTATGCAGTGACTATGCACATCACTGCAATGATGCTGAATAACAGATACAGAGCTCATGTAGGCTTTGGGTAAATACATTTTGAAACCATTTTTCTCAGTAGGAAAATTGATTATTGGCTATTCTGTTTAACAGTGTAATGTTTAATGTCAGTTATTGGTCAGTGAATGCAAAATGTGAATCTATGTCATTTTATTGTTAAGTCTATATGTCAGCTTTCTTAAAGCTGCAGTGTGTAACTTTTTTTTTAACTGAAATATTCTCCATAACATATCTTAATGTGGAGAGGTGCTGTCACAGACTTCTGTGATGCAGACACACTGAACAGCCTGGTAGCAAAGCAAAAACTTTTTGAGTGAGCCTCGCCCCTTCTAACCAATGAGGGAAGGCCAATGTCAGGGGTGGGAACTCACAGCTGTGAATCAATACGTGATCACACTGCTAATCTACCGTTGTGCAATATTACGTATGACAATATTAGTGAAAGTTGTTTTCCAGTGTTGATATACTGTATACTGTGTCATGATGTGAAAGTTGGATTCAATATCGCATAAACTAGTCAAATTGATGGTTAAAGCAAAGAATTGTGTCCCACTGGAATCATTATATGATCATACTGTTGTAATATAACTCCACCCAAAGTTAAACAGTGATACTGAGGCATCGATCAGAATCGACACCCACACACTATAGCGATTTTTAAGCAATTTGCATTGGCCCAATTTCAACACAGACTTTCCCAGTTTCTAACTTGCTTGTTGTACCTACTGAACAAATGGTAGCTACCAGCCAAAGGTCTCTCAAAGACATTGTGCTTCTTTCCTTCTTTTTTTCTAATGCTTTTGCTCTCTACCAGATCATCTTTGTGTCAGTTTGAGCTCAGTTTACTGATTCACTCATCTCCCATAATGAAACCAGACATAGGAAATTGACTAGGACCATAGAAAAAGAAATACAGAAATTTCTTGTCAGGCAAGCAGTCATCAATGTCAGCACTGACAAAAAATTTGAAAATGGTTCACTGGTTACTTTGTGTGAAGGGAGATGTCTCAATCTCATATATATATATAGATATAGATATAGATAGATATAGATATATGAGATATATATGCTTTTTGTTTTTTAAACGAACCAGAAAATGTTTAAATCTTATTGTTTATTTTTTTTCCTGGATAATATGTCTGCACAGTGAATCCAAAGTAAGTCAGCATATCTTAAGATTTTTTAAACTAAACTCTGTTTGACAGATCTGAATTAAGAAAATATGACCTGGGTCACAGCTTTCCTTTGATGTTTATCTTTAATGCATTGTGCAGAGGAGTGCCAGTGTGGATCTGTTGTGACAACCTCTTCATCTCCAGAATAAACAAATTACTGAAGTATAAAATGCAGTTTAAAACCAACAGGAGCACTGCAGAGGCTTGGTGCAAAATGTCGCTTAACAGTGATTGCTTCCTTTTTTTTCTTTTTTTTAGTTTACTCATCACAGCTTTACGTGCATGTCTTGCTGACGCATGGAGTCATATCATTAAACTGCTGGCTGCCATTTATTTATTTTGAGGCTGTTTCTTTTGTTTCGTTCATGGGAAAAATAATTCACATTCAGCTCTTTATAACTGCACACCTGTGATCATCCAGGATACATTTTAGTACCAAGTCTGAACATGGTGTTTAGAGCAATTTGCTGCCTAAAAAGTCTTTCTGGTATCAACTATTTACTCCCTGCAGACTAAAGAGGTGGCTTTAAAAATTGTCCAAGTAGGGGTTATTCTAATCCTTGTTCTTTTGTGGAGAACTAAGGCTGTGGTCAGCTAGAATTCCTGCTTACACTGTAATGGATTGCTATAGTGTCTTAGAAAAATGCACCGCTTCCGTCTGAATCTGAAAGGCTGTCCGTCCCTTGTAGAAGTGCCTTACGATTTTAGTTTAAAACTTAAAACCCAATTTTCTGGAATAACCACAGAGAATATTTTCACACCACATGCGGGTCTTCTAGTGTAAATATACAATATACGCAGAAACTGAATAATTATCACATATTTCAATATGCGCTACATTCGTCCTGGGTAACATGCATAAGCATGTTTCCAGTGTTAACCATCAAAGCAGGTTGTGAAGGCTCTCACTTATTAAAATCTACACCAATCAGCCGCTGGTTTTAATGCTGTGGCTGATCGATGTAGATTTTAATGAGTGAGCACCTTCACAAAGTGCTATGATGGTTAACATTGGAAAAACAGTAGCACCTTTGTGCGGACTGGGATTTCTCTCAGGGCGGATGACTAGATTCCTTATATGAACACATTTTGTGTGTGTACATGTGGGCTTTTATGTGTGTGTGAGTGTGCTTGTCAAGTGATTAACCATGCTGGGAGCGTCGAGGGATCCCTTGATCTCATTACCTCTGCTGGCACAGGTCAGTAAAGTATCATATCGACATCAGATGAAGGTCAAATCACTCAAGGTGACTGACCTTTAGTGATGCTCACTATTTTAATCTGTTGTATGTTTCATTCATTTATTTGAATTCTTTTTAGTCAAGCAGCAAGTATTTCACTTGACAAACCTCTTAAAATGATTGATGTTGTTTTGTCACTCACTGCTGCAGTTTTGCAGAACGGTGATAGAGACAAATTCTACCTAAACCTGGTTATGGAAAACAATTCTCAACCTTTTTCACTGTGGTTTAAAAATACCTGAATACCTTTAAATAAAGAAATCTTTCTTAGAGGAAACCTCTTTTAGTGAGCGCTACCCTTGACATAGTTAGCGATGATGATTTCATACTCCCACCCTCTTCACATCAGTCTGATAGAGGGTGGGATCTCAAAGCTATTATTTGGGCAGAAGAATCATTATGCTCAGCTGGGCTATTGCTACTTCACATTGCTACTCAGAACACAAACACTTCTTTTTTTTTTTCTCAAGTCTATTGAATTTGCTGACCCCCAAACACCCCAACAGTTTTCAATTACATTAGCCCCCGCCCCCCCAACCCCACTTGGAATACAAATGCAGGAGCTTGAGCAAGTCTTATCTCAAGGGTCTTTGTCAAGTAGCCGGCTTATTTGTCTGCTGCTCTTTCCATCTGGCCACGCAGGTTATTCTTTGGGTGTTATGCAGTTGTCAGGCAGCTGAAGGAAGCTGTCACAAAACCTGGTCAGCCTCCTGACGGCCCATTGACCTTTAGCTTGGATCTCCTGCTTCCATCACCCCTATTAACTTTGGATCACTGGCTATATTCACTAAATCTTCCTCGCACGTAATAGAATTAGTGCAGCAATACGCTTCTCATAATGGTCAGATGTGTCTTTTTTTCACCTCCTGTACAGTCTTTTCTGTCTCAATTGACTCTCTTTTTTTTTTTTTGTTATTCTCCTGCTGTCTTTGAGGTGTCAGCAGTAATTACATCTAATGAGAAAGGAAAGGATTTGTTCACCTGAAGAGAACACATGACCTTTGTTGAAAACATGCTGTTCCTGCCATCGCTCTAATGGAAATGTGCAGCTGCAGTCATTCGGATTTGATCTGATGCCACTTTGATATTCAGGGGTTAGCGTCAGTTTTGAATTCACACACGCTTTTGTCCTATGGATTTAGAAAGAGTTGATATTTTACACGAGTGGATGTCACAAGTAATGACTGGCAAGTAGAAGATGCGTACTTTACCACTTAGTGATGCAGACTTAGATTGAAGAGGTGAGAGCACAGAGTGATCCCATTGGAGCTGCTTGAGAGGAAAGTTCTTTTGACTTTTTAATGCCACTGTTGCGTCTTGTCTGATTTTCCATGATAAGTAGCTGTCTCCATGTGGAAATTATAAATAGGATGAGAACATGTAATTTGTGAATCTTGAGTCTTGGGTCTGCACACTTGGTGTTATAAGGGCCAAAGAGGATTCCCTTTGGAAGGGATGTCACTGCCTATCTCATCCAGTGTCTTGACATTTACAGACGTCCCTACTTGTAGTGAGTGAAAACAACATCTAACATGAAATGGGAAGAGACAGAAAGCTTGAGTCAGGGCTATCACAAATATTATAAATAAGTTTTATATGTTTTATATTAGATATTTAGTGTTGACTGGACTTGTTGGTTAGGATGGCTTCACTAGAGGACAGGGCCACAATAAAACTATTCGAAACAAGTAATATATGTATTTGACATACCATCCATGTTTAACTGTTGAGTGTTAACTCACAATTTCTCTCACTATTGTTTTAGTTTTTTAGAGTGCATAATGAAACCAGGAAAAATGTTTTTTTTGCAATTGTCATTCCCAAGACGCTAAGGCTGGTGTTATTTATTATTTTTCTAATTGTCAGCAAATCTTATGAAAGCACCAGAAGTGTTTGTCTCATTGGTGTGTTTTTAATGTTTCTTGGACAACAATGGAATACGTTATATCATGCACATCTTCTCATTGGATTTGTTGGGAATAACAAACATAGAAACTATGGCCAGCCTTACCCTTTAGAGCTGGAGATGCAAATTGCCATGTTAATAATGAATTGGGTAAAAAAAATGCCTTAGTGTTTTACTGTACTCTTATTTATAAAATCACAATCATTCTCAAAAATCAAAAGAACAATAACTGACAGGATGATTCTGATGACGCTCTTCTTCCTCTTTTCTTCACGAGATTGTTAGTCTTTTTCCTGGTTTCCAATCCTTTATGTAAGCTGGGATGTGCGTGGCTATATTGCTTGAGTTTATGTAGTCCACATCATTCTATTTATTCATTTATACCTAATTGCCATCCACATTTCTGGCACTGTGTCATGATGTGTAAACAGACAAACACACCCACGCACAGATGCACACTTAATCCTTTTTAACGACCCTCATATTTTCCGACTTTGGAAGGGACATTTTATATAATGTGAGTGGCACTGAGACCTCATCTTTAGTTTTAACAGTAAAAAAAAAAAAAAAAAAAAAAAAAAAAAAAAAAAAATATATATATATATATATATATATATATATATATATATATATATTTTTTTTTTAAACATATATATATATATATATATATATATATATATATATATATATATATATATATATATGTGTGTGTGTGTGCGTGTGCGTGTGCGTGTGTGTGCGTGTGTGTGTGTGCGTGTGTTTAAAAAAAAAAAAAAAAAGAAAGCATGTGTGAACATTAGTGTGATGGCTTTGGTAGCCCAGGGCCTTGGTGTTTAAAAGCTAGTATTCTACTGATGTCTCTCTCCATCCCTGCGTCTCTTTCTTGGCCTTCTGCATGTGGTGAACGGCAGACACGCATTAAATTCTAAGAATTCAAGAATGTCACAATCATAATAACATAATGCAGGAGAGAGTTTCATGGACCATTTATGAATATTTCTATCAAATCCAGCCCCATCCTCACACTTTCTGACATGTAGATTTAAAATGCTTACTAGTCTTTAAAGATGAAAATATGAGTACATTTAACCAGGCCATGAAATGCTTTAATCAGCTATCCACAGTGACAAGTGGATGTAGAATTTCTTTTACAAGTTAAATTTAGCAACAAAAAAAAAAAAAAAAACTCATACGAATAAACAGACTGAACAAAGTCTTGGCTACCTGCCTAAATGGCAAGCAGAACTGACAGACACAACCTAGTTACAATTTCACAGTGTGCTTATGGTGTTTGAATGTTTTGTATGCGATGAAACATTCTGGCACTCGTAAAAATGGATGCCAGATCAGTGATCATCTCGTTTATTGTGATGCTCAGTCAAGGGGCAAGAGCCATATGAAGTTGCAGGAAAGACAATGAAATTATGCCTCTCCTGATGCCAAGTCTGGGGAGGAATCGAGCCAACATCACATAAACGTCTTTGCCGTCAGCAGGCTGATGCTTCTATTTACAGCTGTTTTAATTTATTGCTGCTTTGGTCTTTTCAAGAGCTGCTGTGAGGATCAGTTTTTATCGATCACATTTCACCCTCATGCCCTGACCCCCAGGCTGCAAAGATCAGTGTTGCAGGCCTTTTTTTTGGTGATGGCCTCTTGCTCTACAGCAGTTGCCTGTTTCAAAAGGCCGCCTGTTGATGCGCTTTGCTCTCCACAGGAGACAATCCCATGGTAGTTCATTATTTCATTACACTCCAACCTGCAGCAGCAGGCAGTGTGACGTGGTTCTCTATCCTCATTTGCAGAGCCACTAGATACAGTTTCTCTGCTCTTTTGCATCTAATTAGGACAGGCTGTGTGCCTCCAAACAATGGGATAATGACTGGCACTGGCTGGTGTCGTGTACTGGTGCTGAGTACCTCCTGGCCAAGTGCCAGAGCCTTGAAATGCACAAATATGGCACAGTTATGAGTTGAGTGCCAGGGCATGATGGTTCTTATTGGTTATCCACATCACTTCCTGGGCTCTGGAGGGGCTTTGGATTGGTTGTTGCAATACTTTGTATTGCATGAAAATTTTTGGAGAAAAGTGGGTTTGGAATGTGGTGTGTTAATTTATATTTTTTAGCTTGTGGCTGATCAGATCTTGTCTGTTGATGTGATGTAGGTTGGAAAACGTTATCTTGTTTTTTTAAAAAAAGAAAAAGCCAGCGGGTTATGTTAAGGGTGTATCTTCTGTCTGCAAGATACTTTGACATGTCCCTTCATTTTAAATCTTCAATTTCAATCTTTTAGCACTCGTTTGCTTGGTATAAAATTCAAGGCCGTTAATTTCTTAGCATGCTGTTTCTATAAAAATGATTGACAGATACAAAGCATCACGCAGTGAAAAAAAATGCCCTCATTTGATCTCAGGCCACATAATTAACTACAGTAATTTTGGCTAATCATGGGTAATTTTGACTTTTGAGAGCTATTGCAGGGCAATTCATCGACTTTCCACACCTGCAGGTTTCTGCTGTGACTGATGTGGGTTTAGTGTTGGACTGTTTTATTACTGTACAAAATATGCCTGCCCTTATGAAAAGGCATACAAAATTTCCATATGAAAATAAGTCCTGGGTTATTGTTTCAGCTCTCCTTACAATGCCAATGGCTAACCTCGATAAACGATATGGGCATGTGAGGATTAGATTCCTTGGTCTTTCACGGAAAATATGGAGCCCTGGGGATTCCCTTTCAAATAACTTTTTCTCCTCCAGGGCAAAATCTTTTCCCAGGCTCATAAATCCTTTATTATTTTTAATCGGATATTTAGATTACCCTGAAAGACATTTAAAAATGAAACCATGTGCATTGGGTTGCTGGTAAATGTAACCGCATACTGACATTTGTGACCAGTTCAAACAATAACACGCTGTTTTATTTCAGATTGAATTTCGACTATAAGGCTGCTTATAGCCAAAACAACAGTGCTTATGCTTCACTGTGGAATACAGCTGTTGTTGGGGCAGATACCTATTAGAAGCAAATGAGACATGTTTTCACCCGCTGACAGTGTATTTCTCTGCTAATTTCTGGCTAACACTTCTTAACCTTGCCTCATACAAGTTCTAGATTCTTCTTTGAACAGAAATTGCCACATGTAAAGAAATATTGGGCTTATTATCCCTTTAAACTAAACATTTTGGTTGACAGAGTCTCATATGCTAAAGGTCTCATACAACATACAGACACAGAAATCATAGTCTGTAGCCAGTGAGATCAATCAGGGCTTTATTGAATTTTCACATTATTTTACATGCTCAAATAGTTATAATGTATTACCCCAGGTCTTACCCTTTCATCGAAGGAATTTTCCAATAAGCCTTAGGCATGATGTTTTATTAAAATCTGCACACATTAAAAATGTCATTGGCTTTCATTGGCTCTGTATCATGCTTTTGCAGTCTCATCAGTTTAGCTGCAGTATCCAGTAGCTAAAGTGGTTTCCAGTCCATAGGTCGGATTTGTTTGAATTGACTAATCAGGCATTTCTAATCTGGATGTCTATGAGAGACGGATATGGATTTTAATTAGTATGAATATCAAACCTGTATAGCCATGCAGCATGATATGAATTTGTTTTGCCCTGGTATAAAATGAGCATTAATAGTGCACAGTGCTCCAAACGGTGACATCCAATGGCTGACAAGTATATAAGTAAGTTGATCCTTTGTAACCTTGGTGAGAAACACCTCCTCCAAGCTATGATCACACAGTCCACATCCAAAACAAACACTGGCCTTCTGCTGTCAGTAACAAAGTAATAACATCATCTGCTGTTTTAGCTACGAAATTTGAAATGGATAACAAAAATGCACCCCAGACATATTTATACATCATCAAAAACAAAGTGGGTATGACCTCGTGTCCTTGAATAGCAAATTAGCAACTCCGTCATGTCTCGCTACACACGGTACATTGTTTTGAACAAACAGCATTGAGAATACAGTATGCGACTCAGGTTCATTTAGGAGATTGTTTGTGTGATGCAAACAATAAGAGGTGAATCTCTTAGGAAACCACAAAGAAAGGTTGTTCTGGGAACATCATTTGTATCTATTACTTTAATCATGGAAGCTACAAGGTTGTGTGTGTGTGTGTGTGTGTGTGTGTGTGAGATTGCTGTCACACACAGATGCACTCTGCATCAGGTGTACAGTGTAAGCTCCTAACTTCCACCATGGTGTCTCCACAAACTCTGTAAAGTATATTAATAGTTAAATAATAAAATGTGAAATAGTTACTATCACTTGCACTGCATTGCAATAACAGGGCAACATTTCATTCATGATTAATGAATTGTATACTGTGATGTTACTACAGGTGATCTAGTGTAATACATATACAGTGTGATCCAAATTGTGTGTTAAATTTGCTGTTAAATTCAATGCATATATGACCAGATAACACCCCATTTTCACACAGACTGTATTGCCACCAGGCCAACAAACACAGTAAATGCTTACCTGAAAAAAGTAATAGCTGCCACATAGTGTGCTCATATGGTTGGATGATAGAAACAGAAACTTGATATAGCCTGTAGTGGTGGAAGGTGTGCGAAGACTAACAACTCTATAAAATACATTGTACGTGTGTACGTCATACTACCCAACAATATTTAAAAAGCTAAACTGTGATGAGAGGTAATCACTGTACCAATAATAATAATCCATTAATAAATGATGTATAATAACACGACACTCACATTTAGGTTAATCCTTACAAATTCATCATGAACGCTTGCTTCACACTTATTTTGCTGGTAACATCAATATGAGAAAAATTTACTTGAGTTAAGCAAAATATTCACTTGCAATGAATGTGTAAGGATGCCACCAACCCCCAGGTGTTGCTTTGTAGTTTACGTGCAGTTCAAATCTTTAACTCCCAGACTTTACTGTGCTTTGAGAAGCTTAGCTTGTACTGTTGTTTCTGCAGATTCTAATCAGAGAAGCCAAATACAATTGTGTCAATTCAAAAAAAAAAAAAAAAAAAAGTTATTACTCAGTGATCAAAAGGAGCAGTTGATATTTCTATAACTGACATGACATATATCACATTGGGGTGTTGCTAGGTTACAAGTTCAGTTGTGGTAAAATCCTGGATTTAATGGAGTGTCTCTCTGCCAGTTGTGTTACTGCGCTGAACCTAATTGTCTTACAGTTCTACACTGCATTTTCTCTATTTCCCATACATCACACTGAAGTACAAAAGCCTGGCTCGCCATTGATTAGACAAGTTACATAATGTGTCAGTTTGAAACTCTTTGCATTTCATCACACACAGCAAATTATTTTGTTACAGCTCTTTCAAGTTCTTGTCTTTACACAGCCGTCAGAGGTGGATGAAGCATAGCAGAAAATCGTTGCCCCTCTTTGTGCCACTGTCTCTGAGGATAGACTGATTTTATCACTGTCCTTGGTGAGCCGGGAAAATTTCAAGCAGTCATGTTGAAGCCACAGATGGTATGTGAATCTAGATTAGCATGTCCATTGATTATGGTTCAGGTTCAGTATAACTGACAGATGGAACATCAGCATTTAATCTGATGTAAAAACTATGCCATAAGTGTTTTTGATTATTTATGATTATTGATAGAATTTATTATTCCTACACATCTGAATGTATCTCTTCTGCTGTGCTCTATGTGATGCACTGTGTGGCATAAAAATGTATTGCAAAAACAACAGGGTTGTTGTTATTATTGACTGTATATGACAATCACCATCCATATATTAACAGCTACCAAGCATTATGTGATAAAGTAATTAATAAAATGACAATAATAAGGATATTGTAATGATTACACAACTTTATTGTTAACAAAATCATCAGGGTGTTAATTTATTAAGTGAGTCATTAAGTGATTGACTTGAGTATGCCCTGACTCACATGCAGTGATTATTATTTTTTTCTTTTTCTGGCTTCCTTTGCCACCTATTTGGAAATGAGAACTGTTGTCCACACTGTGGTCTGTTATTAGACCTTTTATCAATGGTGTTCAGCAGGGTGTGATCACACCAACACCCACACAAGTCTGTTTTCTCCATCAAAACCTGTTGTTGCAATTTTGTGTTTGGCTTGTGTAGGATCATGTTGTTCAGTTGTAGTCAACCTTATTAGAGAAAAGTTCTGACAATCTGGTCAGGTGTTTTGGCTGAAAGGATGCAGGACTGTGACTGTCCAAACAATTCAGACTCCAAGAAGTCACTGTGCTGTGAAATGCTACGATCTGTCTCCAAGCCCTTTCATTTTACTGCCACTTCCTGTTGTATTTTTGGATAGCATTTTCAGTCTCTATGAACTGCACCACAGGTCTTTTGAAAGAGGACGAAGGCTTGCATCTTTCACCATCCCAGTGCACGTGACAAAATGTTTTTCAGTTGTACCAAACTGAAAAGGAAGTGACTTCGAATAAGCCCACGGGAATGCATCTCTGCTGCAGACCTCAAACTGCATCTGCTGTAGCTCGGGAAAGATAAAATACTCATCTGCTGATCTGTACTGTATTTTGAAATGCATTTCAAAGATGGGTTCCGTTCTTCTGTATGTGCAAGTGCATTCATGGCCAGAGGCGTTGTTAATCAAAAGCATTGATGAAAAGTCTGTAGGGGCGTTATCTGGCACAGCATCAGCACAGAGATATTTAAAGGATCCTCCATGAATGGCTTAGAATTGCTAGAGTGATTTTACTGCATAAATCTACAGTTAAGGTTTACACATATGAAAAATATTATGTTTGTGCTTAAAATATTTTTGGTGAACATTCCCTGAATACTATTGCTGTGTTACAAGCAAACTGCCTTGTTAGAATGATTGAACTGTGCAATTTTATGATGCAATAAAAAAAAAAAAAAAAAAAAAAATTAAGATAGCGACGATAGCGGAAGAGTAAAAGATACATTTTCGTCTTTTCAGTTTTATCCCGTTCTCCAACAGTGTTTTAGTTCTACATTTGTGAAAGTCTTAACCTCCTAAACTGAACCCAAGAGGTGAGCAGCAACCAGCCGCTGACTGATTGGACCTGTCAGCCCTCAAAACATTTGATTGGATTTGGCCACGGTGAGGTCTCTGCTTTCACAAAGTGAGCCAGCCCAGGGTTCTCCACAGAGACAGAATGTTCAATAAAGTCCCACTTTCAGCCTTCCCCTTCTCCTTCCTCTCTTATCCGGGAAGCACAATCAGATAAGTGCCTCACCCAACAAAGGAGATTTGCACTCACACTGCGAGTCCATATGTCATGCAGCATCTTCCCACCCAGAAACGGAGCAGAGCAACAATTAGATCTCTAGGGTGGAAGGTTAAATATTCTTTAAGTTGTTATCAATGTGTAATATTGTCCTGAGGGCTTTCTATCAAAGTACCACATTTAATTATGATGCAGTTAGAATGGAGGACCATTTGTGGCTATATCTTTTCTGTTAAGTTTCATGCTGCCGGCTAACACTTTATTAGCACGCATTTATTCAATGGGACAGTATCTGTGTAATCAGCAAATTTCTGAATATAGTCCACTTTGGAGCTGAGAGAAATTTAATATTTAATCTTAACTAAAATATTAAAACTGCACATCAAAGGTCATCTTTCTTGATTGTGTAACGGGTTTTAGCAACTTGGGCACATGTAAAATGGATGGGAAATATAGTGGCTCCATAGGTGTTTAGTTAAACTGTGAAAACTCAAGTTGTAGGAATTACTTTTCATTTTATTAATCTGTAAAGTAGCCTGGGTTAGTTAGTGGTGAGTGGAAAAGTATGAGTTTGTCCAGATCATTTAATTGATAACATCAGGGTGCGGATGATAAAAATGATTCACATGGAGGTAAAGGTGGTGGGCAAAACAAAGGGCCCAGACACTCATAGTCACAGGTTACAAAAACTGCTGAATTATTTAACAGTCCCAATGACAAGACAGTACAATGCCAAACACGGACAACAAAGAGTGTCAACAAAGAGGAACGAGGGTCACAAGTTGAATCTCAGCCACTGGGTCAGACAGATACTTAACAGGGTAGTTGAGAGAGCTGAATCAATACCACAGTCAAGTCTCTGGTCAAGAGACTTAATTATTTGATGCTTGCACTGTAAATGGAATGAAAATGATGTAGTGAAACATGGTGTATGTGAACAGTATAGACATCATTAAATAAATAGTCCTCATTCCTCAGGTCTTATTTTTATGTTTAAAATAGCTTCCCAAGGACGTCCATCATTCACAAAGACTTAAACAGCTAATCCAGGCTTCGTGAACCGTACCTCATGTTTAATGAATGTCAGCTGCTCTCAGTTTAATTACGTTTCCATAGTATAACACCCAGATCATTTGATATTTACCTGATCTATAGTTGATCATGTTTTTTTTTTTAATTTAGTTGGTAAATACCACATTTCTCTACCTTTATTTGCTTTATTTCTTTCAAGGAGTCTTTATTAATCAATATATGTGTGCTGCAGTTTTCACTAACCGAGAGCATAAAGTATAATCATCTCATTTTACTTGTAAAAGAGATTGATTAAAGCAAAACATTATATATAGATAAAGAAAATGGAAACTGAGTTTAAATAATGAATGAAATAATTAAGCAATGTATTGATTCAGACAGGGCTGTCATTTTCATGACTATAGGTCCTCGCTTACATGAGTAAATATGATGGAACAGTTGGAAAGATGAAACATCAAAATTTGCATTTTACATTGTGGACAAATCTTTAATGCTGGCACTTAAAATCAAATGCAGGCAAGATGAACTGTGTGAGAAATGGGATCTTAGAATATAGAGCGAGTATACGGCTGATTTTTCTTTCTGATCAAATCTTCAGTAGCATTTGCCATATTTTGTCTTTGCTGGTTTTCTTTTGCTTGTAGACTCACTTTTAAAGACTTACAAACATTGGATCTACTTGGCACCTTTTGTCCTTAGGTTTCTGTTCACAGCCTGAGGTCTGTTGATCTCTTGCTGGTCATTGCCACCAGGGTCATTCTGCAAACAGAAGGCATGAGGGCAGTTTGCGGTCAGGACGCCAACGTTTTTTAATAGTAAGTTGTTGGAGATCAGGAGAGAACTTTGTTGTCCTTAAAGACTTTTTTTTTTGTAAACGTGGTACTTATTTAGCTGCCCTTTAAAATATCTTTTTATGTTTTCTTTGTGTGTATTTATCTCACTTTCTCTTATCACTTGTTATATCTGTGAAGCTCTGCTTTGGTTAGAAAAAGTGTATGACAGTCTGATTCGAGGAATTTTTAGTTGTGTTAAAATACATGAAACAATGCTCTAAGTGGCCACACAACCTTTTTTTATTTGTCTGTCAACAATGTATAATTTCTGTATTTCAAAGGTGTTTCTAGGAGACTGAGAGCAGAGTCTCTTGTGAAGTTTTCAATTACCATCTAATTCACAGCAGTACACACTATCCGGTTTCACATGTCTTTGTGGCACATTGTTGTTATGAGGAATGCATTATTCAGTACAGCGGTTTTCGGTTAGTGCTTATTGATCCAAGACTGCATTTCCTCTTTCAGATTTGTTTATTCAAATGTGACAGTTGGGAAGGAGCTGTCTTAACACTCTGTTACTGAAGGTCTGAGTAGATTATAAGATTTAAAGAGACAAAGACAGTCCCATCCCCATAACGTCGACTGTTGTCAGACAGATGAGTGGCATGTCGGTGAAGTCCCCCAGAGCACATTCACCTGCATCTTTCTAACAAGGCCTCATCCACAAACAATGGCAGGATGATGCTATTTTCCTGGAATTAATTGTTTGTTTCATACCTTCTTAGTTACACACTGATCGCAAAAATATTGGCACATCATGTTCATCATGTTCATGTTACATAATTTTGTGAAAAACAAAAAGAAAAATAAATCTATTATGCAAATGATGTGGTCAACATACTGCCTTAACTCATAAATTACCTGATGCTGTATATTCATTTATAACATTGCAGGATTTTCTTCTACACGGTCTCAACAAACCCAGAGAACTTACGTGCACTGTGTTAGCTAGTTGCTGTTTGTTCTTTTCCCATTCATAAACACTAAAATATGGATAACAGAGAAACACATTGGCTTGCATTTTGTTGTTGCCTAGCAACAATGTTTGCATAATTAATCATAATTAACATGAATGTATTCCCATGCCACAAATATGGCTTTACCAATAATAATGTGAAGAAAGTTTAGCATCATTGAAGTAAAATACTGACCTCAGGACCTTGACTTGGACGATCCATGTTGGCAAGTGATCCACTAAACAAGGTTAAAGGGGACACTGTAAGAAGTAAAGCGAACACGCAATGAGGCAGTGACGATTTCATTGGTCAATATTAAACCTGGCATCCAATTGGTTGGGGAATTTTGACAGGGTCTTGAAATGAGAACAGAAATCTGAGAGCAAAAGTTTCATGAGTGCACAGAAGCTGCCTGAGTGCAAAGGGAAGGACAAACTGAAGCACAGGACATTTGTGCAGCGACAGTATTTCTGAGTGCAGACAGTTTTCAGCAGCTTGTGCTTGAGGGACTGTTTGAGAGAGAGGGCAGGGTTTTGAAAATCTGAACGTGAAATGAAGAAATAATGCTCTCAAATTGAAAGACCCTGCTCTTGAACAAGAATTGGAAAGAAACTCCATACAGTTTAAATGATTTTTGTAATAATCTGGTAACTGGTTCAGGGTTTTGCTAATTTCTTCAGAAACATTTTTTGTGCATGTGGTGACAATGAAAAGAAATCACTCTCTTAACTCAGTTGCAATCAACCAGTTTATTGTGTAAACGTTTTAGTAAACAGCAACTCTGAGTGGAGGATAAGTATGTGGATGTGCTGGTATTTCTTCCATTTACACTGTTTATGCAAGCAACAGCTTCTTGTCTTGTGTCGGTGTGCAGTAGCTCTGGAAAATCTTGAATATGTGGGGACAAAGAAGTACAAATGCACCAACAGGTACAATCGAGTTAGCTCACAATCCACTGTGTATATCTAAAAAGTAATAATCTTTCCATTTTATCTGGATGGATGTGTACACACAGCTGTATTTTTCTCAGGTGACCTAGATCCGAGACAACACTGATAAGATGAACAAAGTTTCATTTCTGCGTCTTTCTGCCCTCTGAGCAAGTTCTGCTGACTCTGCATTCAAAAATGTTGCTCATTAAGAGCCCAACCTTTGTTGAAGTACACCGGCTCTACTGGATGCTACACTACATCCTTAGCAACAGTAAAACTGCCAGCAGAGAGTAGAGAGTTATTTCCAGCTCTAATGGGATCAGGACACTTTTATCTGGAGTTTTTATCAGTTGATTAACTAATGCATTGTTCCTTGTTGAGATGTAGAGAGTTGGTTCAGTCACCCCAGGTTGGAGAGGTCAAGTCAAGGTGAGATCCAATCAGACCACAGCACCATCCCAGGCTGGCGGGTCCCGGTGTAATTACACTCTCCGAGACTCCTGGTGAAGTTACAGATAAGGTGTGGGCATTGTTAGGGGACTTGGGGAAACCTTGTCTACACAAACATATTGTTTCACATTTTTCATGTTAATTGCATTGTCAGGAATTGGTAGAGCTTTGCATCACAAGCACAAAGTTTCAAGGTGACTTTTTTGCACCACAAGTTGATGTCCTTGTGTGACAGATATGTGTCTACTATTGCACATACTCTATGGACCCTCTCATCTGGCTCACTAAATGCTCCCAGGGGCGACGGACTTGGGTGCAATAACTCATGGTTTGTGACCATGCAAAAAATCTTAATTTGGCCATTTAGTGTGAATGTATTGAAGATTTGCTTAAAGCATAAATTTTATGATATCTTGATGTAGCTCAAGATGCAATCTAGGAAAACTTACTAAACTGTATGTTTTCACTGCACACACTTGTGCAGAAAAGCAGTCTAATCCAACGTTCAGTGTCCTATACCAATTTTAGAGCCTTATGTTTTGAAGAAAGTTTTACCTAATCAGTGAACGCATGCGTACTATGTCATTCCTTGCACATTCCTTAAAATGGAGACTGTGGATGAAACTTTATTTAATCATTTGAAAAAGATGGGTCTTATAATGTAAATGATATATAAGCAGTTGTACAAGACATTATTGGTAAGAATCACCCATTAATCCAACCTTGTACAGACCGCCTTGCTCCTTGCGTTTAAAGCATCTTCAGTATATGTAGTATTAAAACCTTTCTGACTTTAACAGAATAAGATTAAAATTAAACTCTGGAGCATAATTACCGATTCAAATGATTATAAAATCAAAATTGAAAAGAATCTCTGTGGTGCTTTAACATGAACCTTGAGTATCCATTAGCTGAGAGCATAGCCGCTAATCTGATTTTTTTTTTTTTTGTTGCCCGTGAAATCAAATTACCCATATGGTGAAGCTCAGCAATATTTCCAACTAGCTCTCGCATACTGTGAGATCCTCATGGTGTCCAGGTCACAGTTCTCGCTCTTCCATCTTAAGGCCCAGTACAGCAGAGTAAATTTGTATCCCCTTGTGCATAGGTGTGTCTGATTGGTGGATCAAGTTTTGTGTCCCCCTGTCTGGGACTCTCATTGAATTACCACCATGTGGGCCCAGCAGCTGTTCCTTCTGGTCGCAGCAGGCCGCTGTCGTTAATTGAAGCGTAATGGGCTCAACAGCAGGGAAGGTCAGACCGAGTGCTCTGCTGATGCACAGCCCCTGTCAGAACCTATACACAACACACCCAGAAACTTTTCAGCTCCTCTCACGGGTTAGACCAATATCAGGCCGATATGAGTTTTTACATATCAGACAATCCCTTCATTTCTGCTCATGCAATGCTAAATAATTGAAAATCAAGTTCATTTAAAAGTTAGAAATTCATAATCCTGTATTACCAATACATGAATTTGCTCCAAGCCTTAATTGCTGGAGAAATTTGAAATGTTGTTTCAGGGTATGCATTGGTATGGTGCCACTGTGTTGACACTGTGTTTTCGCTCACAGATCCCACTTTAAACCAGGCAGTGATTCTTGGCAGCTGGTCTCCATGTGGTAGCCACAGTAGCAGGGTAGGGATGTCCAGCCATTTAACCTGCATTGCTGCCCCAGCCAGGCCTTTGCTAGTGCAGCCCATTGACTAACACAGCAGTGCAGCGGCTTTCAAATTGAAATGCTCTCAAAATATGCTTAGTATTTTTTTTCTTGCTGCTAGACTCATCTTTTGACTACCTAGTTTCTCTTCCCTCCCATTTTAACTTGCACAGTAAATATATGACACAAACTTGTGGTGTGATTTTTATTTTTATTTTTTAATTATTTGTGCAGTTTATACAGTTCAGCAGAGAATTTGAAAGGAAATCCTTCGCATGTGAATAACTTAAGTTCCATTACAGTCCTTGGACATTCATCAGACTGTGACTAAATAAGGTGTAGAATTGGAAGAATTGATTTACTGTAAATTAGATGAAACTGTGACCCTGGTGGCATGTTTACCCAATTACATAATTGACAGTATGAAATAACTGCATATAGTGCAAATCACAGAAAAATGAAATTGTTTGCTAATTTCCCATGCTTTAATATTTACTAACACCTTGATAGAATGAGACAGACTTTATTGATTTCTAACAGGGAAATTCAGATGGTTAGAGGTCTGTCTGTCTTGTACTAACAAATTGTTCAAACTAGGACAAACTGCTGTGTGCCGCACAACATCCCAAACCAACTCAGGTGGGACAGTCAGCTCCAGCACTAGCATAGCCGTTCATCTTTGTGCTCACGCCTCAAAGCACCATGAATTATCCTCCGAGCTCGACTCGTGTTTGAGGATTCAAAAAGATTTCATGGATCATTGCCACAAGATCAGAGAGTCATTTTTATGAGTCAGAGAATCACAATGCTAGTGACCGTGGTGCAGTTATTGCAGGAATAGTTTGACCAGCTGTAACTGATTCTGTTTTGTCTCGCTGGCATTGGGAGCCTTTCTGTACAACAACAACAGCTACTTCTATAAAAGAGCCTTTGAATTCTGGGTTGTACTGTAAAGTAGGAGCTGTGAATGATGTATGCTGTGATGGAGCCCCCCCTGGTCAGAGCTGCACATTTTGCATGTTTGTATAGACTCATGTCCCAGCTCATGCTGTGCTGTTGCATCACCTGGTTGTTGTCATTTCTAAGTCAGAGGTAGAAGTATTTTCAGCCCTACTTTTACTTCCAGCATGATTCCAAGGAGAGATTCTGAGAAGCTTGATAAACATGGCCCAGTTCACAAATACATGTCAACAGGAGTAACTTTTAAGTTGTGTCACTGACCTTTGTGCTCTCTACCACAAGAAGTTTGCATTGTGAAGATTGACATCACTGCCAGGTGGTAGCACAGCTAAGCCCTTTTTTTGCCTTTATCTGATTTAAAGTCATGTTGAAATGAAAGACAGGTTAAGGTGTAGAGCCTTCCCTTTACATAACTCAACAAATACAGGATTTGGCAACACATGGTCTTTTTACTAATTGCTTTATGGTCTGAAATCTTTGGCCTTTGACTGAAATTCTGACATTTGTGACATCTGTATGTCTAGACAAAAATGTCTATATGCTCCACATAGTGACCATGTGAGTAAACTTGTTGCATGCTACAAACCATTTGGTTTATATCTAACAGATGTGATATGAGAAACTGTCTTCCCTGTATTCAACTCATTTACCTGGTTGTAATCAAGTTAATGTGTGTAGAGTCCCAGTGGAAGCAGTAGTGTAGGGAAAGCTGTCTAATGATCCTTTTAAAAAACGTAGGATCATTTCTGTAATTACTGATTATACGTTTCAGATTTACATTTTGTCAAAAAATGTCTCTCCCGTTTATCCTTTGTTGAAACAGCAACATATTTAAATCTACATCAGACCTATGGGACAAATCTGGTACAGCTGAGGTATGAATCCTCTGGTTGGTTTAGAGATCTGATGAAATCATGCAGCACAGTGGCATGGCTGTGTCTTTTATGGAAGAATATGTAGATTGTTATTCTTTGACAAGGAATGGATCTTATTTGAAGATGACGTGGATTAGAGATGCAGAATGTCTTATATAAAGGTTAAGCTGTTACTAATATATAATTGATTGTTAAAATGTCTCATATGGGATGATGAATGCAGAAGTCAGATTATGATATACTGTGGGTTTCCTATTACATCACAGTTACTTGTTAAATTAATAGTGACATACACATTAAGTGAAATTAAAAATGAAAGGTCGTTTTAAAGTTGCATTTCCAATCAAAATCAAATAACCGATCAATCTCTGACATAAAAATGGTTTCAGCTTCTGCATTCTTCCAGCATGCCATGGCTGTATGGCTGTATCAGTGTGCCATTTCTGCACTGAAAACACTGTTTCTCACTGAAAACGCTTGAATTTCTGTGGTATTCTGTCTTTCATGCTCTGACTTGGCAGTGTGGCGGATTAACTGGTTAGAAAAGAAAACCTTTCTTTGTGTGTCCTGTTTGCTTTGTACCAGTCTCTACACCAAACACAATATGTGCTATTTTTGTAACATGAAGTACAGAGAGAGGGAAAAAAAAAACATACTGGCTTGATTTGGACCAGAATTGGTGTACCCTTTCCTAAATCCTAATCTTTGGTGGCCCCTGAACAAACAAACACTGAGGGAAACACACTCCCAATCCATAAATGCAACAAAAACAGAAACACATGCAAATATGGAAAATACATATGACAAGAACTGCTCTGGGAGGCTAGGGTTTGAATAAGCAGCAGCAATACAAGTAATTTATCCAGTCTATCAGGCTTTGTGTACCTAACCTAACCAGTAAAGTTTTCGAGCATGTGGTCAGTTTGTCCAGATCATGTCTGTTTGGAAATTTGCTCTGGCATTTTTGGGGATGCGAGGACCAGTCTGCTGGGTGAGACGGGCCAGTCATCTCAGCAACGTGCAGTTCATTGCCTGGGATGTGTGGCCAGTCATCATGTGCCGTCTTTTTGGCATGAGCAGGCTCAAGCCCATCACTCCCCCTGGCGTCCCAGAGCACTTCCAATGTAGCAATTATTTTAGCCACTGTACTAAACTCTACCAGGATTTTATTTTTCAGGACAGGGATATATACTGTTTACAACTGCCTCCACACTAGCAGAACTTAAAAAACTATGTAATGAAGAAACTGTAGCTACTAGAGCACTGTACACATTTCAGCAACATTATTGTGTTGCATACTTAGAGAAACATACTGTTTTCATGTTTATTACAGTTAATTAAGTTGTCCCATTTCTCAGTTTAGCTGTGATGAGTATATCGACACTAATGTGGTCCTGTGTGTGTCTTTGGTCTACTACTCAGTGTTAACTTTCCTTATGCTGACATTTTTGTAATCAGATGTTGTTAGCGCTCTTTACAATACGTGGTGCCTTTTAGAATCACTTTGAGTGTTTATTATTATTATAAGTGAAGAAGCACAAAAAGTAGGAAAATAAGGCTGGTCTTTACCATGACTGTGTCCAGAAAGCTGGCAGTACAGCTGCACCATCCCACTGCAATCCATCCTGTGGGCACAAGGGTCATGACATGAAATAGGACTGTTTGTATTGATTTCGAAAATGGACTTTGATGGTGAGTTCAGTATGAAAAAAAATCATTCACTTTATAATGTAGGTGTCGTCTTCGTCATCTGACTCTCAGGTTTATCCTTTCAAAGTTCTCAGATACCATGTTTTGTGATTTCTGATGCATTGTTACAAGTTAAAGGTGCCAGTTTCTCCTTCCTGCCCTCCCAGTGCACAGCAGTTCTTTTTACTGTATAGTTGTCTCAACCAGCTGCCAAGTTATTATTTTTTATTCAGCGTTGCTTTCTTTAACCTAGATCTAAAGCCATAATTTCTTTTTCTCAAACCACTTCACGATGGAATTTCAGAAATATCTCATCTGTTACCCAGTTTTAAACACAAAAGAAAAGGCTGACAGCTGCCTGTCAAACCCTCGTACTTTGCACATTGTAACTGGTGCAAGATTGAAAGGGTCTGGAATACAGAGAGCTGAAACCACTTCAGAGCTTTTCCAAACCACCTCCAAAATTTCTGATTCTATATATAATATTTTTTGACATCTATCTTTTCTAAGCTATGATATGACATTAAGATATTCTGTACCTTCATGCCGTTGTAGCTTATTGTGCCCTTTTGCACATTTTCACGCAATAAAAGAAACTGTGCATGCAGAAGGAGGAGGTCCCAATTAAAATAAACGCTGCTGAAATGTCTATTTAAAGAAAAATTAGACAGCTTTTGACAAAAATTTGAAAAGCTCCCTTTGCCCATTAGCATGCATATGAAAAGGTCCCTAACTTCAGCTCCTCAGTTTCCTGTCTTCTGACAAGTTGCACATAGTGCAGCCTTCAACATCAGATCATGAGTTAAACATACCATCTGTGGAATTGAAATCAGACTTTATCCTGCTCTGAACTACTAATCTGGCGAAAACCACTGACAAGTTTTTGGGGTCAAACATTGCTGAATGTCAAACCTGCCCACACCTCCATGATTTTAGCCTAATAGATTTTTCTTTTTTTTTTTTTACGTTTTTAAAAAAGTTTTTTAAAAAGTGCTGCTGCTTTGTCTGTCATGTTGAATCACTCTGACACCGCAAAAAAAAATGTGAATCTGATTAGGAGACAAGATTAATGAGTGCCTTTCAAATATGATTTCTAAATGGATTTATAGCCATTCATCCACACACAGCCTCACATTTAAGATAATTTTAGTTATTCAGTATGACTATTTTCAGTCCTTTTGCTTCCTCCCAGCCCATGGCAAAAAGGAGCCACTGCAATACACAAAATGCAGTTAAGTAAATAGTATATCACTGAATAGTGCAGTGTGATTGGAGCCAGATTTTAGCTGCAGAGGAAATGAGGTTTGAAGCACTTAAACGAGAGAAGACAGAACAGATGGATAGGGCTGCATTTAGAATCATGGACACAAACTGTACAAAACCCTCCAAAAAGCTTCAGGCTATTCTAAAATCAACAACAGCAAAACCATGATCAAAATCACGATCCACTTGTTCTTGCAAATGCGATTTAGCCATAGTTAGAGTTAGTATGGAACGGTGGAGCCAATCACTGAGCAGGGACACATGAACGATTTAACGTATATATTGCCATCGTTCAAGAGTTGCCTCCTCTCCTGTCATCATTATGGTGCCATCATTCACAGACTTAATCTTCACAAATTATTGTTTATTCTTTCAAAGCCTGCGAGCAGTGAAGACAGTTTCTTTCAAATGCTCACAGGCTCAGCAAAGAGCCTAATTGCGGCTGCCAAAATATTGTGTGTGTACTTGATAGTAGAGTAGGTACTTACTCCCTTTCATGCTACGCTCTACACAAACACCCATGGAGTGAGTGACAAATTGCATTCTATCATCTCCATTTCCTGCTCATCAGCCTTGTGTAGCGCCAACACTTGTGAGTGACATCAGTTATCTTATTGGCGAGCTAACAGCGCTGCCTTATTTGCAGTGCACATGGGTGCCTGTCAGATCTGGGTCAGACATTGTTTGTAAATAATATTTTTTTCTCTTTGCTGGAGAACCTGACAGGTGGAGTTTACTATAGCACCACAATTCATTCATCTAGTCTACCTCAGGATTTCTCCTTGTTATTTTGAGCCTGCTGTCTATTTGTCCATGCACATAAACCAGACAAATAGGCCCTTAAGCAGCCGTTTATGCATTTAAAATTAAGAAACCGGTGAAGGCAAGTGTAACAGCTATCTTGAGACCAGTGCCTTTCCCCTGTATCCACACTTGCAAAGTGAACTGGATCAATATAAGGTTAAGGTTTAATCCCTGGAACGCCCATCAATCAATACAGGAAGTCACCCGTTTGAGTGCCTTTCCTCTACATGGAACCATAATTCCCAGTCACAAACGCTGGGCCAGCCTCCCCTCGTTTTCTCTCCCCCCCCCCCCTCCATCCATGGCTGCACTCTGATAATCCAGATGGCTACAGACTCAGCATCCGGTCTCTCAGGCAGCCTTTCTCTATTGTCCTGAGCCCTTATCACTCTGCACAATGCTGGTGCCTTCTTAAAGCACAAAGCGCCAACTTGTTCCCCTTCATCTCTCAAAATGTGAACTTTGAGCTCTGATGCTGTGGAGTTAGACTCTACCCATTTTAACAGAAGAGACTTCAAAAGTCAAAAAAAGTGTGTGTTTGTGTGTGTCAGTCTACCTGTGTCTATGAGAACATGTCTTCACGGTTAATTGAAAATTGTGTTTGAGTATGTGAGGGTCCTTGTGGACAAATGCTTTACATGTGTCGTTGCTTTTTTTTAAAAAAAAAAAACTAAACCAATGAACAGTTATGAATGTTCAAAGCAAACCTCTGATAAAGTGCTTTTTCAATTAGGTGAAAAATGGTTGTGCATCCCTTGTGTCTGGTAGCATCTCTACCACCCCACAGCTTTGGTTTGATAATGTCACACATGTTGACTTTCAGCACATTAATAAACACAATAGTTCATCGCATAGCAATCGGCTCATTGTTTCAAATATGTAGATAGCACAGTATGAGATAGAAAACATAGCTGTGTGTGTCTGGGTTATTAGTGCTGCTGGCAGTGTTGATGGGTTTGGAAAGGTCAGTGAACAAAGTGAACATAATGTTCTGACATTTAAAACTGAGAGAGAGGAAAAGATAATAATTTGTCTTAGAATCTGCAAAGTAATATTTGAATATTTAGTCATAACTTATATTTTCAAGCCCGAGTTTGTTTTGTTTTTAGCACTGGCTTGTGCTGGTTAACCTGTAACTGCTTTGTTGACAGACTTTCTATTTTCAAATCTTCACAACTTCTCGACTGCGCCTTGATCTAAAAATATGCAATTCTGCTTTAAAGACTAAAATTTACACATTTATTATGCAAAGCCTGCTTTGAACTGACATAGGGGAATTTGGTCATACAGAAATTTCCTTTTACATCTCTTATTGTCAGGCTGCAGCACAAATTGGACAGTGAATAGATCAGCGTATTGTAGTCTAATGTATTCATGGAAAATAAAATCAGTGAAGGTTTGTGGCTAATTGTTGACATTGTGTTGGTTTTTCCAAAGAAAGGAAGCTACATAGTCTGATGTTAAACCATGGTGCTGCATTTCCAGCTCTCCTTTTCACACATCACGAAACCTCTTCTTCCTCCAACACGCTGGAACATTTTGACATTTTTTACTCAACCCTAGATCACCACCTTGAAAAAGGAACAGACTTCCCATCATCATCACTTATCACAAGAACCAGGCTTTTAATTTCACCCATGGTTCCCCTCTCCTCCACATTTTTTCCCTCTGTATAATTGACTTTTTACAGGTTTCAGCCATCTCTGGTCATCTTCAGCAGGCTAAGCAGGTATCAGCTCCTCCTACCCCTCCTACCCCACCCCCCCCCACACACACACACACAAAACACAGCCACATGCAAAGCTAAATGCACACAGCTCTCGGTACATTAACAGTTATTTTCCACAGGGACACTTGTGGCTTCAGGGTCCAGGTGTCTCTGGCACCACTGACCCATGTTATCAGCCAGCCTCAGCAACCAGGACTCCTCAAAATTAATCCTGACGCAGTCACAGCCCCCCTCCAACCTCCCCAACTCACATGGCCGCGTTTCTGGGCGACAATCCCCTCTGGATCCTCAGCAGTCGGGGACTCAGACACGCTCACCTGCTTACCCCAGTCCCACCAGACGCTCTTATCAATTGAAAAGGGGAGACAGAGTGACCAGGATTATAGCCAGTGCAGCGTTAATTATAAGCTTTTTTAATGAAGGGGAGGTAGGAGGCCAGGTGGAACAGCCGCACAAAACAAATCCGATTATCCAGAAACGGTTTGTTTCTCTTTCAAGCTCTCCATCCCTCTCATTCTGTCTTTTGTGGAATAATTTCCCAGCTCTGCTCCAGAAGGCAGATACATTTGTTTCTGGTGTCTGTTTCTGCTCCAAATCCTTTTTTGCTCTATTTTGCAGATGCTGTCGCAGCTTCTCGAGGGGATGTAGTTACTTTATTTTGATTGAGGGTGAACAACCTGAAACATAACCAATTAAAATTCTGCGTAAGAAAGATGAGAGATGTCCTTTCACCCAAAGCAACTTCAGCTGTTTCCACTTTTTTTTTTTTCCCGTGGAGACTTGGCTGAGTCTTACTGAGCATGTTCACACCAATAAATAGAAAAAGGCTTATCATCTTGCAGCTTTTGTACTCCTATTGTTCTGCGCTAATTTGACATTCTCTGATATCCCTTTTCATGTCTTTCATAAATTATTTATGGTGTAAAAAAAATATTCAGCGAGAATTATCTGGCTAACGACACAATGCTCTGTAGCTTTGTTTTAGGCATCACATCAATTAACGTCATTTTTCTCTAAAGGCTAATGATTCACTTTGAACAGGGAACTGTGTGAGCGAGTAAATGGTGCATAAATATCTTGCTATGAAATTAAACACCTTTTATATGCCTAAAGCAGCTTTTGATGCATGGAGGTATTCTCTGTTAAACATCAGGGTCTCTTAACATTGAGGCACAGTACATCAATTTATCTTCCGGAAAGCGTGCCTGTGTCTGACTGACTGTTTTGATAAACATATGAGGCCGAGCTGCAATCGATCACATGGTGCAGTGATTCTTTTTCTGAGCAACACACAACACTAGCTTGTACATTAACACAGCTGTGGGCTTCAGCTTTGCCTGGTTTGATTTTTTTCATTTTCATCCGATGTTAATCATTTACCAAGATATACTATAATTGTGATGATTTAGGACTCTGCAGATTGTGACTCAAATTAAAAACATACTTAAGTGTACTGAAGTAAAGATTTCCTCTCTGTAATAGTATTTGATGTAACTAATTTGATTAAGAGATTCTCTGCAGCTCGTCCATATTTAAACATCCCGGTACCACTTTTTTTTTTCGTTTTTCAAATTTACCCTGTCTGATCACATTTGCTTTGTAATTAATCACTGTAATTCAGCAATCTTCTAAAGAAGCATGTGCTTCCAGGCCGGCTAATTCAATTATTCCATTTCCTATTCAACCCAAAGCTATTTTTTATAAGCTTTCAGAAACTGAGGGAAAAAAGAGAAAATGTCACAATATAGAGATTAAAAAGATTTAAAGCCAATTTCCCAATTTTATGAGAAAGAAAAAAGCTACTCAGGGGTAGATGGATGGTATCTTTTAACTGATCTTTGTGTGGTGAGGTTGGGTGGGCACTGCTGACTTAAAATTCTCTCCCGCCATTATCACTGCTGTGACCCTGTCAGCTTGCTTAACTAGCCATAACACTGCACCTACAGCACATGGAGGAAGGTAGAAAGAGCCATAGTATGTTCGGTACCACAACGATAAACATGCAGCTGATTGAGTTCACAACCCCAACTTCAGGAGCAGCTGCTTGGGCTGCCAGACTGTTTGAGGTGCTGGCAGAGTAGAGATACCTCTCTCTTTCAGATACAGCCACATACAACATCTTAACTGTCTGGGAACGTGATTTCCAATTTCTGGAAGCATTTCAAAAATATGTGGCCTGTTTTAGTGATGAGTTGTGTTTGATGTTTGTAAGCTGAGGTACGGGTGTGGACACGGGTTCATGATACAGAGAAAGGTTTGAGCCTGTGAACGCTACCAAACTTGTTCATTCAGTTTACACTTGTTCAGAGTTTATTTTGAGACACATTTGGATAATGTGAATGAGAATTCATATCCTGATCAGGGTCTTAGCCCTAAAATCTTCATCATTTGAATTGTGAATTGTAAGAAAAGGCAAATGGAAATAATTTGACAGATGGTAATATGCAAGAGATGATTAAGTTCAACATCCACCCCCATGAGCAGAGGATTACCACAGTATTATAATATTATATGTAACAGTACTTCATTGGTATCAGCAAAACATTTAGGTCTTTAGCTCCCAGAGTGAGGCAGGTAGCAGAGCAGGAAGAAATATTCATTTTCACTTTGGTGTGGTGTTTAAACAGTTTTTTGTTTTTTTTTTTAGTACAGGTTGTCATTTTTTTCTTATGTCTATTCAACATAAAAATCTAAGCTGGGCAATGTTAGGATTTTGTGAGATTGTTTTGTACCAACTTGCAGATGTCTCCAAATGTTTAAACTTGCAGAGGTTCTTTTAAAAAAAGGAAGAAATGTTTCGCAACTACAGTACATATGCAATGAGATGGCGACACACCACAGAGACAGGGTATATGGCTGAACACATTCTCTGAATGGATGTTAAGCAAAACCAACACTTGACGTAAAGCAAAAGCTCTGTAGTCGTGACAAGAGGGCTTTTGGCAGTGAGACTGCAGGATAGTGCCAAGCCAGGTGAGGTAACCAGCTCCTGAAGGAAGGTGAGAAGCATGAGGCAGATTAAGGTTGGTGGTGACAGTTGGCACAACAGAGGTTGTCAGACATTTGTTTGAGTCTGGACCAAAGTAGTGGACTGATCGACCAACAGACGACAGTGTAGTCCCTAGAGCCACTTTGCTAGCAGTGCGTATTTTTATTTAGTCAACCTGACAAGGTACCTTATGATTATGTTTTTAGCATCCCTACAAAAACTTAGAAAGTCTCTGTGCAAACAATTTATTCTTGTTTATTAGAAGCTGGCTATGTTTTTTTGAGCAGACAACAAAAATTACTGCTTTGTCAAAGAGATGTAGAAATCCACAAGAGGTGGGAAAACAGTACTCCACGTACACTTTGACTGTAATAGAAGTCTAAAGTTGAGATTGAATAAAGATTAAATGAATTGTTTGTCCCTACCTGAAACCACATGTTCGCAATTGATTTTACTTCATCCACCAGGAGCCCCTTTCTCCCATCCTGTTTGTTGGCTTTTACTTAGTTAGTTGCCAGCTGCAGGCAGAGAAGTGCAGCTCCAGAGACAAGCTCATTCAAGCTACAATGGAATGGCAAGGGAAAGTACTTAAAAGCCTTGGGAAATAAAGTCTGAGTCACTTGGATATGGGGTTTTCAGGTGTTTGGCCGGGAAGGTCAATAAGGAAGCAGAGCTGAGAGCGGGGGGCACTGAAGAAGGGGGTAGGGGGTGGATGGGAGACAAAAGCAGGAGTTGTTAACTGAATCAGAGTTTTCTCTGGATGAGCCCTCAGAACAGGCTTGGCTGGAGGGTTGACAGGTAATCACTGAATGTCATAGGAGAGCAAAACCCAGAGCTGCTGTTCTCGGACTGCAATCTTGTCTTGGGTATCACTGTCAGAGTGTGACGCAGGCAGTGACAAATCATCCCTGTAAGCCTTGCAGTTTTATGTAAAATTCACAAACAACAACCAATGTGCTGCTAATACGATGCATAAGTGACATTGCCCTTCCCCGCATGTGACTGCAGCAAGTCTAAATTTGGGAAACACGATAATCCTTTTTTATATGCACAGAAACTTTGTCTGAGATTTTTCCCCTAAGATGAATGTTAGAATTATTACAAGAGAACAGATGAATAGATTATAAATCACAGGAAAGTCATACCTCTGGACCAATGCGTGCTGATAGTGTATAAAATGACGCTGCCTTCAGGTCGTGCATCTTTATGAAGCCTCCCTGGATCTACACACTGTCATTCATTCCTTTTTGCCGGTGGTAGCTTTTGCACATCTCTGCGATGCAAGATAGCAATCAACAATGCATCATGTGAAAGAAATATCATCTTGAGAATGTCATTGCATAAAGAGTCAGATTTTAGTGTGCAGCAGTATCACATGTTTATATCAGTGTCTCTCTGTCTTTTTTTTTTTTTTCTTCCTCTACCTCAGACCCTGTATTCCAGGCTGACTCCTGTGCTAACCCCGCAAGGAACATCAGTGGGTGGGTACTTGACTGAGACAGCGCCAGGGAGTTAATACCAGTCAGTGCTGCTGGAGGTGTGACATAGTCCCGGCCCTCTACACATTGATTCACACAGGATTAAGCCACTGCATGATGCTTCAGGCGGAAGGCCTGGCACAGCTGATTTACCATCCCTGTCAGGCTTAACGTCTTTGGAGGCCTCCTCTGCCCTGCTCCTGTCTTCTGTGGAAAAAAACTAGTGAAAAGCATCTGCCACTGCACCAACCAGAACACCCAAAGGGATGACTGGCAGTCATCTTGCTCAGGTGTGTACAGATATTATGGATTTAAGTGTGCCTGCAGTTCATGAGGATAGTTAGCCATTTTTGTGTTTTTATTTATATCAGACCAACTATAGGCTAAAGTTAGGTAACCAAAGCAAGGTTAGGGAAAGATCTAAGTTATGGTCTGTGATGGGATGCAAACTGATCTCCTGCATTAAAGTCAAATTTGCTCCACTCCCACCACCCAGGCTTCCACGCCATTACATTCTACCTCAGCACCTATAAGGCAAACTACTTGCTCCTGTCAGTCTCTTCACAGATATTTGATTTTGGTTACTTTTCGGTCACAGGTGTCCATTTGTTGTACATTTATGATGCAAAATCCCAAGAGGCTCAGCCTTTAGGAAATAATGAATACAGTACATTGTATGTTTCAATGCTGTCACCACCGGTTCAGCCAATAAAACTGAGGAATTGTCTTTGTTACAGTTCTGAAATAGAATAATGCACATAGTGTCAAAAGAAATCAAGAATAAAATGAAGATGGACAGCAATGTTCTTAAATATAAGTCTGGATTGTGACAGCTGAATGCAGCTGCTCCCACATGCCCGTGATCAAAGGAACACACACACACACACACACACACACACACACAACACTGTTCTGTGCTTCGCATTTCAGATTTTTTCGGTGCTGTCATGGTCACTCCTGCCAATGAAAACATCTGCAAAAATCAGCTTGTTTGGATGAAGATGGCTTTCTGTTTTTATATTGCCAAACCCAATCAAAAACAATTACATGCACCACAACATGGAGAAAATACTTGCAGCTGTGTTAACCTGAATACACTGGATGCAGTACACAAAGAAGGGCACAGGGATATGGGCAGGAATTTAAGCTGAGAATGTGAAGAGAGACTTAGCGGGTTGGCCACATAATTGTGTGGAAATCCAGGGAAGAAGGCTGCATCTCTGGTAAACGGGCTGGGATCAAATGCCTTTGTTTCCACTCCAGACAGAACTGGGTGTTTGGCTTATTTAAAGAGAGGATGGGGGATGGCTTGGTGATTGTTCAGAGCCTTGGCACACCAAATTAGCTTTTGACATTCATTTGGAAAGATCTAATCAAACATTAATTATTGTGACCACCTGTGAAAGGGAAGGCTGTTGAGCGTTGCTCATCTGTTCCCTTATGGTAGCTGCAGGGTCCTTAGTCTCTGAATCCAGTGAGTGAGCCCCAAACAAGGACCACAGGAGACAGAGAAGCAGATTGCATTCCATCAGATCATGGAGTATCTAATAGGATGCACAGCAGCATCTGAGCCACGCTGCTGTTTGCCAGGGTTTCTGTGGCCACTGAGAAGCTGGCATGAATCCTTTGACCTAGATATTTAGCAGCTTAAGAGCTTTTCTTTTTTAAGATTTTAGGGATAGCCTGTATTCGTCCTTTACTGACAGCCACAGACCGGATGAGCCCAAGCCTGAGCCATGTGAACACAATTGCCACCATCTCCTCAAACCGATAGGCTTGAAGAAAAGCAGCCATTCATCTGACTTTTTGCAAATGTATCTTAAACAAGGAAAATCTTAAATGTCTGCCTTTGTGCACTTTGAAAAAACAATATGAGGATGCCTCGGGGTCATGCTTGTTTTCATTGCTTGTTTCTGCTCAGGACCACATTTTCCAATCAGTAGTGACATGTTCTGTCAGTCTATGGAGAGTGCTTCTTGTCCCATGAATAGTCAAATTAGACTGGCTAGAGGGAGGATGTAATCTGGGTGCAGTCAGGTATGGCTTCCAGAGCAGTGCAGCCCTAGAGCTTGGCTAGTAATCAGCAGCCAGAGGTGTCTAATTGGCATATGGCTGCGTAAGTGCCAGACTACTCTGCTCACTCATCCAAATAGAATAAATTTTCTGGCTAGCAAAAAAGTGTGAGACAAAGGCTTTACTAAAAAAAAAAAAAAAAAACTACATTCATTCTATTCAAAGTGGATGGGTTCTTTAAAATAGAGTGAGCACTGTTAACACTATCGTTATTCTTTGTCTTGACAGATTTCAAATGTTATTCCATGCCTGTGCTTGCATGGTTTGTGTGAAACCTGTGCTGCAGAATGGTACTGAGGAGAGATAATAGTAGGAGTTGTATACTGAAATGCCAAACCCTGAATTTTGTGTTTACATTGAATTTTAAAGCTCCTCTGACACAAAAGACACCAAAACGCTTTTGACTTTATAGAATAATCATCAAACCCACAGGAAAATTGGACAGTCCATCAAAAAGTGGGCATCTGGCATCTCACTTCTGGGCACCAAGCCATCTCCGCCCTCGCGGTTTTTTCTCGTTAAACAAAATTTGCCTCCCCCCCACCAAAACACAGCTAAAGCAGCAAAGTCAAAATTTAATTTCCGTGAATGAAATCAGGCAATACTAATTCAGCATTCACCATGTGTAAATAATCTTACATCTCAAATGCCAGCTCGGTAGTTAATCTACCATCAGATACTGTGTGAAACTTAGTTATCAAGAGTAAAAACCCGCCACAATGCAGCGATCTGCAACGTTACGAGAAAAATTAAATTAAAAATAGATCTTCAAATTGTCATGAAGTTCATGATCAAGTTCAGTAGGTTAGATAAAATTGCTTTTTGGTGAAAAAAACTAAAACGGCACCATAGAACACATCTATCTCTTGACAGTTGGATACTGACTTCAAAATGAAAATCTGAAAATAAAACGCTCCATAAATTCATCGTCTGATGTGCATGTCACTGATCCTAACTTGTGAATCTCCATCAAAGTATCTCTCATTTTGCATGAACTTGTTAACTTTTTCACTTCTTCAGCTGTTTGTTTTTTTTTGTGTGAGTATTTTTTGTGTTTCATTTTATGCCAAAAGTATTTTTGCGTCAACTTTCTTGATTGCAGAATGACGAACTGCGGGGAGTGCTCTGTGGGATGATAAGCCAATAATAACAAATCTCACAATACCCGAGTGCTACAGTGCAGCAAAATTTGTTTTTGGAAAATGAATCACCACAGTCCTGAACACTAAACATCAGTCTCTCAAAGCATCAGGTGTTACAAATTCAATTCCATATTCATTAATTTTGCTGTTGGTGCAACACAATTAGAGGCCTAGTGAATCCAGGACTAATCCCTAACACTCCTAGGACATGAATTACAGTAGCTGGAGATAGGAATAAATGAGCTGCAATAAAAAGGTACTAATACCCTGTATTATTTCAAGCTTAAAGTCTTCCTTTCCTTCAATACATGTTACCACATCTACCTTGGGAGGCTGAGATGCTCAAGCCTCTCTGACTAATTATTTTTGGTCTATGTGGGAGAAGAAGCAGGCGTGGTGTCCCACTCATGTGCTGGATTAGAAAAAAAAAAAAAGAAGAATGAAATACTGAAACACTATGACACTATTCAAGTGTGAAACAATGTGATGCACTTTGGAAGGTGACACTGAATGTCAAGTTTCTGGGCTAGAGGTTTCAGTGGGATCTCTCAGACCTTCTTCACTTTCCCCCATTTTTTAAGAGCTACACACAATCTCTTCCTCGGGTTCCTCCGGCCCACGTCTGCGACCACTTCCATGAGTGAGTTAATGATGAATTTCATGTTCTTCCCACAGGAGTAAGAGAGGAAGCAATGGGCTGGACTATGATTCTAAAAGATGACTGTGGGGTCATTGCCTGGACACGGCTAGCTGGGAACTACCTCAGCCTCTTCCTCCTCTTGTCTCTCTTTTCCATTCCAGTCCAGTCAGACGTAGTGTTTCCTAAGGACCATCGTTTCTCATGGAAAACAGGTAAAATGTTTAATTATTCCTCTTTGCTATAGATGCATTTATCACTATTCAAATTCTCAACCTCGATGCAAAATCATAATAGAAGTCAGTTAAAAATTCCATACGTTGGGAAATACAATCACAGTTTGTTTCTCCACATTTGTGAGGATTTGCTTTAGTGCTATTCGATGAAATATTTTTATGTTTCTTACCGTTCAAGCATGAGGATTTAACAAAACATATGTCTCTGAGCCTGTTCTGGTTCATACAACTGGATATGCTGCATGTGTGAGCACACATGGATTCCAATATACAGACTGTAGGGAACACACACACCAGAGTCAGAGAGTCATTACTGCTTCTCATTATAGGAAAAAAAAAACATACTGTACAGTAACTACATTCATTTTCAGTGCAACTGTTTCTGTGGGGGAAAAAATCCTCGTCTTTCTGACACACATTGTTGGGGAGCATAAACGTCGGGCTGCTATTGGACATCATCAAGCTGTCAATCCAGTACGACCAGGCAGTTAGCATAATAATACCTTCTTTCCATCCCCATCCCTGTGGTGACAAGCAGGGGAAGGATTTTCACTGTAATGATGTGTATGCTGTGGTAATGTGAAGCGGTTAATGAGACATTGTTGCGCAGTAAATAATCGTGTCGTGATTTGTCCTGTTGTGGATTCATGGTCCTGGTTACAACTGGTGGACATGGATTCATTGAACAGCATGAGCCACACTATAGTGGAATTATTCTGTGAACACTGAGTATAAATGTACACTATAGATTTTCAAAGTGTTTTTTTTTACGTTACAAATACCTTTGTATGCATCTTCGGAGTATTTTTATACAAACACCATATTTGTGACTGAGTCACCTTTGGAAAACCGTTTTGAAATCTGATGTTCCCCCATGAAGGGAGTTTGAAGTAATCTCTTGATTCATCCTTCACTTGCTTCACAAATTGAATTGAAAATGCATTTCCAAGGCAGCTTGAGGAGGAAAGCTCGGCCTTCCCACACAAAAGCCCCACTTGCTGTGCGATTAGCACTTTCATTTCTCACTCTGTGGTTGGGTAATGACACTGCCCAAGTGATAAAGAGATTGATTAATTTCACTTGAAAGAGCGTATGTTCAAAAGGGATGTAACCGGGACACCAAGTGTGAGGATTTGACATCCTTGCAGGGCTAAGATAGCTTATGTGTTGTTGGTTAACTGGAAATGAAAATCACTTTACAAACAAGAAAGGAAATCTCAAACTTAACATGCCTCACCTCTGAATAAATCATCCTCGTGTCTGCGTGACTCCGGGGAAAACCGAGGGACTGTAACAATTGGCACCGCAATCCTCAGAAGTTTAATCTCACAACAAAAGAACAGTCAATTGTACGATAAAACATGTTGTGTTACGAGGACGTATTCAGTATAGTTTGGTTTAAATGAGCAAACATTCCTCGGGGCCACACATCTGTCTCACATTCACTGTCTACTCAGCAGCTCCAGGCTTAATGTTACGAGCCTGAGTCTTACGTTCGTGTTGGCAAATATTGATTTAACTTCCCTATGTCCACTGTGGACATGATAAACAATATTTGAATTCGTAGTTTGGCTGACGAGCTCCCTTTTAATTTTGGACTTGTCAATGTAAGGAAGATGTGCTCTAAATTACGCACAGCCGCCCTATTGTGTGTTTAGTGCGTTTATCTAGGCCAGCAGCATTGTGGGGGCAAATCTTTTGTTTGAGCCAGTTCCGAGCTGTGGCTGAGCCGGGAGTCTCTGGCTCAGACAGAGAGCTGGAGTCATTTAAGCTTGACCTTCATCAGTGTCTTGGGGAGCAGAATAGAGCGCTGAAACGCTGCGACTAATGGGACTATTATTTAACTCTTTAAAGTGACTGTTCAAATACGATTCCTTTTAAACGGCCATACTTGCCCTTTTTAACAGCCGACTACACATTTACCATTAACTCAGAGCACACACTGAAAAGCAGCACATCAGAACAGATGATGAAGATGGTAATATGAGTTGTGAGGGGCTGTGGTTCTAAGGCTTTTTGCTCAGATACAGAGGGTAGCGATTAGTTCTTTGTGTAATACACTGCACAGCACAGAGTGATTGCTCTGTGTGTGGTTTGTTTTATTCCATTACAGTCGAGTTGTTTTATTAGAGTTGATTACATATAACTAGTTTGTGTGTTGGAGAAATTGATTTTAGAATATCAAGGCAGGCAAGAGAAAGTTTTTATGCACGCTGAAGCTTTTTCCTCTTAAATTTTTGTCTTTGAAATTCAAGGGATCATATACTGTACAGTCCTGTTAGCTTCAGGATGCTGATATCCTCTGAAACAGAGCGTTTAAATTGGATTTATTTTGGCCTCCAGAAGCATCTGCATTTAAACATGACAGCGAGACACCGTGCTCATCCAGTGTCAGCTTTAGACTACTGAAGAAGCAAGATCTCCTCTCCCAGGTTTTCATTTGTCATCTTTCATATGAGCATTTCTTTTTTTATGTAAAAATATTTAAAATGCTAGGACTCACCTATCAGAAGTTATTTATGGCTTATATAGCTGAGTTCAGCAAACAGGAAAAGAGCTGCTTTATTCTTAGATACAAGTGAGAGCTCATCCCAGATGTGCATCAAAGCTTCACAAAAAAAAAAAAAAAAGTTTTTCTTTTTTTTGAGTGGGGAATCCAAATAGTCCATGAAAGGAAGGTATCTTTATCTCTGAGGAAAAAATGGAAACATGGAACGTTCATACATCATTTTAACAACACAATGGAGACTGTATACAGCATTGGGAGTGTAGTGAGTGCTATGATTGCAGGGATACATTTGTATTTGTTTAGTGACTATGTATTTCCTCATTTAGGCTTTCTTGTTTCATTCATATTTTTTCATTTTTTTTGGCTACAAAAAATATTATTTCATGTGTAGTTGCCTGGAGCCCTCTGGAGAATTGAATAATTAAGCTGCCTACTGTTCATCTAAATTATGTGGGAACTTTCAGCTGTAAGAATCAGCTGAGGGGCAATGATTTTCAAAAGATTGAGAAATCAATAAAGGTTTTCCTTAATGAGAGGGATTTCAGCTCTTGCTGGATTATTCAAAGAGCTTACGAGGCTGGAGCCCCAGGACCTGATCTTACCGGCTGGAGCCCCAGGACCCGATCTTACCGGAGGCCTTGTGACTGTAAGAAAAAAAAAAAAAAAGATGAACTCATGTGTGCAGTGATACAGTCAGGCAACATTTACATTTCATTTCAGGGTTTCAGTGTATTTACTTGCAATGTCACCACACTGTTGCACCATCAAAGCTGAAATCAAACATCACTGCTGCAGTGAGCGTCTGTTGTTTCTGAAAAATAAGCTCAAAGGAGAGAGTGTGCAACGGTTGAGGCTAGGAGGATTTTACATTTAATCAAATGGCACTGAATAATTTACAGGGCGCTTTATTTGCTTTATGATGACAAAGAAAAAAAAGTCACAATAGGCAAATGTGTTTTTCAGCCAGTTAGACAATATCTAGTTATCCTCGCATTGCTTTTCTCTGCTGACACACCACCCTGTCAGTTGTTACCTTGAACATCAATCCTGCACGTATTGAATGTTAGAGCTGTTTTATGGTGGTCAAGGAAACCTATGAATCCCTTCTTCTTGGGAGCAATAACATACTGCGCCGTTATAACAATTGGTAATTCAAAGAACCGGCCAGTATATGTCTTCACTAAAATGTGAGACTTTGAACGAAGAGAGTTACACAAATGATAAATCATACATTAAGGTGTAATTTAGGCAGTGCATAAAGACTCTTGACAGAGCTGATCAGCTATAACAAACAAATGACACGTTCAACAGAAAACAAAGTCAGAGGATGTGTTTACATGCACTGCTGTCATCGGATTAATCACGTGGAGCTGAGTTCAGATTGAAGATGGCACATCCAAACCCTAAAATGAGCACAGTTTTTCCTTACTGTGTGTATGTGTCTGACGCCTTATTTAGACTTGTATATTTACATTTCTGTTCTGCTGGATTTAAAAGATCTTGATACACAGCTGAGTGGCGTTTCTTTTCAGTTCTCTGCACTACTGTCCTGCTAGTACTTTTCCTATACATAGCTTTGTCATAGAAATGTCCTACAAAGGCCGCTAAATTTACAAACACATCATTTTCCTTTCTGTTTTGCTTTTCCATCCACACCAAACAGGCATTTTCACACACCTTGAAAAGATGATTCATGAAAATGAGTCACTCAAAGAAAAGTCGTGGGGCAGTGTGTGCAAGAACGCACACACAAAAACACATTTGCAACCTTTCTTTCAGTTTCCCCAGTAACAGAGATCAATAGAGGCCAAAAAACTCTATAATAAATACGATGTGAAATATACATCAGTCCTACAACTTTCACAGCTAGTTGATTAACAAGAAAGAATTTAAAGAAGGACATGATTAAATGTTGCACAAAGTTTGCAAGTATTATAGGAAAAACATTTTGATGGACGTAAGAAATATTTTTCAATCTTGCACCACCTGGCCCTGAACACAACACAAACAAGGCTAATGAACTGACAACGTCATTAGGCCCCAAACATCTGCTCCAATCCCAGTGACGGGACGTCCCACGTGACTTGAAAGGTACTTACTGCAGGAAAGCTCCCCCAGTTTGCTTCTTCAAGTTTTCCTGCTGCCTTAAAAATGATCCAAATATAAATATTATTATCCCTAAGATCAATCAACAATTGTTCAGTAACAGTGACAGTTGCTATGAATTATTATGAAAGTGAATGACAATGATTTATCTTAATGTAATAAAGACACAAAACAAGTTTCATTCATCATCACCTATTCAGACTTCAAAACATAGGGTCTTTATGGAGTTTTAACTCTCAAACAGTGTTGTGCAGATCGTATTTCTTGACACGATTTAATTTAACTCAGTTTTGCAAAGTAAGTACAGAAGTGGTCTGTGCAAATTTTAAGCTGAACCAACTTGAAATGAATAAAACGTATATGTCTGTATAAGTCAGAGTAGTGGATCCCACTAAATTCCTATGTGCTGTTTTGCAGAGTAGCTCACACAGATCCTCCCCCTTTATCCAGCTGTTCCAGCTGATTTCATCCCCAATGAAGCCACATATCCTGACGACTTAATCCAGGAAATGTGCAAGTAGCAAGCTTTTATTCAGTCACTGGCAACCTTGGAGCTATAGTCTTTTTACTCTCACACTGGACTAATTTACTCCATGTTAGCATCATACACTACTTCTATTGCGTTACCAATCTGCTGTATATCAGCTAACAACCTTGACCAAAGTACTTTTATATGCACTACATTTTCTCTTGTATATGTGTCAGTTTTGTCAGACTTACTGGTTGTAGTAATACGTGTGTGAATCTCAGTTTCATGTTTCCTTAGGTTTGTGTGTTTACTTGCTCACATTTCAATCACTGCAATAGAAATGGTCCCTGCTCTAGAATAGTTAATTATTTAATTAATAGTTAATTTATTTAAGAATGAAATTAATAATAATAGCTTGTTAATAGCAGTGTTACGGCAAGCCTCACAAGTTTCTTTTCCCCTTAATGACCTAAATAGCTTTGCTCAGTGGACAAATAACATGTTATATGAGCTTGTAGAATGCTAATTGCTGTAATCTTGCCTTTAGCTATGATCTTAAATTATGGTATTGTGTTATGTCATTGCTAGAAATCACTTCCAGCCTACAGTAATTTCTCAGATCCAGCAGGAATGGCTATAGGCTCTTTGCTGATATTGATACTGCGTAACAGTGTTTGCACACAGTCATTCATCATTCACTCTGATATTATTTTTCTGGAAGAACTATAGACATTTTGAAGGAAAGATACAAAACGTGTTTGAGACAGAAGGTAAAATTTTCAGGCCTTCATAATGTATTTATTTATTTGAACATAATCACATCGATGAATGCTGCCAGGTGATTTTTCCTGCGGGCTCTGGTGTTGTCAGCAGTTTGACAACAGCTGTGTCGTCCCTGTCAGCGTGGGATTTCTCCTGCTGAATATGTAGAGTTTTAAAGGTAAATAAGCAATGATACACATGGGGCAGGAAACTCCTGCTGTCGCACCGCTCTCTGTGCTCCGCGACAAACCGATCAGTGATGTCATGGTGCGGCGTTACAGTCAGTAAAGATTAATTTTAGATAAGATTGGAAGTGTGATATTAGCAATAAGTTTTAACTGCAACCGCACATAAATATCAAGCAATTCCCTTTCATTAAGGCCGCTTCTCTCTAACTCAAGGGATGAGTACATTATTTTTATGAGGGCACTGGTGTCAGATCTTGAATAATTTTGTACATCAGATGCACATGTGAAAAAAAAATGAATGTGATCGATAAGAGAAAATATGCAAAAATGCCATCCAAACAGTTTTGTAGCAGATAAGAACAGAGGCTGTGGGTTTAAAATGTATAAGTCCAGACATGTTTAATATAGTTTACCACAAAGACTGGAAGTAAAGAAAAGCATTTTACTTAAGTCATTATATATTTAAAAAATGTGTATATAGAAATGAACACTCATAAACTGTTTGTAACGCATTGTATCTCTTTAGCGAGCTAGCTATCGATTCATATGTACATTAACGAATCACGTGGGTTTTTCTTAAAATTATGCTTGACCAAACCCAACAACTTCAGTATGAACACATGACCACTGAGGAGGTTTGTTACAACACTTTTATCCACTCAAGCTTTTGTTTCGTCTCACACAACCATTTGTTGTGACTAACACTTCATTTAAGTGTTTTCTCGCTGCCTTTTGCAAACACTGTAAAGCTTTCAAGATGTTTCCCTTGTTCCAGTCATACACTATCAATTATGCAGCTTGGCATTACAACTCAGCAAATTCCTGCAAATGTGCACAAATGTTGTCTCATTAAAATCTGAAATAAAGAAATGTAGTTTATCATCTGCCTCCATGAAAATCTCCTTTGGATAGGCTAAGTCTAGCACACCAAAATCAGCCTGATCATGATCAAGTTGAGTAAAATTCAAAGCTGACTATTGATATGAGGCGGAAATAAATTGCTCCAATTAGATTAACTACATCCCAAGCTTTTTTTTTTTTTTTTTAAACCCACACATATCCACTCTGCATTTTTAAAATAGTGCCTTGGTGATCCCATTGACAGAACACAATAACAGTAAAGTGAATGACAAATGGGTGTTCTGCTTTGTCTCATTTAAATTTAATCATCATTGAACACACCATATTTGTAATGTATACTGCACATTCCAGCTTGGCAAAAATTGAAGTGTCTCTTCAAAAGGCCTTTACATTGATTATGCAATTGAGATCTCATGTCTTTCCTTCTGACTAGCAGGGCGCTGATAGAGGTTGTCATAAAAGCTGGAGGCTAGTCTCATGAGAGCCACAAGGCAGGAGATTCCTAGCAGTCAGACTCTTAATCTCATGAGAATATTCTCACAGAACAGAAAGCTTTCAGAGTGCCTCTCCGATCAGAAGTCCCTTTCAAGCAGCGCAGGGCTTTTACACAACCCTTATACAAAACGTCCTATTTCTGGATAAATCTCCCACAGCTGAATTAGAGGGAGGAATAGGGAAAGATACAAAACCATGACTAGTTTGTAACTGTGGATGGATGTAATTATAAAGAGTTCCTGTGGCTACTGAAATATCCAGCCTGGAGTGCCATTGTGTAACTGAGGGGAATCAAAGATAGGTCATCTCATTACTGAATGGCTCCTGCAGCTTCAATTAATACTAATATTGAAATACATAAAAGGCATCTCTTGAGCATCTGATTTTTTGTCTGATTAAGCCCTATGTGTGTAGACTAGATTCCTTAATGCATCACAGTCAAATGTGGATATTGTGATGGCTGATGAAAAAATTGAATGCAAATTCAACTTTGTGGGGCAAACACCCTTTGAAAAGGAACAAATACACAGTCAGATGCCATTCAGTACAGTGATGCATGTGCAGTACCAATAAGCATGTGGCCTGTTTAATGTAGTGTCTGTTTTAGCTGACTGCACAAATCAAACCACATTAGATGACTCAAGGACAGTAATTTTTGCAGATAAGTGTAGTTCAAATAAAGTTTCAACTGAATTACTTACTTAGAATATAGTGGTAGCGCATGAGCGCAAAAAAGAAAAGAAAAGTCACAATACGGAAATTTGATTAGTCAACAACTTCAGCTCCTTTAATGCAAATGAGGTAAACCTGCTGACAGGAGGTTCTCCTGTTCCACTGCTGCAAACTGGCTCAAGTGCAAAGATTTTAGTAAATCAGCAGCAAGGAGAATCAGGCGGGAGCGTGTCCTGTTCTTTGATGCTTTAGTAGAAGTTGGGAGTATTGAGTTTTGACCTTGTACTTTGTGCGTTACGCATGTCTGAGTGAAGGTCAGGTAAAAGTAATTTGTCACTGCTTGGAATGAACTGACAAAGCATCTGACATCCACTGCTGCACACTACAAAATAAATTAAGCCTCAGTGTCACATAGCATTATTACTCTATCATTCTGTTCCTCATTTTTGTCTGGGTTCTTAATATGCTCTGTAATTGCTCTCTAGTGAGGAAGCTTCCTTGTAATTCCCCTTCATAAAAAAAAAAAAAGGCTATTTGCTGCTTTAACAAAACATGACACGCCTGTTGTAATTACAATAGTTTTAATGAGATGAACTCCTCTTTGCTTTAGAAAAACTGTAAGCCTGAAGGTCTCAGCCAGACTGACTCAGTAGGAGTTCAGGGAGAAGCTGCAGAAGATATGGGATGAGCTCAAACCTAAATGCTAAAAATGGTTTAAAAAAAAAAAAAACTGTTTTGTGTTCATCTTCTTCATGGTGCAGTTTCCTTGACAAACTGCTCTCCATGCTGGAGTGCTATGTCTTTGTCAGCACAAGTGCTCATACCCCCTACTGCAGACAGAGCTAGAAGTAAATAGGTTACCAACTGATAAGATTTCCCATTTCTCCTTGCAAGTTCCACTCTGTTTCTATCACGAAATCCTCCTTTGTTTGATAATTAATGACATGATATTTGGTGCCTGCGGTGGATGTTTCATTTCACTTAAAAGATCTCGTCAGAATTATGGAGGATGGGAACTCCTTACTGGTGCACCACCCCACTTGAGAAAAAGGAAAATGTTAATAATGTTCTCGGTGTTTGAACAGCAGCTTCTACAGAGACCTGTTAAAATAGCCTCCTCTGTTTACTGTGTATTTGACCCAGTGGGGAACACACTGGAGAGACAGCGAGGTGAAACCAAATGGATTTTATTCTTACCTGAGAAACACTCCCATATGAGTAATTTTCTGATTGCAGAGTGCTGTCTATCAAGAGTGCTTGTTTTATTTTACCCTTTGATCAACTCCTGTGCTGAAACAGGCTTTTCAAAACAGGATATACAAGAGGCAAGTGGATGAGAGCTGAGAGAGGCCTAAGGGAAGGGATTGTGGAGGAATTATCCTGCCACTATTAATGTGGTAGTCAATACAAAATATACATTTTGAATTATGACATGTCACTCATCTAACAGAAAATATAGGACTGAGAATACAATGTACATTTCAAGTGAATTGCAGAGATTGGCACATTTTGCCATTAAACCAATTGTACTCGGTCTACACTAAGAACCCTAAGAACCATGCTACATTCACAAACCAACAGAATCATTCCCTACTAGATGGGGGTGCTGATTGTCCAGATTATATCACATGTCTCTATCACAGGGTCTCTTTCATGCTTGCTGTATTTGAAAAACAATTAAATGTAAGCTAGCGGCATGAGGACTTGGTGCCAAAAGAGGACAGTAGTGTGGCAGTGGTTCGGCTTTGCACAGTCAGACATTTCTGTTATCTGGATGTCTTTGTTGAGTAACCCTGGGCTGATCCTGTCTCAATTAAATGACATTCAGATACTACTAATCGGAGGAAAGATAATGCTGCAACATGAAGGGGAAACGTTAATCTGTGTTTCGGGTATGTTGCAAAATGTTGATTTCAAAATTTCTATGGACACTGTATTTAATTTATTTTCAATATAACAACTGCTATTGCAGTACAGTGTTTGTTCATATAGCAAAGAGAACATGATTAAACATTTTTATGGTTAAGTGTGAGCAGTCACAGCACTTGGTTAAGGTTAAGGAGAGATCATCTTTTCTGGCTTCTTAATGGAGAAAAAGTCCACCATGCCCTCAAGCATGAGACATTTTAACTTTAGTAATATTAATACAAAACATGATCTTTTCCTGACCTTTACTAAAGTGCTTTTGTTGCCTAAGCCTAATTACACAATCATGATGTGAATCTCAGTCAAAGTGTACACTCTCTACCCAAACTCTCTATCCCTTTGACTGATGAACTGTACAAAAAGAAGTGCTTCCTTCATTTGAAAAAAAAAAAAAAAAAAAAAAAAAAAAACCTTTCTTGCAAGCACAATCCAGGCAGGTCAAATCCGGCTTTCTCCGCTCCAAACAGAAATCAAAATGGGAGAGAAATCCAGTGCGTCTGCAAATTAAACAATTTGTTCCACCCAAACAGTTGTAACAGTTGAGCCTGGCAGGTGCCAAGTGGGTTGTACACACACAGTTCTGAGAAGAGGTCTAATTAGCCCAAATAATTAAATTACCTGTGTGAGTTTACCATGGTTGTGTTTTAATAACCCTGACTCTAACCTGTGAGGGCTTTGTATGTCTATCACATTAATCAGGTTGATAAGATAGTGTCTTCTGAGTCACAGAAAGCTTCAGTCATATCAATTTGACTTCAGAAAGAATACAACATGCTGAAGATACCAGTATAAACGTTTAATCATTTTTATTTACATTTATTTATTTACTTTCTTTATTTTGAACGGCGGGACCAACCTGTGCCCAATACCCACTAGAGATGGATCATAAATTCCAGAGTCCATTTGAGATTCTACCATGGCTAATATGGGGTTTAGTAGCACATTGTTGAGCTATAATTACCATTATACCCTCAAAATGTCAAATTTTGATGTCCCCGCGGTTACACAGGGCTTCCTGCTTCTTCACTGATTTCTAGCAGTCACACACGGAGTCACAAGGGGACACTTGGTATTTGATTTGTCTTTCCCATTAGCATATTTGTGCTTATTAAAGGGAGAATTTGCAAGTAAAAATTAATTAAGATTATCAACACTATGTGTTGTGTTGCAGACATATCTACTAACATCAGCATGCTAACCAGCTAGCCCTGACCTGTCCCACTTTAATACTCAATACTAATACCACTTTGTACTTCAAGAGGTGAAAGTGAGTCACTGTAGCATTCAGTCTGCTCTCAGTCCAACATGAGAGGAAGAAATAGTAGTAACTGTCAGAGGGCCATGAACCTCTGTTGGAGCCATCCTCTCTTGGCAACACTTTTTCCTCAAGCTGAGCTATTGATGCTGCTGCTCTAGCTGCTCTCCTTCTCCCTCGTGTTCTTCGACCTGTCGTGGCTCATCCTCTACTCCTCTAACCATTGTGTCTTCCCAGTCTCTCTGATTGGGTGGACTGCTTGCAAAATCATCGTCATCAGTAAAACAATGACCAAAGAAAACAACTTACCAATTCTTACATATTATCCCTCTTACTGACTGTAATGGCAACCAATGACTGATGATACATGTTGTAGGAGTAGCTGAGGTTGGCTTCTTTAATCATTAATCACTCATTGTTACAATGTTCAGATATTCCCACACATGACTGGTACAGTAACTTATATTTGGGGTTTGGGGATTGCATGGAGCATTATTTCATTTGCATTAAGGTTTTGTTTGTGAGTTTGGCCAGTCCCTCATAGTGTCTCTGTGACAAGCCATTCGTTTTAATTCAGTCTTACCACTTGTTCATTTTCATTTGTCTTGCCCTGGGATGAGCAGCTGAATAATTCTTCCTTGTTGAAAGTAGAGGAAGGGCTTGATTGACCTGTTGGACTCAATGGGCACAGCAAACCAATGTAATTAATTCTGCTAATGCTTGGCTGCCATCCTTCTTTTTTTTGTTTAGCAAGGCTGTTGAATCCATTTTTTGGAGTGACATCTTAATCACAGTCTGGACTCCACAGTTTTCAATTTTCTGTTTTACTCATGAGGTGAAAGAGAGCCATTTGCTAAATGGGCAATATGAATAAATTAATAAAATAAATAAATAAACAAGACATTTCTGCTATTGCAATCCAAAGATATCAGGATCATTTTCTGGCAAAATAAACACTAGCACTTACACTGTAATTGCTTCCTTTTTGCAAGATGATTATGAGATTTAATACTGGTAGACATGGGTCATTTCATTTGGCTAACGCAGGCTGCTGAAGCCTCCTATTAGCTTTGGCTCAACTTTAAAATGATTTTTTAAAAATACATAACAAGGGCCGTGTAGTTGTAGTAGAGAAGGACCACTTCACAGCCAAGGGGGGCATGAGCATTAAGTCTTTCAATGAATAAGTACTGTATTAAGACATGCTTGAAACATTCTGACTCTATCTTTTATTTTAGAATAAAACAAATGCAATACTGTGCATTATGCATAAAAGGGTTTTAACAAACAGCTCTAACAAATAAGAACAAATATTCAGCCGTGCCAGGCTGGATCGTATTCACTAGATCAAATCATCTTTGTGACGGTGATGTAAAACACCACCAGCAGATTGTTTTAATTTAGTATTTCTGCTTATATTGAGATGCTATTGTGTGTTCTCCAGCTATGTCTATCAGTTCAATGATCTAAATTCATAATAACATGCATATTTAATTTTTGATCTTAAGGTGGTGCTAGATGAAAGTCAGGTGACCATTGAAGTTATTACAATTCATCTGAAGGGAGAAACGAACGCCTTTACCAAATTTCATGGCAATTCAGCAAAACAGTTGTTAACAATACCTAACTCAATAACTCAATACCAAAAATATCAATCTCAAGATCACGTAAGAGGAAAAGTCAGAGGATCACCAAAGTCATTAGGATTCATCTTCTGGTGACCACGAATGACTGAGCTAAATTTCATTGCAATTTGTGAAATAGTTGTTGAGATGTTTCAGTCTGGGTCAAAGACAAACCGACTGACTAACTGAGAGACAAACATTACCTAGAGCTAAACCTCTAGTGTGATTAAAAACAAGTCTTTGTAACAGTATTACAGTAAATTTATTTATTGTTAAAATAAGAGTATTTTTGTAAAAATAAGAGTAATTCTAAAATTTCCTAACCCAGAAATTGCAATTATGTTGAAATTAATACCACATTGCAGATCTTTAGAAGTCTCTTAATGTCTTCAGGGGAGTTTGCACAAAATGGTTTTATAATTATTCATCTCAGCAAAGTGACTTTACCCCGGGACTACATCTCTCCAGCCTTCAAACCCTGGATCCTGTTGAAAAAAAAATATTATTGAATTTCATAAACCTGAAGTTGTAATGTTGAACTTGTGTGGAACTCAAGAGGGAGTGCAGTTCACAGAGATTTAAATGAGGCGCACATGAAGTTGCATTTCAATAAGATGTAACTAGGGGAGAGAACACTGGTGTAATGATAAACAGACAGCGATGGGAAAAGGGCGCTGGTGGGTTTTGCTCTAGGGGTGCTTGGGGGCCTTTCCTTGATCAGGGATCACACTCTCAGACTGGCTGATTTGGCAGCATGAGGCCTGAGCCAGTGAGTGGCAGAAGCAACTCAATGACAAAGTCAGAATATCCAGAGCAGCTACTCATCATAAATGAAGTGAGGCATCATAAGCTAGTTAAGGCAGAAACTTGCTAAAGTTACAGCATATATCCGCCTCACGTGTTAGCTGAGCTTGTGTACTGCTGTCACTGGTAGTCAGTTTGTTTGAAGCCCAGACTGCGGTGGCTCCTTGAGTCTCTAAGCAGTATTTTACAGCAGCTGTGGAAAAATGACCCAACCATCCATATCCATATATGGAGAGGTGTCATATTGCCACAGATAAGAATAGTATGACATGTTATGAGATGTATTATCATGAGAACAATAAGAGATTTTCTGTCTCTGCTATTCCTCTGCGCTCATAATTTATTTTACAAGAATAGAGTAAATGCGGATGCAGTATTTTTCCAAAGGCTCCTGCTTTTTTGTTGACTTCAAATTACACCTCACGGATAATGATAACCAAACACAGCCTTGACACAAAAACACAACCTATTTTTACACCTTTAAACAGGCTCACATTCAATACAGCACTTGGTCTAACTGAACAAGATAACTATGATTCAAAAAAGAAATAATTTTCTAAACCGTGAGAGCTGTTAATTTAACAATAGAAGGCCTGTTAAACATTGTGTTATGTTCTGGATGAAAGCATGACTATAATTACATTTATTTTTGGCAGATACCGACTGACGTACAGTTCTGCTCAGTATTCACAGTTACGACAAGACCATCACACAGATATCTGGCGGCAATCAGATCATTCTAGTCATAATTTGACCAAAGATGCTACAAGGAGTGAACGTGTGTGCAGATGTAACAAGCTGCACTCATTATGGGAACAGAAGTAGACTATTGCCAGTACATGGTGTGTAGCCTGTACAGTCTAATTTGCAGCTGCCAGTTTTATTTCTTTTTTGGATGGAATGGAAAAATGAAAAAAAAAAAAAAACTAACATGGAAAACAGTCAAGACTGTTTCAAGAGAGCCATTTTGTTGCATTGATAGTCACTCATTATGTTAAAGAAAAAATTCTATTTATTTCACTGTAAATAACTTGGTTTCTCAAGGTACTTGTTCAGTACTGTTTCATCCTATCACTGCTACAGTATATTACAAATAACAATGTGCTTCATATTCTCTTTGGAGATGTGTTTCCCCATAATGCTAACATCTTGTGTTTATCAGAATAATGGCCCCAGCTCCCCTGTCAGCTTCATTGTTTTCTGAAAAGAATTGAACATCTTTTCTTCACCAGATTGTCTGAAGTTGATGTTTGGGCTGTTCTGCGAAAATGGGATACAAGGAAAGACACTTTAGGTTTTGCAGGATGTCAGAGGAACTCATAGCACATAATTAATATATGCTGTATACACCATGCATCATTTTCCTACACCAGACGCCCAGTGCTTAATCACGAGGAAAGAGGCCGGGTGAACTTTTAATTAGGATCTTGGATCTTGAATGTTGATTGGTGGAGTGATGTTTGATCTTTTACTACCTCCACTGTGAAGGTAATAGGATGGCTTTTGTCTATCTATGTTAAACCTTGCTGCAAACATTCAAAGGAAGACACCTTTAGTGACCATATAACTGCCTGGTGCCACCAAGAATCTAAACTGTGTCTCCTGAATGATTCCTCATCCAGGTACAAATGCACAGGGCTGATGAGGCAACATATTGACCCTGTGACCTTTCCTCTTAGAACAGTAACAAAGACAGTAATGGTACCTTTGGAGTTTTAAAGTTATGCATTGAGTTGATTTCTGTCTTGTAGTTTTTATTTCTCAGTCTTTGATCCCGAAATAATCTTCTGCCGTGTTTGCAGAAGCTGATTAATTATTATAGTTGTGCTGTAGTTTTCAAGCATTCCTTTTGGGGAATGGAAGAGCTGAGTGTACTGGGAAGGAACGGAAAATGAAATGACAAGTCATGTTCGTTTTAGGGTTTTGCAAATAGCAGCTGCTACCTTCATATCAGAAAGGGATATTTAAGACTTTTCATCATCCAACTTCCTTTGAATCTGTCTGATTTATTACGACATGACGGCTAAAGATTTCAAAAAACATAATTGGCTCTAAAACTGTTTCAGTACCTGGGTGAGAAAACGGGTCATGGAGTTTCTTTAATCTTTTACTCTTTATGTCCAATGGACCCTAAAATATCAGAAGAAAGAACACTCCCCCACCCACCCACTCTCTGTCTGTGATTGTTTTAAATGAGTCTTTGTGATCCAAAAAGCTGGCACAGCACTGACTCAAAGGAGATCCCAGAGTGTGTTTTCAGTCTCGGATTGCTTATTACCACCAACAGTAGGACTGAGTTTTTAATTCCTGAGTTGTGGGACAACTCAGGAATGCCAAAGAAAGAAAATATCTTCTAAATGCATTATATTAATATAATCTTAAACAGTAACTCCACATTAGATGCAGGGAGGAGGAAAAACATAAGCCTCTCGTACCTCTGACCCCACTCAACATCACCACCGGGTAAGTTCAAGTGTCCACACCCGGCTGTGGTGTAGCATGGGACCACACCAATTGGTACTATAGTATATATAGTCCCATGCCCATTCTAAATTATGCTTCTCTATTCTGCTGCTACAGAACTGAATACAGGTCTGACCACATTCATTCAGTCACTCTTGACACTTTATGCCACTCAATCTGTGATTTCTTTCATGTGTGTCCTGCAATTAGAAATAATCATAGTGTAAAAAGAGCACTCAAACAACATAGCTTAGACTTCAGATGGATACTGTTGAGAGTACAGTGCGTACAGAGCTTTCTGTTGTCTTATGGATTTCAGTGGAGAGAAATAGCTTTCCTGTAGTTTTCTTTTTCTTCTTCTGCTGCTCTATTCTCCATACTGTTTCCCTCATGAGCTGAGAGCACCATGGGTGCAGAACAGTTGTGCAAGAAAGCATGAGCAAGTGTCACAGCAACACTAACTTTTCCTTCCAGTTTATTCACCATGTACTGCTTCAGTGGCGCAAATGATAAGATTACTTATTGTGCATTTTGTGCATCTCAATTTGATCAAATCAAATCAAATCAAATCAAATCAAATCAAAGAACTTTATTTGTCCCCTGGGGGCAATTCAAGGTTCAAGACCAAGACGCGTCCTAAGAGTGTTCACATCAAACAAATAAAACTATGCTGCAGGATGTTCCAGGTCACATCAAAGAGAGAGGTGTACCCACTGCTTTAGATGACTAATAGTCCTTTTTTTTTTCAAAATCATTTGGCTGTATGGGTGTTGTACTATATACAATTACATTTTAGAAACAAGTCTTAGTACAACACTATACAATTCAGCAGCACTGCAGATCCCAGCTTCCAAACTGACAGCTGAGGTGAAACTGATTCAACATCTCATCCACACAGTATCAATGTATAATACTTCATAAAGTATGCCAGGGCTGTTGAATTGAATTTGATCACAGGTGTACCTAATAATTTGGCAGCATCAGTGCATAGCCATGATTATTCAATTTACACTCAGAGCTGCGAATGCCTTGTCTCAATTTTAGCCATGAGTTATGAGCCACAAAATCTAAGCCACATAAGCTGCCTTTCAGGGTGGGCTGCGGCAGGTTTAATCTCGTTTAAAATCTGTGCGTCACACCCACGTCTCCCCCCGATGTGGGCCCGTACTTGTATAACTGCCTCTCTTATTTTGTGCGTATTCAAAAATGAAGATCATGATCAACAAGTGGTGCAGTTATTGTTTTCACTCTCGCATGTTATTATTCCTTTAACTGTTTTTCTAAAAGTGCTTCAAAAAAAAAAAAAAAGAAAAACAAATCCTTGCTCTCTGACAGGAGATCAGTCAAGAACTCGATACACACAGTTGCATCACATTTTGTGCGTATCAGTGTAATGTAGAAGAGGTGAGGGGTAGTGTTTTGTAGCTAGGGTTACATTTTAACCCATTAACGGCCCAATGATGATGCTATAGAACATGATCGTCTGAACAAAATTTTATGGCAACCCATCCAATAACTGTTTTAACTATTATAATCTCTCAACAGTTTATTTATTGTCTCTCAATAAAGATGTTTTAATCAGGAGCAGAACAGTGGACCGAGCCACTGCACAGGCCAACAAACCAGCCAAGAATACCAAAAATCATTTCTACCACTCAATCATTTCTCCCATACCTTTGGCTTATTTGCACACCACAGCAGGAGTTTCCTTCATGATATCTGAGGGAGATGAAGGAAGGTACATCCCCAACTATAAGAACTCCCAAACTGTCTATTACTTTTCTGTCCTTTCCAATAAGTCCCCCGGAGGAAAGGAATTTGAGGCGTCTGCACATCTCTAATGGACTCAGTGATAACAGCTACCTTGGCTGCACAGTGGCTGATGGCTTTGTTTGGATCCCTGATAAAGACAGGCCAGAGACTGTGTTTTGTGTTTTGGCTGCGGTGATCGTGTGGGTATCAATATGCAGCAACCTGACAGAGTGAACTGAGCAACTTCTCGGTTTCACATTTGAAAGCATACTGTATTATTTTTAAATTGTACTTGCGGTACAAAAGAAGATGAAGAAGAAAAAAGAAAGGAAAGAAAGGTACATTTTTTTGTAGCTGTGGCTGGTTTCTTGTTGGTGTTTTTGCTAGACACAGAAGTCCTTTCCTGTGCTTTCCTCTATTGCCACATATCATTAGCAAAGTTTGGCTGAGCAGTGATAGGGATGCTGGTAAATGTTATTCTGTCCAATCATTATTTATTTGACCTCCCACCGATGACCGTAAAATGAGGGACCATCTGATTAATAATTGAGGGACAAAGGGAACAGAGATGACAGATGGAGGATAGGTGAAGTCTTTAGCCTCTGCAGGTTACACTCTGCAGGCTACCTGGCTTGGGTAATCACTTCTTCTGCCAGAGAAACTCTCTTGGCACAGTGTCCTCATAGAATTGGTCCTCAACTCAGCTCCAGGACCATTTTGCGGTTGATTAAAGGAAAAACAAATTGTTCTTATCTAAGACTGTACCATGAAATGAAGCTTTAACATGAAAAACCCTCAGAAAAATAAAAACGGCAGTGTATTCATGAAGTGTAATTGATTCTCAAGGACAGAAAGGCAGCTGTATCTTGAGACTGGATCAATATTTTTTACTTCTGATCCTGATGTCTTCTTTTGAGAATCATCCCATACAGAAATATTTTACACCAAGCACTTTTTTCTTTACAAGTCATTCTAGTTCAAAATAATCACAAAACAAAATATTTTGAAGAGTAGCCAATAATAATCTAAGACAGGAACAATACTTCTCCAGCTCTTTCCATCTACAAGGCATGCACTCAGAAATATGGACAAAAAAAGGCAAGTAGATGGTGTGAATGCAGGTTCAAGTGCTGCTCCGCTGTAATGGCAGAAAGAATACAAAGCATGCTTTGGAGCTACTTACACAAACTGTTAAATTCCCTTTTGAGTTTAGTTACGATACTGTTAGTAACAAGTGTGGTAAAAGATGAATACTGACAATTAATAGAACAACACTGAGCAAATAGACATGTTAACAGGATTATTAAACAGAAAACAAAGAAAACAAAGTACAAATACAAATACTTTGAAATATAATGGATGTAAAAATCAAGCAATGTGTCAAACTCGGACTGTCCTCTTCAACAATGCCACGACACAAGGTAACCTCAGGAAAAGTGAGGATGCGAAGGTCAAGGTGGATGGATATGTGAAGAAAGTGACTTTGACACTGGAGCCCCGAGATTAAATCCTGTCTCTTGTAACAGTAAATGCTACTTTCCATTCACAATTATATCAGTTGTTCCTTAAATCAGCTGAAGGAAGCTGCACATTTGGGTGAAAATTCACTGATAGCAGCTCCCATCACTTTACGTGTGGTCATTTAAATTGTTAACAGAAAAATTAGTGTAGCTTTAACCATTTAAGTAAGTTTAGTTACAGGTATGTGTAAGGTATAAGCGCATGCTGTAGGTTGGAAAGAGTGCGTTTTATTTATTTATTTATTTGCAACTTGCTGGTTGTAGTTTACATTGTTCTGGCAGATGAAACCTGCCTCCCACAATTTTAAGTGGTTTCACCTCCCAGTTGAGCAGAAATAAAGCAGCACTTCAAGAATTGCTGCTCAATCTGAGAGCAGCTCAGGAGAGAGAGAGAGAGAGAGAGAGAGGGAGAGAGGGTGACAGAGAGAGAGAGAGAGAGAGGGAAAAAAAACCTCTGGGGTCTGCATCAGTAATCAGCACTCAAATAAAGTTACAGCAGATGTTCAGCCATGAAGACAACCTTGTCAAAGCTCTTCTCAAACACATAAGATGACTCTTTCTTCATAGCCTCATATCCAGTCAGTTTATTCCCCATTCTTCATGATGTTATTCCCAAAGCAGCCAACAGATCTCTCTATTTTGTTTTTTTTTTTTCAAGTTTCTTATCTGCATTATCATAAAATCATTAAATTTAAAACATTTGAGCACATGCCAGGTGACAATGTCAAATTATCCTGTATGGTGGAAAAATAAATAATTTAAATATAATCTTTTGGTGGTTTTCAGTGGATGAAATATTAATTGACACAAACTAGCAGAGTGGAAAAGCATCACAACAGCTCCCATGACTGCACTGCTGAATTTTACATTTTGTATTTTTTTTTTTTTTTTTGTTTTGTTTTGTAACAGAATGAGCAGATATATCATGCGGACTGTGCTGCATTGCCAGAGATACAATTGTCACTTTATCTCTGTCCTGCCACGGCCCTGGTCACCTGCATTATCAAAACACTAGGGTCTTTCCTCAGGTTGCTGCCTGTAGATATGGCCATTAGTTCTGCTCCCGTGCTTACGGGAGAGAAATCCCAGGTCAGCGGAAGACAGTGAGACAGAGGAGTGAATGACATCCTATCCAATTACTTGTCACCTCTACACAGGCTGGTGCAGGGACTTGAGGAGACCACATGAGACAAGCAATTACACGGAAAAAGATTCTCATCACCGCAGAGGTAGAGCACACCTCTGGCTGGCCCCCACTGTAGTCTTCATGTCTTAAAGTGATACCGACTAAAGCACTGTGGCATTTATAAGTGTAAACACATTGATTCTCAGAGAAACCCCCAAAGGGGTTTTCCAGCCTAAAACCAAAGTAAGATCTGTGTGTATAAATGAGATCTTAGAGGAAATACAATATATTCTTTGTAGATCAACTGCCAGGTCTCCTGAGGCTAGATAATAGAACAGTCAAACATTGATTTCAGTGGAAGAAGAGGTCCTGGCTAGATTTGACCATGAGCATATTTTTTGGTGAGACAGCAGGACATGCCACAATCGCTAAGAGAGGGAAAAAAGGAAATGTCACTGGAATGAGATTTATTATGGAACCTGAGTACAGAAGAACTAGTGCCCTGCTGTGCTGTGTGCTGACATAGTGTTACACATAACTGAATATCTTTTGTCAACCTGTTACCTTTGTTTTTTTTTTTTTTACAGTTTTGGACATTATACCTCTTGATTCCGGTAACACTTTACTCACCAAGTTAATTGATTTACAACAGAGTCTGTCAGGGAAAGCAACAGGACTAATTAGACACGTTTGAAACAAGCGCTCAGTTTAACTGTACTGCAAACAAAACGTTATCATAACCTGTAGATTTCACAGCCAAATCTGCAAAAACAAGACAAATTTGTGGCAAAAAAATTGAACCAAGCTCATTGACAAAATTCAGTCGATCGGTTTCCTGTAGTGAGTTAGTCCAGGATCTTTATCATGAAGGCACGAGAGCCCAGAAAAAAATGATGTCCATGTCAGCTGTTTTTAAATTATTCACAAAACCTACCTTAGCTTGTTTGTTTTCTTGACTTAACAGAAAGGGGCCTGTGTTTTCAGCAGCACCCATTTGAAACTCTCTGACAGCCCACTGCTGTGGGCAGGTTAGAAATACAGAGTAGAAGCACAAAGACAAATGTGACTCAAGCAATGACCCGGGAAAAATATCTGGCAGAGAAGAAAATAAGAAATGCAAACTAATTCTTCATCTGTACCTATGCAGTCACACGTACAGGCGATGGTTTTCAAGCTGCCAGTGAGCAAAGCTTCGTACATCAGGTGAAGGTGGATATGCTCTAATGACTGACAAAGTTCAACACAGCACTATGGCAGCAAATCTATGGCTCAAGCATGAATGTATATTCATTTCAGTTAGCATTTGTTCTTATCTTTACATAAAAATTTAAACATAACTATTGCACAAGTGCATCTTTGGATGTAAGATGATGATGTGATATACTGTAGACCTACGATTTATCTTTGTAGCTTTGTCTATAATTGATGTTAGTGCAAAGTCACTCTTGTGTAGCAGAAAGTACTATATTAGCATAAAAAGTGGCCTAAAAAGTTCTTGAAACATAGCCTGAAACTTCCAGTGAGCAACAACTCCATACTTCTGACTTAAATAACACGAGAACAGCCTGCATGCATGTTGCAAGTGATGCCTCAGGTTTGTAGATATGCTGTATTGAGGTGCTGTGACTGTAACACAACTTCACTGTCAATATCATGGTGTTTGGATCAGAGAAGCTTCTCTGCTACCATGGGTTTTGTAAAACTGTATTGACTGTATAACTGGAGATGTAACCTTATGTTATGTCAAGATCATTGTGTTTGTGCATAATGAATGTAAGTTTGACACATGAACCATGTTAGCTCTTAGTTATATCAAAAGCTGCTGAATTATAACCTTCCATGATTGTAAACTGCAAAGAAACATGGGTCGAAGTGACAAACTTTCATTGGAATAATCACGCAGCCTGAACCAGCACTATTTCGTTTGTTTTTTGTTTTTTTTTGCACAAGCTGAAGGAGAAAATATTCACATAAAACAGAATATGAATATATCAGAAAGGTCAGTGCTTCCTTAGAACATCTGTCAGTCTGACTTATTCTATTTTCTCACTGCTGTGCAATTTAAATACTATCCTGACCCCATAGTGTGATAACTCTCTGAGGGAATCATGCTAATACTGACTAAAGATGATTGACTGTTTACTGAGAAGCCCTCGTGCTGGCATTAAAATGATCCTCTTCATGATTTACAGTGGCATTGATTTGATCTAAATCAGAGCAGAGGAGTTTGTAGGTCCTGCATTTTGGCTCATACAGAATGTGAGACCTTTCTCTTTGAACCATCACACTAATTGGCTGGATGCTCTAGGGTCAGTCCCTGTGTATTTATTTGTCCATTTACCAAACATAAAATCTCCACTAATCAGATTTTCATTAATGGAAGGAAATGAGTCTCATCGCTACACTTTGGCATTTTAAAATGCTCTTTTGGCTGAACAGCGGTGTGCATTACAGTGCTTATTTGGTTAGTTACCGGTTGGACCAAATGGGTATTAGATCACTCAAAGGGCACAACATGTGTTAGTCTTGTTTTGTTTATACTTCTGGCCGTTCAGTTAATGATAAGGCTCTTAAGTAGGTCTGGCATGGGCGTTAGAAGGCTGTATTCTAAATTATAACAAAAGCCCATTGGGGTCATGTGTACAGTATTACAGCCTCAAGGTACGTAATTCATTAGAGCAAAATATTGAAGCTGCATTTGATGCTGTTCCTCAAATATAATCTGCAATAAGCATTTTAAGCCAAAACACTAATACTGTAATGCATTCACTTATTGAGCATTTATGGAAATACATGATTTATATTCAAGCAGGAAGGTCAAACTTCTCACAGTAGCTGCTCAGCCTGTTTATCCACACACAAATTTCATTTTTAGCTCTAGGTGACGAGTGAGTTCTTGTCACTTAATTTGCTTGCGAATTGTCCCCTGGCGATGATTTTTAACTTCTTTGGCTCACATTTCACAAATTTCCTTCTAACCTGCCACGTAAACACTTGGTTAAAATGAGCTGATTCAGGCCTTCTGGAGATGGATTGACTGCCTGATGATAATCTGATGAATTTCTGCATATATGAATGTTGTAATTGAGGATGCACCTCGCTGCTCATAAATTACACCTGATGGAAGTGTGGCATGGGGGACGGCTCAGTGCATAATGAGGCTCGGTGGCATAGGTATCATTTAATTAAAAAGTGTTTTGACAAAGGATGCATGTATCCAAACAGTCAAACTTAACTGAGGGAGAGAAGCTGAAGACGGATGGCGAGTAAACTCAGCAGATGTTTGCGGAGAAAAAGCACAAAACGCTGCAGCACAGAGAGAAAAACACTATGTTCTCTTTGAATGCGCCATCATAGTGAACTACCAACCGAATCTCATTGAATCTGTTGTTCTGTTCAAGTTACGGTACTGAATGTCGTTAACGAAGAGGCCTTTCCTGAACTGAGGCAACTGACACATTTCTTAGACAATCCACGCTAAATTAAGTGCTCGGGACAGTGCAGTCCACCGAGACAGAATCAATATGATCAGTAAATGCTCAAAAAAGCTGTCATTTCAGTGGAGAGTTTGGGTGGCTAAAATCCACTTTCTTCAATAGTTAATGCATTAAACTGGCAGAAATTACAAGGTTGAAATGGTGTTTAATTCAGCAAACAACAAGATGTGTGGGTGTAAAAGTTTTAAGTGGCACTAGTAAACATCTCACATGAACATGCCCAAAATGGTTGCATGAAATTGCAAAATTCAGCAGCCAAAAATCCTATAAGATGTGCACCGACATGACTCAGTGATGCTTTTACCAAATGTATTTAAAGGGACCAGAGGGGCAAAAGATTTCACAGCGGTGAATGCAGGTTTTTTTCTTTTTCTTTTTTTTCTTTTTTGACGAAGCGTTGCTCGCTGCTGTTTAGGATACACTTTACTGCTTTGCTGTTTGCTTCCCCTTTGTCTCCGTCTGTCTGGTTTTGGGGCATAGTAGAGATTGCTTTTGTTGTGTTGCTTGTTATTGTCGCACAGCTTTGCTATCATTTGTCCAACTTAAGGGTTCAACTGAACACTGCTGAAAAAGAGAATACGTGTTTAGTCATGCAGCACTGGCAGGGTTTAATTTCTGTCTTTTCCTGTATTGTAGTATAATTTGCTCAGCCCTTTGCCAATTCAGTTTTTCCCTTGTACTGGGACGTAAACGGAATAGTAAATATAGCTGGGGCCTCACGGGTACTGGAGCCCCTGAAGGTGTAAGCAAGGCGACTAAGTGCGACAGGAATGAAGGAGCTGTGGGCGACTGGCTCCTCCTGAGGGCCTGACAGATGCTGATGCTGACAGATCGAGAGAGTGATTATTCAGAGCTTAGCAGATGAACTGGTGCTTGTGTTAGCTGGCTCCCCTGGCAGCAGAATCACTCCCAATCACAGCTCCATAAATCACGCACACATATCCTGGCACAGTTTGAAAACAGCACCATTGAGCAAGCGTAATGAAAGAGTGGTTATCATGAAAGAGTGCCATCAGTGACCACGAGAGCAGTGCGCTCAGCTGAGAGAGCAGGAAGGACATGTGCTGTGTTGACACTGAAGGTCTTTAAACTCAACTGTGAATTGCTGCTCATATCTTATTTTTGTGGAGGGCTTTCATGTCTATTTTAGGATATAACCCATATAAGATTTGTTTGGTCTTTTCAGCTTTGATTGAATTGAGAACGTCTCTTTAAGCACAGTACCAAGCAGTAACGCTGGAAGAGTGAGTACGATGATGCTTATTGAAATTAAATTTGACTGTCCGTCTACCGTCTAATTAGTCTAATTAAAATGTTTTTGTATACTTAGATGTTTACATTGCTTGTGTGATGTGAGTGATTTTTCATAGCCTCTTCTCTCCTCTGACAGAAACATGATGTCTCTCTCGTTCAAATCGCATCAAGCATCTCTGAAGTTGTAAACAAATAACCTGGCAGTTCACAACATCTTAAGACAGAGCTCAAACTATTGGTTCAAATTGAAGGAAAATGAGATTAGTTCAGTTTACTAAGACGTGCGTCAGCCTAAATATACATTCAAAAACACAAAATAATGAATGACAGTCTGCTCCAGTCTGGGCATGCACCTATGTTTCTGTTTTTGTTTGGCCTCGTGTTTAATGCAGCCACTTTCAAGCAGGCCTATATGAAATAGCCAGCCTTCATTTACAGATAACATAATCTTACTTTTTTTTTTGCCTGCAAAGGCATGTGATTTGGCCTCTAAATAAAACTGTAATCTACAAAAAAAAAATATGAATTAAAAAGAAAGAAAACAGAAAGTATAAAAAAAATCCATCAAGCTATGCATCTTAGAGTTGTCAGTTTGCAGCAGTATAAGAGGTAAAACCAACAATGGTCCCTCCCCGAAGGACCCCGACTCCATCCTAAATCATTTTGCTGTGTCTCCAGTCAAGCTGATGTGTGGTTTTCCCTGCATTATTATGTTTTTCATGTTGGTACTGGCAAAAGTCTGACTGAGGACCAGGGGCAGAATGAGAATAAAAATCACATAGTAAACCGAGGTGAAATTAACTATGAGTGTTTGTGGACCAATACATGAAGGTGAACTGTTTTGGAAACACCTTTTCATAATACAGTCCACAGCTACGACGACAAAGTAGCTGTTTGTACGCAGCTAAATTACCATTTACCTGAGTCAGCACACATTAATGGGTAAGGAAACTGCTATTTACTGCTGTTCAACTGGCATTTTGTTAATACGTTTCTGTTTTTCACTTCCCACTAGTTAGTAGCTATAGAGAATGTATATGAACTGGACAGTTCAGCTGTAACTACAGCGACAAAAACATTTTAATTTCAGTGGATTTCTGCCTTTACTGGTTGTTTCTGTAATAAAATTCTGTAGATCTGAGCTGATCACACAGAATATTTTAATTAGCATATTAGAATTTCTGATGAAACCAGAGCAGACAGACAACACAGCTAAACAACATTATCCTGCTAAATAAACTCAGACTAGCTTCTTGTTATCGTCTGCCAGCCACTTCTGCTGTTAAACGTGACCGGTGTTTGTGCTGAACCCTCTCTGCTGCTCTGCTCCTCCTCTCTATTGTCTGTGGAGTTGCTGCTGCTAGATGCACAGCTATTTAAAGCATGTGGATTTTTTTTTTTTTTTTGAATTTTAACTTCTTTTCTCTGAGCTCTTCAGACAGACCTTGTTTTTTTAAAACTTTATTATTCATGAAAAGCGATTGAGCGGCAGTCTACTGCTGGCTGCCTCAGCTTTACCTCAGTTAGCTGCGGGACCGAACCTAATGTAGGAAGCTGGGGAGGGAGACGATGGCCACGTAGAACCAACAGTGGGGCCTGTTCACAGCCACAGCTGTCTCTCTCTCCCTCTCTCTTTTTACTGTCTCTCACCGACATTTTACCTTTTTTTTCTTTTTATTTCTCATTGAGCCACCGGCACAGTTTGTGTAGTGGCCTCCCAGCAAAAGTCCCAGTTACCTCAATGACCACTCCACTATTGCCTTCAGCAGAACTACCCAAAACACCTGGGCTATTCAGCTGGAAGAACCCAGGTGTGTTTTACGCTGTGTCACACAAAGACAGTGATGTTCAGACAGTCACATTGCACCTCTGTATGTGTAGATGCAGGTCTTATCTGTTCCAGCCCAATGGACAAATCATGTGATCTCCTTTCCAATGTTAAAAAAAAAAAAAAAAAAAATCTCAGTAAATAAAAGAAATAAACCATGTAAATCCCTTGCCTTTGAGCTTTGTCATCAAGCACATTTTTAGTTCGCTGCATTGAAATTGCACCAAAACAAAATAAGTGCATAAGACAGAAAGATCACATGAATGAATGGTAATGATGTTAGTTACACTGTAAGCCCTCATTAACATTGCAAAGCCAAGATGAAGAAACTCAATGATGTGCTTCGATGAACTATGAAACTATTCAGCAGTTTGAAATATGCCCCCTTAAACAGAAAGCAACAGCTTCAAAGCAGCATTGTCGTGTCGATGATTGGCCAGGGAACAAAGTGTTAACAACTGGCACGAAAAGGCATAAAACATTTTCAGCGAGTTGTCATTCGAAAGCAATTTAGGAAGCAGTAGGATCTCATTATTACGTCAATTTAATTCCAATTAGAAGAAATGAATCAAATTATCCTTTTCATAGCATGTGGCAAAATAACTGGATGAGAAGGAAACGTGACCGACGTTGATAACCACATCATATCAGCAAATTGATTTCTTTTTTTTCTTTTTTTTTTTAAATTCTGATTAATGTCTACTGCTTTTGAAAATGAGTAGAAAAGGTCAAAAACTAAATTAACAGGACATATATACAGTTTTGGGTTGGGTTTTCGGAATCACAAATTAATTTATCATTTTATTAAAAAATTGCAAAGTGATTAGCCTTTGTAATGGCATGAATTTACACTTTCTGCAGATATTAACACACGAGTGGAACAGTGTATCACGACATATTCCGGGATTGATTTCAGAACATATTAAATCAAGGACGTGGACTTTGATTCTGATGCAAGTATTTCGCATAAATGGGCATTATTATTCAACAGGTGCTTCATGCATAATCAATGGGAGAAATCTGCTTCATAAAAGAATTACAGCAATCAAAGAAGCGGTGCAGTAGGGGGCTGCCTGTCTGTGAAGTTGTAGTTTTCGAGTTTATTGTTATTCATCAGACTCAAGCGTCGGCCTCTTGTTAAAAAAATGCGACAAACAACAGCATGTTTGTGTTGTCAGCGTTGGGATTGACAGTTCTGCTTATTAATTGGATTTGGGTGTTTTGGCTCTTTATGCACATAGCTTTTAACATGTATTTTTAAAAAACAGCTATTCTCAGTTCCAAATCTGTCGGCTTGAAATTGACTGTGAAAGTTTGCAGTTCCCCTCTTCACAGAAATAGAGGCTGTGGTCAGCTTGAATTCATGTAAGTAGAACATTTTGCATTTTAAGCCACATTTTGAAGCTGATGCAGGTTTTCACAGTGGTAAAAAGGTATCAGCAGTTTTGTTGCGTCTCTGACCACAGAGTACTTCGACTTTCCGCTATTTGTAAGGGGTGGAAAATTGCATGTAGGTGCTGTGCTTTTGTCACACATTCTTTGATGTTACCAAGTAGTGACTGTCAAGTACGGTTCTGTTTCATGCTGCAGATATGAACCACATCACCACTCAGGTATGATGGTGAATACCTGAAAATGAAGTTGCCACTCTCTTTCATAATTTAAATTTTTATGGGGAATGAAAGCAGGATTTTGGGCATCTTCTTGTGCATTTATGACTGTAGCCTAACTTGGCTGCTTTGTTCATTTTAGTTGCATAACCAGGGGTTAAAGTGGGCTGGAACCAGAACGATCCGGAAAGGCATTCTAAGATCCTAATACCCTAAGATCAGGTCCAAATCCCACTTTAACCCCCGTGCATAACACTGAGTGTGGCCCCAAGCTTCAACTGTCAATATAACTGAACATAATGTTTGCATAATTTGTGTTCACAATATTTATGTTTCTATGTTTGTTATATAAAATGTAACTGGAGCAGAAATTACAGTTTTATTCCAGAATACTAAAAACAGTTTATTTATGAGGAAAATATATTTTTGAAGCAGCTGTTGTGAGAAGGGGATTAGCCTGTCAACTTGACTGTTAACTCAGCAGTTACCCTGTTTTTAACTTCTCTTTGTGCAAACAGGCCAATCAGGCATCGGCTGAATCAGCTGTCAGGCCTTGTGAGATATGAAACGTAATTAAGCGTATGTTTGTCAGTTGACCTTTTTAAACTGAGATATTGTTAGCAGCTCCTAAAGTACAAAAAGAAAATTGTGTTTCGCTTTGGGCTTTTGCCCTGTGCACTGTGAAATACGGTGTAAAGGGCATCATGATGTTATTATAAGTTTTTTTCTTTTTCAACATACAGAGAATTCCTACTTCCTGAAATTCTTTTCAAGACAGGTCTTGATTGTATTCTTAAATTATTCCAGCTAGCATTGCACACGCACATCAAGATAACTCAAATCAAGCTGTGAGCGAGGAGCCAGACCACAGCAAAATGACTTTCATGTCTTTGGTTGGTTTGGGTTATTTTTAATGAAAATCATTAGTCTTTGAAAAAAAAAAAAAAAAAAAAAGAAAGGCTTCCATGTGAAGAGTCTCATCTTTGCAGACAGGATGTTTTCACTGCTGAAAAAGTTTAGATAAAATTACTAAGAATTTTTTTTTTAATTAAACCCCAAATATCGTTCTTAAGGCAGATTTAAAGAATTCAGTGGCATACCCATTAGCTGGCCATGCCTTCCATAGCCTGAGGTATTGATCAGTTTGGGATAAAGATCCAAAGTGAATCTGGTCCTGTGTGACCAAGAAACGAACCTTGTATTTTTTTTATATTGATGTCCGCCAGTGGTTTGATTACTTTGTGCTTCTTTGTTCCTTTCTTCCTCAGTTCATGAATAAAGCAATCATGAAGGTTAAGTGAATGGCCTTGAATTGTGCTTGATTGCAAGCTGCCAGATAGCTGCAATTTAAATCATCATTTTTTTTCTAAAGCCCCAATTTTTAATGAAAATGTCCTCTCTGTTTTTTTTTTTTTTTTTTTTTTTTTTTGGTTGCAGGTCAGTGGGGTCAGTGTATCGGGGAGGAGTGTGGTACTGGTGGGATTCAGTCAAGGACAATATGGTGTGTCCACATGGAGGGCTGGACTACCCACCACTCCCACTGCCAGCGAGTGGACAAACCAGAAAGCCAGCGGCACTGCTTTAAGGTCTGTGACTGGCACCAGGACCTCTTTGAGTGGGAGGTGTCTGACTGGGGGAGCTGTGTCCTCGTCCCTTTCTTTTCCAGTGAGCTCAAACTGAGGACAGCTGAATGCATTACAGCACAGCATGGCATCCAGAGGCGCCATGTCCACTGTGTACGTACTTCAAACCGTACCACAGTCACCTCGAGGATATGTGAATTCTTTTCTCAGAAACCACCTGTGGAGCAGGCTTGCCTCGTCCCCTGCCCCCAGGACTGTGTGGTCTCGGACTTCACCTCCTGGTCAACTTGCAGCAAAACCTGTGGTGCTGGCCTTCAGCATCGGACTCGACACGTCCTGGCCACACCAATGTATGGAGGGGCAAATTGCCCAAACCTGACCGAGACTAGGACTTGTTCTAGCCCAATCAACTGCCCTGCTGGGGAGAGCGAGTACCAGTACAGCCTTAAAGTAGGGGCCTGGAGCGAGTGCCGACTACCCCATCACAAGGATGCCCTGTTAAGTGGAAGGACCACAGTGGACTTCAGCACCAGCTCCAATGAGAACAACACTGTCGTGTTGCACACGTTGGCTTCTCACCACCACCCCCATCACAACCACCACCATCACCATGCTCATGCGCACAACAAATACCCCATGTCATGGGAACTAGAGGTGGGATACCAGACACGACAAGTCCGCTGCACAAGGAGTGATGGCAAGAATGCTATGCTGAGGTAAACCATTCACAAGCACAGCACCTTTCATACAGTGAACATAAAGAAAAATTGAACCTGAAATGAATGCATGGGAAACAAGCACAAAGTGAAAAATAGAGCATTTCTTAAGGTTCAAGATAAGACCGAGATTATAACAAAAGCAAGGTGGCAGTGTGAGATGAGCTGGTTTGCAGTTGGTCCTGGGAACAGACCTGTACAGATAACTGGATTAATCTTACATTAATCTCTTTTTCCACTGATGTAGCATGTGGTGAGCAGTAAAAATGCTCTGTGGTTGAGCGTGGGTCTCTGTCAGGTGAAATAGTCTTAATGGAGTTTGGAGTAATGATTGTTTTTATGGTTCTTCCACACTCGTATTGTTTGTGACACAATCAATGGTCATCCCCCCCCGATGACCATTGATGATCCCAGTGGAACGATTTTTTTCCAGCGTGGGTGTATTCAGTGAACTAAAAAGGTTTTTACAGATAGTGGTTATTTATTCAATTATAACGAAATTATGTGAGAGCTGGTGTTTCACTGGCATGGTGGCATGGTGGTGAGCCACTATTGTGTTAAATGTCAAGTGCTGCTCCCCTCCTGTTCCTGCTGTTTGAGCTAACCCTGGTATTTGGATTTGATAAGAATGGATTTTTTTTTTCTGCATAGGCTCACACACAGAGCAAACACACACACACACACACACACACACACACACACACAAACCTGCACATACAGTCATAAACAATATTCCATCTTGTGCTTTCTCTTCAAGGAGAGAGAAAATCGTTGCATGTATATTATATTGACTAAATGCCACCATAGCATCTAGTTGGTGTAAAGTGACACTATTAGCTGACTGTTAAAATCAATCAGTGACTGCCATTCATGGAAGCCATTGTATCAGAAACCACCTATCGATAATATCCTGGTGGAATGATGCATTTTTACTGTTTGACATTGCTTTTTTTTTTAAATTTATAGTCACGAGCAATTTATTGGAATTGTGTTCAGCTTTTGGGATTTAAACTCATGTACAGTATTGAATTAAGTATCCTGCCAGTTTTTATATGATGAGTTTTGTTTGTCCCACGCTGTTTGGGCTGAAGGAGCTTAAAACTGGGTATCTTGTTATGCATTTGATATTTGCATGTTATTATCCCTTTCCAGGCAGGTTCATTGGCTTTATGGCTCGAGTGTGAAGGGACCATTTACTGTACAGTGCCTGATTATCGTGGTATTTACTGAGAAGTGGGATTGGAGCTTTTGAATATGGATTTCCCACCTGACTTCTGCCTCATTCTGCTATTCTAATTGCAGCCTAATTACAAAGTAAAATTCTAAAATGAGCATTGTACTCACATCTTAATAACCTAACTAATTACATTGTTCAAATTAAACAATGGGAGCTCTAATTGCATGACTAATGCATTTGTTTCGCATTTTTAAGTATCGCATTTCTCTGTAAAAGCTTGACTTTATACCATGATACCTTTACTGTTAGGACGTATGATAGCTTTGAATTTTGTCATTCAAGAGTGGAAACTGCAAGGTCATTTGATCATCAGGAAATCAAGAGATCCAGATCAATAGGTTCTCCAATGAGGTGGTATTTCTTAAAATTTGTCATTTTTAGTCCATGTATAATAATCTGTCTACCAGTCTATTTAAATCCCAACCGCACCTGACTTTCGTTTGCTGTGTATACAGCATCTCTATTGTCCTCTATTGTTTGTCATTTTGTCACAATTGTAGTATTTTCTTCTTTAACTCCTTTTTTTCTTTTCTGAATCTACAGTCTCTGTACCAAGGACAACTCCCCCCTGACCTTCCAGGCATGTGTGATGCCCAAAGACTGTCAGACGTCTGATTGGTCATCGTGGAACCCATGCTCTAAAACCTGCCGGTCCACCGACCTGTCTCCTGGTTACCGCCTCCGGTCACGGATCATGACGCAGATCCCAGTTGGCGGGGGGAAACAATGTCCTGCCCTTGAGGAAAAAGAGGCTTGCAACATCATAGGAGATTTACTTCCAAACTGCCCCAGGTAGTTCTTAATAATGATTTTTAATTTTGCTTCTCTGTGCTTTTTCACCTGAATAATTATGAAAGAAAGCCTGGAGGCTGCAAACAATCATCATTCTTCTTTTGATTTACTTTGTGAATATTATTTGGCATTACCTCAATTATCTTGTGACATCTACAATAACCTCATGCTCTGTTGAGAGCTCCTGACCCAGTGGACATGACACAGATGACAAACAGTGTCTGACAGAAGCTCATTGTTTTAGGGTTGTTTGAGCTAAGATAGACTTTACCTAATATTACATGCAGTAAACAAAGTAGTCAATAGAGAATTATTTTCCCTGCTGGTAGATTTTGTTTTATTTGCTAAATCTACATGGAGTGCCTGAGAGCAGAGGATTTACATGATTAGGGAAAACTCATTACGGAAATTAAGCATTTGATAGATCACTACAGGCTGTTGTTCTGGTAAACTCCTCCAATATTATTGCTTTCTGCATCGCTGCATATTTCATAGTTGAAACCAAACATTTGTTTAAAAGTTTTGAAATTAAAATAATCATGCCTCCCTCCTTCCGACATACTGTGAGAGAGGCTCTTGCTCTTGCTAATTTTTCTCTTGCTTTGTGTGACTTTTTTGAAACAACTGAAACTCTATTTTGTCCTTTTTAAACACATTCATTTATGAGTATGTTCCTGGATGCATTGCAGCTTTCTTTGAGAAAACACATGAACACAATACTCATGTGTACTTCCCAAGACTCCATTTAACAGCTGTTTGCTTGTTCGCACTGCAAATTCTCATGGAATTTTAATACATGATACGTCAGATCTATGATACAGATTTCTTGCAAACTGTATTTGCGTGTCTCTGCGCTCTGTAAGGTATGTGTGGAGGACTACTGACTGGGGCGAATGTCGCATCCTCCCCTTACTGAGCCAGCAGGACCGGCGGCTGGTTAACATCAGTATTCTGTGCGGAGACGGGATCCAGACCAGGAAGACCTACTGTGTTCAAGTTCCTGATGACTCAGCACCACATCACAGGAAGGAGGGTAAGAGAAAAACTCCATCATAGTTGACCCGGGGCTCGCTGGAAGCAAATGGTGACTCAGGAGATGTACCGTAAATAAATTCCACACAAACTCAGTGGTGTGTTTTGATATAAGCTATGCGCATAAATTACTAAGGTGAAAGTTAACAGCAGGTTATTTTGGTTATGTGGGAACAAAAGAAGACCATAAAGTACAAGTGATGATGTAGCTAAAGCATCATTTATCGTGCAGAGGACAGTAGGGATCCATCGTCATATTCAAACTTCTTGTGCTACAATGTGCTGAAGCTAAGGCTTTGAACAACAAGGACCCACTACTCTGCATGTGAAATAGCTCTTTTTACCTCTAAAGGTGGAAAATTTTTCATTTCAAGGATTTGCAAGTAACTATTTGATAGTACTGACATTATGAGCAGTTGTAGCATTTAATAAATCAGATACATATGAAATGTACATGTTTTTTTTCCATGTTCAAAGTTAGCGGACCACAGAGCAGCATACAGGAGTGGCATGTCACTAATCATGTTGGAGATGAAGAGAAACTGTCCATTCTTTCTAAACCTTACTACTATTTCTACCTCTATAGATGGACTGCTGTGTAAGGCTACAGGGAGTACACCTCTTCATGAAACACATAAGTGTGTCTTTGGAGTTGCCCCCAAAATGAACAGGATTAAAAATCTACAGCCACCCTAGCAGCTTTGTGAGGCAAGAAAGTTCACACAAGAAAATAAAAGAGCAAGTCACTGAGGCCCAAATTATTCCAAATGAGCACAGCAGCTTCGCTGCTCTTGCAGGTGACTAAGAGGAATCATGGCTTTGTCCTGCTCAGGTTGAAAAGTGGTATATTAAGAAAAATACCGCTGACCATGAAAAATGAACAGGCACTTTCACTTTTCTTATGTGCTTAGGAAGAGCCTAAAACCAAAATGAGGGCTTTTTCGATGATGATTATATGTTAATAAGAAGTGAAATAGCAGTCTTGCCGGTTAGATCCCCAGCTCCTCCTGTCTAAATGTCAGTGTCATTGAACAAGATGCTTAACCCCATCTCCCGATGGACCAGCATCTTGCATGGTAGCTTGAAGTCAATGACTGTGTTTCAACGTGTGTGTGAATGGGGTGAATGAGAACTGTGAAGCTAATGGGTAAAGTTGCTCTATTAATGTAGCCATAACCATCATTTTACCTGCAATACAAGGGTGTTTTTTCAAACTGTTATTTCCTTTTTATATAACAGGACCTTTTAGAATCTTAGTGAAAATACCCTTTTTGGGGTGAAGTGTAGAAAAAAGAAAAACCATTGCTACGACTAATACTACCTCTAGGCAAGGCCATTATTGTCAACCAGTTGCACCTAGTATGTGCGTCCTCCAAGTCTAGAAGAAGCAGCTGCATGCATGCACATAGTCATCAGGAAAAAAGGGACAGACAGCTGCCCAGTGGGCTTTGGTAATGAGCAACTAGCTTGGCACAAGAGTCCCTGTTTATATGTTCTTGGAAATGTAATTAAAAACTGCACAAGATACAGTAGCTGATAATTCCTTAACTCTGCCACTGTAGTCACACACGGATGATCTCAAAACGCACACAGAGACAGGCATTATTACAGCCTGAGCTTAAGAGAGTATTTTCATTAGTGTTTTCATTCTTACCTCCTCCTATCACTGTTAGGGTGGAAATCTAACCAGCTAAATCACTTTAGTGTGGGGGTGGACACAGTAACATCTAGGATTGCATTATATTGTACAAGCATCTGTGTAATTATGTCTGGCCTGGACTGAAAGAGAAAACAGGTACTTTCAGAAAACAAGTAAAATAGTTTTATGAGATTGAGAAATAAATATGGTTGATGCAGACTTGAAGTGCACTGTGTTTCCACAGTAAATCAAAAATATGGTATTACAGAGGATGAATTAGTTTACTTTGAACACAGAGTAGAACCTAGTTAATGTGTATTATTTAGCAAACGCAAAGCAAAGCATGTCATGATCCAGATGAAATAACATTATAGTCAGTTGTTGGTAAAATTGATTTAAATTTTGTATCTAATCTAATGTACCTGGGGGCTTTCCCTGGCTTCCCCAAATCAGCTTAGCTGGTTGTGATCCCTTTATTATATGAGAACATATTAGAGAGTGATTTGTTTGCAGCTCTTAACTACACAGTGAGGAAAACATTTGCTGCTGTGTTTTCATTGTTTTGCACTTGGCACCTCGCCCATGTTTAATTTGATGCAACAAACAAACAAAGGAAATAAACTCCAGCCCTGATGAGCTTTTTACAGTGTGAAAGTTTGACCAAACCCTTGTGGCATTTTCCATTCCCACAAAGTCTGAGATTGAGTTTCCTAAATTTGAGTTTTGTTATGTGCCACACTCCCCTTTGTCTGCTCAGGAGCAGTGGCTCTGCTCACTCAGCATGCTACACGGCCTTTTTTCCTACAGTCAGAATCATAAAACCCATTACTTCCTGTGTGGTGGAAGTGGTAGAGTAGAAATTAGGCATAAAGGAGAAACTTTAAAAACTGTCAAAGGCTTGCTCTAAGTTGAATCATAAATGTCTGTATCACCCAGTGCAGGGGGAGTAGCACCAGATACTCAAAACTTTAAGGAGTTTGCGTCATAAGATGAGTTAACAACCCAGGATCTGTGTTTTTTACATGAAGAAAAAGTGAATTGCTTTTGGTAAATACATTAATATAGATAGAGATTAAAGAGCATAGTGATGAAAAAAAAAAAGCAAAATTTGCCAGACTCACCAAGGCAACCAGTGTTACTGATGAACTCTAAATAGTTGTGCTAAAAAGTGATACTCTTTCCCAAAATTTAAATTAAACAAAATTAAAGTTTTAGGCTTATAAAATCGCTACATCTCTACAGTAAAAAAAAAATAATAAAAAAATCAGGGGAACACATGCATACCAAGTATTTCATTTATCTTTTTAATTAAGCACAGTGGGTAGTTTTCTTTTAACTATAAGCTTTTTCCTGTCTAATAAACATAACCATTTATTTAATAATAACATATTAATGTTGCCTCCATTCCATTTTTTTGTTACGGTGGCTACTTGATGAGTGCTGGGTGGCATCATTTCATAGAGGGTGTGTTTTCATACTTGCTGTGGGACGTCCCTTTAGCTCACCAGATGTGTGCAGAGAAATGCTAGAAGATCAGAGATGTATTTGGACAGTGAATATGTTGGCTGAGTATAGAATATCAATGAAGGTAGCTCTCTGAACCAGTGGATGAGAGGGACAAAGATCAATATGTAAGCTGTAATGTTTACCTTGACATGACCCACACAGCTTTAGCTAATGTAAACAGATGTGGCTGTATGCTTGCAATATGGAGAGCTACTTGGTCTGGTAACGTGGAAAACAATTTGCTCCTTTTGGACGTCTACTGAAGTAATGCAATTGATAAACACAAGAAATCACCATTTAGGCAACACAGCAGAAAGATCTGTACGAGTCACTTTGTCAGTGTGTTTAAGCAAACATTTCATTTTCACAAAGGAGATCAAAAACCATGTAAATTACTTTTGGGAAGAAGACAAAATGCGCACAACGGACATTTAGTGAATTCCTCTCTGGGCTCTCATTTAAATGGAAATTTGCGTCTCAGTGATTTGCGGAGGTGCATCAAAATGGAATATTAGATTGAACAAATCCCCCTGTTATGGATGGGCAAAAAAAACCCCTCTTATTCTGTGTGAGAGACTAATGTCAGAACCCATTACAGGTGGCAGAGCTTTCTGTGATCTACAAATGATGCCAGCCATGCTTAGCAGTGAATTGGTTATACCGTGTCGTGCCTTAATATCTCCCTTTTCAGCTCATGTCCACTCCCTTAGCTGGCGGCTACCCTCCATTTAATATCCTCCTGAGCCAGGCATGAGATGAGAAGAGCAATTTTCCCTCTGTTCTTTCTATTTTCTGCTTTTTTAAAATTTTGTTTTACTCCACAAAAAGCATTGCTAGATCTATCCTGCTTTTTATCACAGTGTACAAGATTTGAGGTGGTAGGCTTTACTAATATATACACTACTGTCTTCCCAGTCAAAACTAAATTACATCCATACTTTTCAATCCGATGACAGTGATACATCTTCATCTTGTTCACTTACTTCACAGCATCTAGCACAATCTTCTGTTTGGATTCCAATTCCAAACATATTACTTGACTGCAATCGCACACACATACACAAGGACACACAGAGACACACATGCACACACTTCACCGCCGGCTGCTTGTGTCTGAGCTTGACTTAAGCCTGGTTTATCCTTGCCTGTGTTCCTTTTGTTTGTTCAGTGTCCAGGCCTGTGAATGCCAGGCTGTGTGCCGGTGAAGAGCCCCCCTCGGCTGTCCAGCAGTGTTCCATCCCCTGCCAGAACCACTGCGTGCTCTCCCAGTGGTCAACCTGGGGTGCCTGCCTACATGACAACTGCAAAGAACCACAGGGGAAGAAAGGTATGATGGGGGTAAACTGGAGTGGAGTAAGAGAGAGTGAAAGATTTAGGGAAATCAGTATATATACAGTATATATGTGTGTGTATGAGATGGATGTTTATAATGATGATTGCTGTGGTCAGTTCATTTAATTTCAACGAAAGCACCAGAAGTACAGTACAAGAACAGAAGTACTGTGACATGAATAACCTTACAAGGCCGTGCATGTTCTCCAAAAATGTCTTCAAAAGAGCACAGTGTCTTAAAATATATCTCCCATGGAGAGAAACACTTTCCCATCACCGATGACTCACATAAGGAAGAGGATTTGTGGAGTGCTCACACTTACCTCCAACCCCGAACTCCTGTGCTCATTCTCTATTGTTTTAACTTATACTTTTAAATCGCATTCTTACGTCACCAAATCAATACCGCACACCCCACCAAATATGTTTTATTAGCCAAACCTTTCATCTTTCATTTATCATCCACCTTCTGATTTTTGCAGAAGTAACATTACAATATTATTAAATGAAAGGGGCATGTAAAATCTTTAGTAATCATCATATAATCCCATATGTGGTGAACAAAACGTGTCCAGGGAACATATTCCACATTTCAGTGTGTGAAATGCATCCTGGTTACTGTGTGACACAGTTATCACCAGCTAACTGGTGTACACATAAGACAACATCATGAAAGCCATTGTAACAAGATGTAAAAAGTAGGAGTATTGTCAGTGCCAAGAAATGGTTCCAACATGCGTCATCCTTCCAGCTGTCTTCAAAGGCAAAGTCATGTTCTCTGAGAACCATGTTTGACAGGTGGACGGACACAGACCATCAAAAAAGATACTACAGACAGAGCTAATCAACAAGCTGATGTAATCATTTCATTACATCAGCTTCAGATTGTTTTTTTATTATCCAAACCACAGCAGGCAATAAGGAATTTAATGTCCTTTTTATGTTATGTCACGTTATTTCTCACTTTTTTTTATAAACTCTTTCTCAGTTCATGCTCAGTCTCCTCAGATACAAAATGATCAACATACAGTATCTAACAAACAGCAGAGTACAAATAACTCATAATAATATAAGCTAATTTAAATAATCTTTGAACAAATACAATAGATATAATATGAATAAAAGATATGCAAGTTTACCTCTGAGTAACAGTTTAATAGCAGCATTGTGTGCATGCCTACACTCTCAATTCAAGATGGCCAGCATCATAGAGTTAGGAGAACTCTATCATTATAAACACCATGGACACCATAGAAACTCATAATTGCACAGATGGACCAGAGAAATTATAAGCACTCAGTCAAAAATAATTTAAATAATAATTAACTGTTGAGTTTTATTGCATTTGTACATTTACAATCAGCTGTTCACAGCAATCGTTGCCTAAGAGATGAGTACCCTCAATATGGTCAACAAGGGGCTTTACACTAACCTGAAAGCTATTACACATGTACATGTTTTCAATTTAGCACTGCAACGTGCTTTGAATGTCTAAACAATAGATTGTTGCTGTGCTTTGGCTGACAGACTGAAACTCAAAGAGAGAGAGAGAGAAGTATTATATCGACGGAGGCTGAGAGAGAGAATGACAATGCCAGAGAGCAGTGTTGTCAGAGCAGGAGAGAGAGGCTGTATATGTTCGAATTGTAAAAATTGTTTGTTGATAAGCGGCTGGCTGAGAGGAGGCGCGCTGTGGAAGAAGGCAGGTACACGTACAAACCAGAGCAAACGAAAGACAGACAAAGAGCACAACCGTAGTTCAACTCTCAGTCCCTAGGAGGGTGATATGAGTATCAGCAGATAAGATGCTTCCTGTCTGTGTGTGTGTTTAGTGTGTGCGTGTGTGTGTGTGTGTGTAGTGTGTGCGTAGTCAGCACGCTTGTGCTGTCTGAATGTTCTTGTCTTTTTGCACAGGTGAGCGCGTGTCATATCTGACTGCTTTAGAAAGGCTGCACATTGTGTGTGGAGTGTAGTGTGTTTGTTTCAGTCAGTGTGATGGCAGTGGCGGAGGCTGTTAGTGTGTTAGTGCTGTGCTAAAAGGGCAGCATGACCTCGTCCCTGCCGTGAGTAAATGTGCATGAAAGCGCCCCGGGGAGCAACTGAAGGGTGGATTGTTCAGGTCAGTGCCCACACTCCCCAACACTGGATCTCTATGGGATGAGCCGGCTCCTCTCACAGACAGTGTCATTAATATATTTCAAGGAGTGGAAAATACAGCATCTGCTGTTTTGCACAGGGGTCTCTTGTGGCATACTGTCTTTTGATGGCATTCATGAAGACCCAGAGCAGTATGAAACCGAGAAAATCACCCACAGTGAGCTCTGTTGCCTGGGAGGCAATGAACAGTTATTGAGTAGTAGAGTATTGTTATGATCCAAGTCGTTCGCCTGTGGTCCTTGAGCTGCAGAGAATTTCTCGCTCCTATTGAATGTGCACTTAGCCTTTATGTTTCACAACGTCAGAATAAACTGTGATCCGTTTCTAACCGAGAGGCTCGCGGGATCCCACTTTTCAGGTAGAGGAGCCAACCAGCCAAGATGCTTGAGCTGCCCCAGCTTTGCTCTCTGGAAAATTACAAATTTAAATTGCCTCACAGTATCTTTATGTGCTTTTCTCATTTTTTTTTTCATATTATCATGGCCTATCACATTTTGCAGCTATGCGGGAAAATGAATTGAACACGGGAGGTTACTGGATAGAATTTTTGTAATGCCTCTACTAGAAGTCACCGCACTGGAGGGAGGGATATTTCTGAACAACGGTGTCCTGAAATCACTGGATAGCCCTTGTTTCCCTGAAATAAACCTGGTATGACCAAGAAACCTTTCAATTATTAATATCCATGGGGGCATGCCCGTGCCAAATTGTTTTTTTGTGGTTTGGATGTGAGTAGCACTAAGTGCTCTGGGCAATACTGTAATCGATCCACAGTCTCTTTACTCTTCAAGAGCACGCTCGGGCAGCACGACTCAGATCAGGCTCCTGAACTGGTGCCTCACGCCAGTAGATGGTCGAGGGATGTAATTTGTAGAGTGGGCATCCTGGGGTTAGACAGTTCCACCTGTGGAGGGAAAGAATGTGAGACCTTTCTGCCAAGTGTCAGCGCTGTGGTAAAATGAGTATGGCTCCAAAAGAAAAGCTGCTACTGCTCAAGTGTCACTGACATTTACTGGCAGAAGTGCTTGAGCCTAGAAAGTATTTTTATTCTACCGCTTTTCATCTACCAGTACTTTTTTTTTTTTTTTTTTTGGTGTCACTGGGGAATTGGAAGAGCTCAGTAGTCGATAGAGACTGTAGATTAGAAAATGAGGTGTCCACTCACTAATGAAGAAAAAAATATTTTATGAAGCGTTCTGCTTTGAGAGAATCAGTGTTTTAGAGTGGGGAACATCAATCAAATTATGGGCCTCTTAGGTAACTGATTAGGTAGCTGGCTTAATATGATGAATATGTCAAAATATTGACCATGTTTTTGGACAATTTGCTAATCATACATTTAAACCAGTTTTGGAGCCATTTATTGTTCATGTCATGTTGTGTCTTCTTTTAGATTTCACGGCCATTGTCCTTTTTGTCTGTGGAAAACATACCATCCAACAATGTGTCCACGGACACAGAGGGAAACCAAACAGAAAGTGTGTTACTAAAAGCTGGCACGCAGGGCGATGTGTTAAACCAGTGTTTAAGATGCCAGTCAAAGGGGAATTCTTCTTTTGTTAGCAGTCGTGTTTGTGTTTGTCCATATTTACTAAAGTCACACACTGAGGTTTTGTGCTGGTAAAGCACTGGAAAAGCGGCACCTCTAAAAATTCCAGTAAGTGCTTGAGGCACAAAACACAGGAGGAGGGAAAAGAAATTCATACAAATAGCTGCTGCACCTGATTTATCATTACTAACTGACTCAGAGGTCTGAGTCTTTGCTATCTGAAAATTTAATATCAACAGGTATAGAATCTCTGGCACTTTTTTGACCCAGGTTCAATCAGACAAGTCCATGCTCAGTTTTCTTAGTGATGAGTAAGACAAAATTACAAAACACACAATTATTTGGCAATTGCACAGGTCATTTCACAGGAGCTGTGTTCAGGACCACAACATTGTAATACCAAAGTGATGCAAAAGAATGTTAGTTTCCATCTTCAAAAACTGCCCCGTTTGTTCCTGCTTGATTGTGTAGTTCTCCTGACTGTTAATGGCTCCTGTGCTGGTCCACTGTAGGAAGGAAGGATGGTTAGCTTTTTATTTACAACAAGAATTCAGCCATAGGACTTTTTAAGAAAGTCTCCCACAGTGATTTGTCATAACTCAACAAGACCTTTTTTATTTCATTGATGTTCTAATGTGCTTCCAATCTAAGGGATGGGGGACAAAATTTACCTTCATTGTTCTGTGCAAAAAAATGTTTTCCAAAGTTTATCTGAAACCAAGCCAACATGAGGCTTTAGCAGTCACTTACACAAATCAAGTGGGTATCTTTCCAAATTGCTGCCTTCTCTGTTTGAAATCCCTTCTTTCTGTTTGCCAAGACAGTGTTTACTTGTTGAGCTGCAGTGGAAGGATGGTAACAAAAACAGGACGTTTCTGTACTAAGAAGACTCTGTGCTCTTTATTTATCTAACTCTGGCTGCTGAATCTTTGTATCAGCTTCAGACACCTTACTTTTTTTTCCTTTTTTTTTTTTTTTAAGGCAGACTTAATACAAATCTGGTAAACTGCAGCTGGGCTCATTTACATCTGTAGTTTTATTTTTTGCTAAACTGAAAAATTTGCAGTGACCCAAAGTTCTGCACCCCTGATGGTAATTTGCAGTAGGCTCAGTAAATATCACCGTCAGATATGATTAACTTCTTGATTAAGCCTTGGGTCTTGATTTTACTCATATCTAAATTATATCATAGGCATAATCATGTGTGCATGTTTTGTTTCTAGCTATATTCAGCGGTCTACTCTACATGTATTCGAAACCCACACTGCAGTGTACAGATAACATAAAGGAGGAAATAGTGGTGTTAATTAACACCTTGGAACAACACAATGTTTTTTTTTTCGTAATTAACCACTATGCACTGACTATGCACGTTCCATGGAAGTATAGAAAATATGATATAACGTTTGAGATTGGAACGAGTCGTTATGTTGGGCATTTCATTTCATTTCCACTGCAGAGGTGTTCAGCAGGTGCCAGTGTGGAGCCAGTACACCTCAGCAGATAGACCCCAATTTAGTAACAGAAACAGCAGTAGCAGTGAAAAGCAGTGAGAGTCAGTAATTGGGGAGACAGGTGTCACCGTGAAAGTCTTGCCAACTACTGTTACTTGATCCCAATCACTCACGCTTTTCCACATTTTCTTTTTTAAAACACCTTCTCCTTTGCTGTGCCATTTTGCTCATTAACACCCTCACTTCCCCTTGTTGCTCTTTGCCTACACTTTGTTCTTTATTTTTCTTTACTTATTTATTTTCTATTTTCTATTCTATTTTCAATTATTTTTCTTAATTTTGCAGTTTGAGTATTTTGTAGGTTAACCATGCTTTGTTTTTAGTTACCTAGTTTAGTTAGTTGATGAATATTCAGCAGCTCATTTTCATTTCCATCTAACTTTTATCTTTGTTTTTTTTTTTATATCCATCTCATGTAATGAGCACAATGGACACTGTAAACTGTAAAACACTACACTGAACAGCATCTCCTGCAGGAAGCAACAACTTCTGGATGCATGCAGGAAAAGTTTTGAAAAATGTTGGCATTTTTTGGTAGAAGTGACAATGATTATGCCAGTGTAACATACCCACTGATCATACCACTGACAAGTTTAATAAAATCTGCAGGAAATATGAGGGTGGCAGAAGCCAGTGCATAATAAAGCTGGTGACGGTCATCAGTTTGGTACCCCAGACTGGCTGTGGAAAAGGGATGGGAATGAGAAGGGTGTGAGTTGACAACTACCTGCTTGTAGGACAAATCTGGCCATTTACCAAAGTGAAAATGAAATCCAAAATTCCCCCTTTACGTCAAAACAATTTTCAAGTCTACTTTTCAAGTATGAGAGTGAGTCTTGGAAACAGATGATTCTGGGTCTCTCTCAGCACCAAGCTATTTAATAGATACTGTGAAAAAAAAACTGCTGGTGCTGAAATTGAGTCTAAAAAATAGATGTAGCACTTGATCCTCCATTACAAGATATCTCATTAACTGCTACTGGGGTTTCTTAAAGAGGTGACTAAGTCAGCAGATGAATAACAAAGCCACTTTAATTTAGGCCATACCTATATCATTTCATTTCCAAAATGTTATTATACCAAAAAGGAATTATAACAAAACGATATTCTTTTCTTACGAGAACAGTTTTGCTGTAAAAAAGCCACAGTGGCCTTGCACTGGTAAACGAGGGTGAAACAAACACATACAATTCCTTCTTTGAAAGTTGTGTTTTCAGTATTCACCTTTAATTTTAATGATTCATGGAGATACTGCTGCCCACTATAGTATAGTTAATGAGAAACCTAAATAATTCATCACAGAGATAATCTCCAGATTCGTCAGAACATTAGGTCTAACTATATTGCAGCAGCAATAATTTGGAGCTCTGCTCATATACAAGGACCAAACTGAAGCCTGAATTTAGACCTTTTTTTGCATGTAAACCTCACACAGAAGGACCTGGTTTGATCCCTGTGCCTTTTGGTATGAGTTCGATAGTGGTAACCTCTCAGCCACAGTGTTGCATGTACAGTTTATATGAATCCATCAGAATGCTGTTTTTCAATCATTGTTATTCATATTATTTGTGTGAGACAACATGATTAATGTTTTGTACAGGAATATCAGTGGCTTCTCTGAGAACCTATTTCTGTCTCTCCACTTGCTTTCTGTCAGGTTTCAGACAGAGGAGAAGAGAGGTGCTGTGGGAGTCCAGCAGTTCCCCAGAGACCTGTCCTCATCTAGCTGAGTCCATCCCCTGTGAGGATCCCGCCTGCTACCTGTGGCAGGTTCAACAAGAGGGAAGCTGTATTCCCAATCAACACTCCTGTGGTCCTGGAACTGCAGTCCAGAATGTGACCTGCGTCAGCTCTGAAGGTACTGTCCTGGATTTGCATCATAAAGGAACAGTTCACATTAAAATGAAAGTGCTTCTCATTCACCTGGACTTCTGTCCAGTCACTTAACACAGAATTTTTCTAGTTCATTCCATTTGTTCTTCTTTCAGCTAAAGCCTACTTGAGGGAATATTTTGACATTTTGGGAAATATGCTTACTTGTCAAGAGTTAGATGAGAAAATCAATATCACTTTCTGTCGTTTTTTTATTTTTTATTTTTTATGGATTAAACAAACCATACAGTGGCCTTTAGAGGTACTGGCACAACAAGACCCAGGGTAGCTTTTTCCCTCTATTTCTGGTCTTTATGTCTAAGGTGTGCTAAACTAACCACTTCCTGGCTGTAGTTCGATACTTCACTGACACAAATTGATAGCAAAAAGCATATTTCCCAGATGTTAAACTATTCCTTCCACAATTTATAAATCTCATAAAATGACAATCAGTTGCAATACAACTCTTACCCACAGTCCATGTATTCAGTAGTCAAATCATTGTATAACAGTCAGTATCTGCTCTGATTTAAATAACAGCCACGCTCATTCATCATTGCTCAGTATTAGTAGTGGTTCATGTATTTTTTCATAATTTTATAATGGTGCTAACCATAGACTGCAACACTTCTCCAGGAATATAATTAGACTAGAGCTGCAACCAGCTGTAAAATTCATCAAGACCATAGTGGAGTCACCAGTGCTGTGGTCCCAACACATAATGTTATCAATAGCATTGTGATGCATGAACTATCAGGTATAATGTGATCCATTGTGCTCAGCCATATCATTACATTGGGTGATAGGAACATCAGCTTTAACGGAGCATGCATTATTCATGAGGGACCGTTGCCGAGTTTATGGGCACAGAAAACACTGACCTGATTAAAAGTCAAAATCACAGCTTCCTACCAGGCATTAATTGCTCATTTCCATAGATTATAAACCTAATTGTACCCTTTTTTGCCTGTGTTTTATTATCCTGTCACAATGGATCATGTGTATGTTTATCAGGAAGGCAGAAGAGGATCTAAATATATTAGCCAATGGGAGAGTCTAATGAGTTTTGACAGGACAACTAAGAATGTGATCTTTGGCGGGTTTGAGGAAAAAAGTCTTATGAAATTATCTGCGGCATATTTATTGTTGGAGAATGTCGACAAGTTGTTCTCTGTTGCTTCCTTAATTGGCTTGTCTGACTTACCGTTCAAGCATGTAGGGTTATTTTCACACATAGTCACAACAGTGTCAGGGCAAAGTTGCTAAGTGATGCAAACTATTGTAAGGAGCTCTGCAGACTGGAATAGCAGTGATATACTACTGACGACAAGCCTCACTAAGCATGCCAGTGTGATTCACAATCTCACAGATAATAATGAAAAGCACTTACAGGTTTTGTAGGAGAGGATTTCCATTTTAGATCCTTGCAATTGTTAAAATAAATGGTAGATTCTGAGTGGGGTTGAGCTGAACTGAATTTGAAAAGTGTCAAATCAAACCTACATATTGTCTTTTTATATCTAATAAGGTCTGCTGAAATCTTAGTCATATCTATACAAAGAAAATGCAAAATTATATTAAAAACGAATTTAATTGCTGTACCATATCAAAAAAGCCTTTGAACTTAAATGACCATATAGGTCACTTGTCCCTACCTTTGGAAATGACCCATCGGAGTGTACCAGTGGTGGGCATACTGGACCTTTGTTGTCATGGTTACATTAATAAAGACATAGGTTTGTGTCATGGATTGGTTAGGGTCAAGTACAAAAGCTACTTAAAAGTTTGAGTTAAAATGAGTAGTTCATTAAGGTTAAAGGACCTTCTTCATCATGGATACAATAATGAACACACAGATAAAAGAAACAGCACTGACTATCAGTTTCACACAGGAAACAAACAGCATCCATCCACCCATTCCAACCTCCTCCTTATGAGGACTTTATCACTCTTTATACCATATCACATTACTTCCTCTGTTGCTCCCGTCATAATTACTACAGCCTCTAGAGGTCGCCTAACAATAAAACGTAATTATGGGTCATAATAAGGTGCGGCGGAGACAACCTATGGCCTCTTTTTCTTTTTTTACAACAGGGCAGTCTCTGTGATAAAAACATGTTGCTGGAGACATGATGTTTTTTCTGCTTTTTTATTAGACTTTTTTTTGAAGTAGTTCTGATAAAATGACTAATGAGAAAAGATATTTGGCAGGATGATGATCCTTGTGCCAAGGATTTTACACAGTTGACAATCTACATTCACTTTATTCAAAGAAAATGCACCATCTATATTCACATTACACTTGATTAAACCCACATCAAGTAATGTTTTAAAACCCAGTGCTGCTATTTTTCTCTTTAATGAATCAGATTGTGGACAGATGGAAAAACAGATAATTAGATTGGCAGAATAAGCCTGTTTCTATGCTTATAATATTTTGTGCAAGCATCTCAGTGACCCCTTTTGATCATGGTCAAGTTTTGCTCTAGACAGAATATGCTTTTAGTTACTTCCTGTTAAGCTTGACATGTGAATTTTGAGGACCTTGGAGAAAGCAGCCTCTAATTGCCAGTCTGTCTGCACATTTAGTCTCAACACATTCAAGCTCTCCTTCCCGGCAGTTACACAAGTAAAGATGATGGACACTTTGTCTGTGCTATACTGAAATGTTGGAAAAAAGGCAAGAAGACATGCTTCTCTCCAAGGAAAAATAAAGTTTAAGCTTTTGCCAGTCACGAAAGTTTCTGTACTAATTGTATTTCAGGTCTTTCAAGGTCAGGATTTATTCAAAGCCTCCATAGTTTTACCCCCTAAAGATTCAAAATTCTAAACAAAACAAAATGAATACATAAAAAAAGCTAAATTCAGTCCACAGAGGAGATATTACAGTGAATTACCTGCATGTTAGCCTGGCCTTCAACCACTCTTCTCTTATGTCCCTCAGGGCAAATGAGGAATATAAATAGCCAAATCAAGAACATTGTGGTAAATTGGTCTAACTCACTACAAATAGTGCTTCGCATTATTACTTGCATGCTCTTACCATTACACATTGTCAGTGTAGCAGTTCTCTCTAGAACTGGTCATTTGTTCCATTTATTATTTGGATCCTTCCTTTCAATTTGTCAAAAACTGTGTGAAAGTTATTATTATATGTAATAATATTATGTATTATAAATATTTCTACATATTTCTTTTTCCACACAATTTTAAATTCTCAATTATCAAAACATAGATTCATTTCAAGTCATGTAGCACCTTAGTTTTCTCAAACAAATTAAGAAATATTGCATAAGATTTTGAGAAAATGTCCATAGAGGTGTCTATCAGGCCGGGCTCGGACCGGGGACTCAAATGCAACAACTCAGCTCAGGTGAGTAAAGGCTGGTTTATTCACAGGCAGGGGTCGGTACACGGTAGTCAGAAGAATAAGGCAAAGGTATCCAAATCGTTAGGCAAACTCGAGAAACACAAGGGGAAAAACTGGGTCGAAAATCACTGGAAAACACACAAGGATAATACTGCTGGAACGCTTGCCACTAAGGACGAAGACGAACTGGCAGAGAACAAAGGGGAAGACAAAACTAAATACAAGAGGGGGTGGAGAGACAATGGGAAATAGGTGCAACATATTAGGGCGGGGCCAGGTAATCAAACAGGCGGGAAACACAGGAGCGCAGGAAGTAATTCTGAAACGAGACAGAGGTTAGAACAACAAAGTAAAACAGGGGCACACAAAATAGGACGACAAGCAGGAATGAAAGCCATAACCTGATTCAGGGGCTAGACGTGACAGTGTGAAGACTCAGACATTTTTGTACGTTATGGACTCATTAAGATAAAAAAATAAATAAATAAATACAGCAATCAGATCATTTCAGTCTCAGTTTCAGGACAAACAATGAGATTGACATTTACAATTACTATTTAAGAGATTTTGATGAAATAATTTGACTGAATTTACTAATTTACTTATTTATCACCTTGTACCAGGACTTAGGTTAAAGACTGAACTCAGTACACTTATAACAGTCAAATAGTATAAAATATACTGTCCCAGCCACCATTCATAACACTTTTATTTTGTTGTTGTTGTTTGTTTTTGTTTTTTTTTCTCTCACTACAGCTCTTATCAAAGCGGGCTACATCTAGCTTCGGAGGTGGAATGCTAATGTTGTTATCTTCGAAATCTTTTGCTTCCTGTGGTGCTTTGTCTGTGAAGAGTTTCCAGTAATATTTTACAGTATTTTACATTTCTGTGGAGAGAGCAATGGGAGCCTGAGCTGTTGTGGCAGGGATGTTTAGACTGACTGTGGAGAGGATGGTACCTCCATACGCACATCTCTTGGTTTCAATCATTTTCACTTTTTTTCTAGAAGTGCAGAAAGTATTTGACAGAGTTAGACAGGCAGAGAAAAGGGAGAGGTGGGACTGACATATCTGCAGAGATGAAAGGATTGTTTACAATAATCTGATATGTTGTCATAAAGAGTAATCATCTGTGATACCTGTGGATGCACATTTATTGTTTTTTGGTGGCAGCTTGTCTTGTAATCATACAAATACATTAGCTGACTGAGCTGTCTTTGTCTACAAAGTTCATGTTGATTTTAAGAAGCTGACGCCAAAAAATGTTGCAGCTGGAGTTCAGAGTTATTTCTGGATAACAGATTGTCCACACGGTGGATTAGATGAACAAGAAGTGAAAGACAGGCTCTGTCTACAGTCCAGCTCATCTTGGCTTAGCCTGTCTTACTGTTCATAGAAAGACATTTTTTAATTGGAAGGAACTCTCAAAGTAAGTCAGTCAGTCAGTCAGTCAGCGCCTATTACCCTGGTCTAGTTTTGCACTGCCCCCATTCCAAGCGGAATTTCTCTCTCATTCACTTAAAACCTGCTGTACCTCTCATCTAAAGCATGAGTACATATACAGCATTTGCAGCTTTGGACATTAAACTCTGAAATAATTAGCTGCACTGTGTAAGAATGGCTGGGTCAATCAAAAACTCAGCCTTTTACAACCAGGCTATTTTATTGGATAACATTATTTTTATTGCTTATTGTTTGTTGTCTATTGTTGTTTTTGTTTTGATGAGATGAAGTTTGCTGTGTGATACTGTCCTGACAGATAATTTCACAAAGCATGAGCTCTGAATGGTGAATCCTGACTGAGCTGTTGGTGAAAGAATCGTTGAGATCTGTTTTATGTGTTCAGACCTCTGAATAGGCACCTTGATGCTGAATATCTTTCACAGTACATACAAGAACCCGACTCTCATTGATTGCCAATGCCCAGAGCTTGTGGAAAGGTCAACTTTGGCCAGGCTTTCTTTGCTGAGTTTGATCACCCATCCATTAGGTGTTGCTCCATTAGGAGCATGCTTTTATGTTCTGAACATAAGAATTGCTGATGTTTTTTTTTAAATTATTCAGTTTATCATCACTGTACTAAGTTACTTTGAGCACAGATTTACAAATGCTCCCTGTGTGCTGCTGCTTTGAAGGCAGATATTAAAAAGAATAGTAGGAAAACAAATCTTGAGCCATGAGGACAATTGTAATTGATGTTAACACACACTGTATGTACAGTCGGATGGTACAAGGGAAGTGGGTGTGTGCACTGGCAAGTACCATTTAAGATTGTGAACCTCAATTAAGTGACAGGCGCCCCAGAGATGTGTGGTGTTTTCTTCACTTTACTTCCTGATTGAGTAAGCATTTGTTTTCCAATTTCTCAGCATAAAACTAACTCTGTATTTCAATTCTGAAAATTCATGAAGTTGCCGGCAAAAAGTCTATACCCGTAAAGAGTCAGAGACAGCACTTTTTCAGCAAAGGTTATCTGATAGGGATTTAAATTATTATCTATGGCTGCTCAAGCAATCAGAAAGTATCCTCTATCACCTAAATACCAGCTTTGATTGCTTAGCAAAAGCACAGGGCAATTCCTAAAACCACTCAGGTACGGATGAAATGGAATGGACTGGCACAGGGGTGTTTAAGGACATTTTGGTGCTCAGTCAGGAGGATGATCCAGAGGGATCTAACCAAAAAAAACCTAACAAAAAAAACAAAACAAAAACTGTATTACTTTTTTGTTTTTAAAGAAAATCCATCAATCCGGTGCATCAAACACTCTGGACACAGTGTCAAATATTTGTCCTTCTCCTTATCTGTAAAGCTGTCAGCAAAGTCCCATTATAATTAACATAATAGTGGCATAGTCTTTCTGGCATAGATATGTAAGACATTTACCTGTTAAGACATGATGTGTGGGAGTGCTGATTGGCTGACAGCATCTGCCATGATTGCTTGAGTGCCAAGGTGTGATTTAGCAATTCTTTTAGCACATAATCATAACCACTACACAGCAATTGAATTTGCGATTTTTTTGGCCCTTGGTTCTCTATCAGTGTATATGTGTTCAGTACCATGATGAATAGTATTTTATTTCATTAAAATTGTGATAGGTAGGTAGATTAGTACCTTCCTTTTCTATTCGAACCTAATATACTTTTTTCTTAATCAACAAGAAGTTTTTTGAAATAATCTCTGTTTAGACTTTTAAATTCTTTAGGGAAGAAATAAAAAAAACTCAAGCTGTATGTGCTTTGCAAAATTCTGAGTATCAAATATGCTTTTCTTTTTATTATGTCATGCGACAGCTGGGGCTGAAGGCCTTATATTTTCAGGTTGTACATCTGTTCGGCTATCCCATTCTCATGAACGTGATATCTCAGGAACTCCTTTAGGGAATTTCTTGAAATTTGGCACAAATGTTAACTTGTACTCGAGGCTGAACTGATTAGAAGTTGCTCATCAAAGGTGAAAGGTCAAGGTCTCTGTGATATCACAAAACACCCTTTTGGCCATAACTCAAGACTTTGCATGCTAGATATGATAAAATACCCTTAATACCTTCACTACATATATAGGTCTGGACCGACATGGATGCAAATTGTGTCCGGTTGTATGCTTCCACCAACTTGACAGGTTTGGGGGAAGCATACAACTGTGAGGCAGTTTGTCTTTTACCTTGACTGGGTTATGACTGACCTAAGGCAGGTCTTATGGTGACAGCAGAAGTTTGGTTGTTATGTCCAATTAAGGAAACCCCCCCTGTCTTGTGTTGACTCTTGTGCCATTCATGCATAGACTAAAGCTTTCAAACTTCAAAACTCAATTATCATAATTTTATCCATGGAGATGGATGTAAATCTAAAGTTGTTGTAAAATGAGTTGAAATAATAAGACTTCTTACACAGGTAGGCTAATGGGCACTTGTTGGATTCCACATTGATTTTATTGGGCTGTAGCTACACCAAAATAAATAAAAAGTGCTGTGTTAGCCTAACTCACTGGCTTTTTGCCCCAGGCCTAGTAAAGTTGTTTTGACAGCTCCCACAGCTCCCACTCGTTGCACTGACCAGACACACCAGAGCAGTCAGTCCCATTTCCCAGACTAACTATCAGCCAAACTTACTGGCTGCAGCTGTGACTGACAGCTGACATGACAGATTTGACCCCTTGTAGATACATACTGGCTAACCACTCCAAACCCACAGATAGTCTGACATTTCTTAAGCAGACAGTAACCCAGCAGTATGGTTACCATCATCCTGAACTCTGGCTGCGTTACTGGTCAACAATTTTCAGGTTATGGTGAGCTCAGGAAAACAGCCCTAAACTTGGCTGTGTGACTGTCGCTAATAATGAAATTCTAAAGTTATTAAGTTCTAAAGCTAATGTTCTATTCGTGATTGACACACAAATACAGCAAAAACATTAATTAGTGACCCAGGCTAGTTTGTCAGCGTCAGAGCCCACATTAATGTTCACAGTGATTTTGTCCAATTTGCCTTGTTGCTTTTGCCCGCTGGCTTTGACTTAAAAGCTGCCCGCACAGAGTGGATGTGATTATTAACTTTAAAGCAAAAGCTTGGACTTCCTTTTTTTCTATATCTACCTGAATAATAACAATGAAGAAGATTAATAGGTGGGTGGGCGAGCAGAATAGAAATCATGGTGAAATTGCATGCAGGAGGCAGTGATATTATATCTGAGTAAGAGCCACAACTACAGATCCCTATATTAATAATGCAGAAGGACCCCTGGGGCAACCATCTATTTGCAGAGTTCCACCCCACCCCCGACTCCCCCGCCACACACACACACACACCCACACACACACCCACACACACACACACACATCTGATCTCACACATACACAAGATGTGAGTTTTGGACTCATGTTATTATGCGTTTTCTCTTTAGCCAGTGTTTCTGAGCAAAGCTTTGTGAATCTTTTGTTAGATTTGTTTGCTAACATATTCATTAGTCCTGTGTAATTTGATTTTAAAGCAGAACAACTGTTGTAAATGGATAGCAAACTTTGACTTTTGGACAGTAATACATCTAAACTAAATGTTAAATATGCCTAGAGCCTGTTATGTTTTGCATAACATCCCATACTTCCCTGTGTACGAACAGGATTAACTGAACATAGGACCTGTTTGTGCTCTAACAACCATGATCACACCAGTTTGTGCACTGTACTGTGTCATAAAATATAGTGCAAGCACTGTCTGACTTTACCTAGATGATGTTGCTGGATGTCATCATCTTACTGTTATCCCTACCTGTAAGTTCAATGATGGTTCAACTTCCAGACTACATAGTACTTTGCAGAGAAAACTGAGCTCAGGTGATTTTGGCTGGCTCTGTGCTTCCTCTTGCAATGGATTTTGCTGAAAGCATAAAACCTTATGACAGTATGTAGCAGGCAATGATTGACCATGTCAGTGTGAAAAAATATCTTTGTGGTGGGTGAAAGACAAGTCTGTTAGATAATTTAAAATAAACAGTCATTTTATTGTTGCATATGTAAATATGGAACCTTACAGGGAAAACCAATGCTGTATTTTGTTACCATGCCTTCTACCTCAAAACTATAGATTTGTTTGCAGTGTCTCATTGTCTATTTTCACATTGCAAGTGCACAACAGGTCACTAATTTTCAACATTGCTCAACGTCTACATGGAAACTACATACATGGTAAAGATACAGTGCTCAGTGTCCAACCCTCTGAATGTTGATCAGAAAGGCTGATTCACAGCATCTATGGCACATACCCTCTTTCATTTCATGTTCACTTTGCAGTTACCTGGTTCAGAGCCATGGTGAACCAAGATAATGAATTCCCACACAGCTTAAAATCTTACTGTCAGTTCAAAACAGTTATGTAAAGTATCAGTACAATTCCTATTCAAGTGCTGCAGCCTCCAGATCTCTGTTACATTAGGTACATTTAGAGACATATAATTATAAAAAATTATTTCTGGTTCCCCTGAGGTATTTTTCTTAACTCTATCATCAATTTCCTTCACTTGCCCCAAACTATAAACATGTTGTCAATGCTGAGAATGAAAAAGTGTCAGTTACGCCAGATGTTTGAGCATCAGTTTCTCCATCTGAGTCCGTTTGCTTCTCTACTAATGAAAATGACAATGCATCCCATATAGTAGCCTGTGGGTCTTTACCATCACTTCAAGCGGACTAACGTTTCCTTCTGTATACACACTGTTACTTTGATGACTGGAAATCTCTGATGCTTTGACTCTACGGGCGAAAGATTTTCCACCTCCCCAAGGGAATCTTTCACATCTATTGAAAGAGCCGATACCTATGTTTGCTCTCTTCACTGCCGTCCTCTGCATCAAGGGTATTCGCTTGAAGACAACAAAAAAAAAGACAAATTGATGACAAATCTGCCCTCGGGTTGTTATTGTTAAACCATGTTCCATGATGTAGTGGCAGAGTTCAGCCAAGTTAATGATACTTCTGTGTGTGAGCGTATATCCGAAAACAATGCTTTGGCTGCTGCTGGCATTGTTTTGACATCAGGACGGCATCCCTGTTTCTGAAATTGATCTCTCTCTCTCATGGACAGAGAGGCCTTAGACATATCTGTGGCACTTTGCTGCCTCTGGGCAGGGTTCAACAAAAAAAATAATTACAAGAAATGGTTCTTGTAGGGGGTATAATTCAGCAATTAACATTCATGTGAGAATATTTTGCTGTAATTTTAGTGTATAATCACACAATATAAGAGACATATTATCCTGTGCTTTAAAGAGAAAAAGCTCTGTCTTTCCTTTTCTGTTTGACTCCTAAAAGAAGAGCTAACTGGAAGCTGTGATAAATATTTCATAACATGGCTACAAGTTGAAGGCTGAAGGATAGTTTTAAAATCTAGCTCAGAATACCAATGGGTTGGCTTTATAATTTTCTTTAAATAAAATGAAATGCTATTTGTGTTTGACAGGATTTTTTTTAACACTTAGGAAGGATGCCTGTTTATGTTTGATGTGAATCTTTTATTGAAGAGGAAATCCGTTTCCCCCTAAGGATCAAATAGTTTTGCATCTGGCAAACTTTGCCAGTGTAAGAAAAAAACATCACATCCAATTCATCAAAATATGCATCTTGCACTTGCCACTATTTACAACCCTGTAGGCATCTTATGCTCCTATATTACCATGTGTTTATATTGAGGATGAATCTAGATATGGTATAGCCTGATTGCATTAATAACCTGGCAATGATAAGAACCACTCATGAGCTCTTCCCGTGTCACAGCTGCACACCTCATCAGATGCACATTCCCCTCTACCTCTGTACGTATATGCAGACCCTACACAAAATGGTAAACAACTCGCACATGAACAGAGACAAGTGGAGCATGTCAAAGTTGCTGACCACATAGTTCTAGTTGTTGCACTGTACTATATGTGAACTACATTTACACTTACTTTCAGTGTGATCAGAATGAAAATCTGCTCACCTCTGGAGGACATTTGTGTATTTGGATTACAGTGAGGGTGTCCTCTTGGTTGCATTTGATATCTGCATTTTTAATACGTACGACAATTGTCTAGTAATCTTGTAATCTGATCAGCCAGAATGTATTACAGTAATGCTTGTTACAAATAGGGTCACACTTCCTTTATGCTTCTCATTTACACTTATCATTTCATGCATGTCCCTTATCTGGATGTGGGTTTTAATCCAGTCCCTATGAGTATTGGTTCCTAGATAGATGAAGTTCAATGGGTCTCAGAAGTTTGATTCTAGAGATCAGATTAAACCTTTAAGGCCGACTTCTTCTTTTTAGTTTTATTATCTTAACTTGTCTTCCTCAGGGGAAGATGTGCCCATCTCCCACTGTGCAGATGACCCTCCCCCCACAGAAGTGGTCTGCGAGGTGGCCTGTGCTGCAGACTGTGTGGTTAGCTCCTGGTCCTCCTGGTCTCCCTGCTCACACAGCTGTGCCACCAAGACCTCAGAGGGTCGACAGAGCCGCACTCGTACTGTGCTGGCCATCCCAGGGAAAGGTAACGCATCATTCCCAGTGACTTCTTTGGCTTTTCACCCTATGTTCTTATTTCTGTGTTTATTGTTTTCTGTGTTTTTGTGCAGAAATTCACAGTTTTCAGTCGATCAAAATGTAACGCCTGGGGTATTTTCCTTACATTTTTTTTCTTTACCTGTTGTTAATTGAGGCAGAGCTGTTCGTAACTGGCATTGCTGGAAATACTTTAGTTTATAGCTGTCTGAGAGTAGCTTTGTTATTTACAAGGTACTAATTAAGCAATAAAATTACATTACAAAGTTACAAATACAAAAATTTAGATACAAAGGAGGACAGAAATAAATCGCACTATAAGTGTGTTTTTATTTTGTAGGCCCCAGGTTTTGACAAGGACGAAGAATGAATTAAAAAATATCTCTGGTTCTGCTGCATTGATTTTGATACTTTTTCTTCATTTGTCCATTGTAAGTCCAACACTGTTATTGCACAGCAGCACTAAATCAGCCAAATACTCTTTTAAATGTCACTATATTTACAATAACTGCTGTGTACAGTAAAGAAGAAAACAAATTACACTATTGTTGTTTTCAAGAGGGAGGACTGCAGAATATATTAAATTAATATTGTCACTGGAAATCAAAAATAGGAAACCAGCTGAAAACTTAACGTAGCAAAAAAAAAAAAAAAAAAAGATTGTTTAAGGCCAAAGGCTTTATCAGAGTGCTTTTACGGACACTGTGGCTTTACTTCAACTGTTATTTCTGTAGATTTCAGAGTCTTATTTGGAGATTTTTCATCTCCAAAACATTTAAGGTTTGAGTTGGCCATCCATTATCGAGGGCTCTTTTTCTGGCATTTTTTTTTTTTTTTTTTCTTCTGCGGACTCTGTGTTGTAAAGTGTTGTGTTTTTACGTCAGACAGCAGAGCCTTGGCAGCCAGCTACTACCCATTAATCCCTGTAACCAAACGCATATCTGCAATAACAGGTTCCACACTGTGTTGTTTATTACCATGTTGCTGGCTATCTGCTTGCTGGCAGAGGGGCTTCGCGAGTGTGTGTGTGTCACTAAATTTGTCTTCATATCCCTGCATGTTTGTAAGAGTGTGTGAGAGTATGGAGAAGGTGGCGAATGCAAAACAGACTGGAAGGTGCAGGTGTTTATCTGATAGTGACCAGCTCATCTATACCGGTCTGTGAGCCACAGTACACTTTAAATCACTAAACCACTCTCAGACAACACCTATGATCCTACTTCAATTGAACTGTCCCTTGTTTTACTTCCATTTAGATTGGACAGTCCTTGCCCTGACCAATGCAGTGCCAGCATACTTTACATGTTGCTCACTGCACATCCTTCTCAGAATCATGGAAGTGTGTGGATAGCAAATGTTTTTGCTTTCAGTATTTCACTGTTATTGAGGTTGAATATGGAAGTGTAATGTATGTGTCCACATATTGTCTAACTATATGACAACCAGAGCACAGGGAGCAGGGACTGGAAAAGACTGTTGTTGTGAGGCTGTGGGCTGTGTTTGAATTGGCCCGTGAACTCTCCAACAGTGACCTTACTGTGACTTTTCATTTGTAATTCAAATTCTACAAGTTAGAACCTGTGAAGTGTCTGCTCAGCTAACCTGAACAAACATTTGTCTTGTTGCTAAGCTGCCAGCAGTCAATGATGAGTATTAACATCTGACTTCTAGTCACTATCTACATCTTGTACTTCAGGATCTTTTTTTTTTTTCATTTTTTGTGCAAATTACATGTGTTCTGCTTAATAATGTCACGTTGTTGGACTAACACTAGTATTAGCACGCTCATAAGCATCTAAACACAAAAACAAGCATATGTATTGTCACACACAATGAAACACTGAACCATGTCTTCTCAGCTTTTTTTCAGAGTTCTAAGTTGTTTATTCTTCATGTCTTTGATCCTCATTCTTCTATGCTGATGGCCAGAAGGGAAGGCGTGTCCAACAGCTCCAGCCCTGGAGGAGTGGAGAGTCTGTAATGACCATCCTTGTGGGGTGTTCCACTGGGAAGCCTCAGACTGGGGTCCCTGTATTGAGGATACCTCCATGGATCTCAATGGAACCAGCTTTTGGAATGGGACCCCCACCTGTGCCGTGGGTGTCCAGATTCGCAAAGTCAGCTGCACAAAGATGAACGTTGGACCTGTCATAAGTAAAAGGTAAGCTTTCTGACCGGCCATAAGTTTTCATGTGCATATATTAGAGTGTTAATGCTTTATATATTGTGATTCTAAAATTTTGCATTTAAATGTTAATTTTTTTTGTAATATCACTTTACATTTTTGATATTGGTCCCTGTATATATGCTGTACATGTCTTTATATGTTGAGGCTCTCTTTGGTTTTCTATATCACAAGTGGGAGTTTGTTTAGAACAGCACCTGCAGTTTTGATGTGTTAGGCTGAAGGCATGTTGTTACAGGCATGTTTTTCAAAATCTGTCGGGACATCGATCAATAAGTTGCCTCCTTTTTTATTTTCCTGTTAACCTCCGGATAACATCGAGCCAGATGTGCCCACATGATGGTTACATTACTGGAACACCTGATTTTTCCATGAGAGAATTTACAGTCAGATTTTGGTTTGTTTTTTACATATAGGTTTTCACTCTAGCAATTTGACCTCTATGCACTTGCTCCTAAATAAATGAAGTGTGTTGTTTCAGCCCAAAGCTCAGTATTTTTCCTATTCTAAACATAGATTGAAGATCTAAGATGTCTATTCGTGAGTCATTTAGCCAGCATAAAAATGTCACTTTTTAACAGAATATTTTCTTCTCCTATCCTTATCTGACCCTGCTGTTTTGCTTAGATACCTTAGTTTTAGATACCAGAAAATGGGTCCCAAGAGAAATGAATGGTAAATTATGGTTGAGGAGTAAAAGATATTCATAAAATCTAGGGGAGGAGTTGAAAGGTGATCATGTTTCTCTTACAGAAAAATCATTTAAGAACAGAGTCTCCATTATCCAATAGCGTCTGACTTGAAGATATCTAGTATATGCTTTTACTTACTGACAAATGACCCAGAGGACTTTATGCACTGTGAAATGATATCCCCAGAGATTTGTACACTGAGCTCTTCTTTTGTGCTTTCTGCTTGTCTTTAGGACTTTTTTATGTGTATGTGTGAACCTGAGATTCATTTTGCTTATGCTCAACCATTATCTACTCCTCTTTCAGCAATACAATATCAAACAGTGCTAAGGGCTTTTGTGCTGTCACAGTAATGATGTTTTAGCCCACACCAGGAAGATAGATTTATAAATAATTCACAAAGTTTGCCCTTCTTTAGCTCGATATATTATTGACAGGGCCATAAAGTGGATTATGGAGAGGCTTTTTTCTTATGCCCGTTCTATCTCCCACCTCCGAGGCTTTAATGAAAACTGTCATTTCTGCTCCACCAACAGATCTCGCCTGTACAGTATGCTCTGAATTCAATCACTTCTTTAAGTGTTCATTTAATGGAACAGCACCTAACACATAGCCCTGCATGTTGCTATTCATCATAGTTGATTTTGACAGTCAGTAACAAGTGAGTCAGAGTGTTTATGTGGCAAAGTTGGGCATTTCTGTGGGTAGGACATATGGATTTCATTGTTTCTATATAGAACAGCGCAGATTCGGCATAACTTAACAAGCCTAGTATAGTGAGATTAATACACAGAAGACACATGTGCTATGGTAGCATGTTTCCTAGACTGAAAAAGGACAAAATCAGGCTGCAGAGAGAAGTTCAGACTTGACCATTTCCATTTCTTCAGCCCCTGTTTATCTTAAACTTTGATTGAAATGCAGGAATGTCCTTACTATAAATCATTCCTATCCAAGGAGCAGATGCCCCCTGAATATATTTGATGAGAAGCTTTTTGAGAAGAGTCTCTTCAGTCAGCAAACATCTAAGCATTTCATGCTTAGCAGTAATCTCCACAGTAAGTAGTGGCTCAATAGAAGGTCAGTGGGTCTTGTGGTAACTAATACCACAGAACCTTCAAGCAACCATTGGATTGTAACAAATTCAAAATACAATTTTCATTCACAAACAAAAGCAGTGGTAATAAGAGTGTAATCTCTAATGCTTTTTATTATATATGGGTACCACATTATCTTTTTGCATATACACACATAGTGAAAAGATAGTGTAGATGATACTACACTTGAGAGGCCACAAAATACTGCCAGTGTCATCTGCCAGCAACATCTAGTTTTTAATCATTTTTGCTTTTGTTATTAAAAGGTTAATGTTCTGAATAGGCAAAGCACAGCAGTGAGTACTGGGTTGCAAGAACAGACTCAAATAAAAACTATCACACATTAATATTTAGCATTAAATATTAAGTATTTAAGTTAGAGTTGAATGAGAGGGATTAATTGAGTATGTGATTGCACTTTTGACAAGTTAATCAATAATGTTTGAGAAGGAGACATTTAATGTTCCCAGCCATGTCAGAGTTGAGCACCGTGGCCTTGACTGTAAGTCTGACTCCCCCATTCTGGGAGTACCACACAAATATTCCCCCAGCTGCTCTGTTGCATTGCCATGCCCTCTAGCATACATCACTGCAAAGAGGGAGAGAGAAGAGAAGAGAAGAGATAAGGCTGAGGAAGGATGAGTTTAATGTATCTTGCCTCCTTGTGCATTGGCACACTTTGATCTCATTCCTGTGTGTGCTGGCTTTCTGCAGTTGGTAGGATGTGGCGCCATGCTGGGTCTCTAGTGAGACCTGGATCTGGTTGTCGGGCGAAGAAAGTCACTCACCCTGAAAAGGAATCAGAATTTCTATGTGTTACGTGTGTGTGTGCCTGCGTGTGTGTGTGTGTGTGTGCGTGCGTGTGTGTGTGTAGCCTGCGTGTGTGTGTGTAGCCTGCTGGCTGATGAAGACATCAAAGCTTGTGACTTATTTGATTTTACAAAGCTGCATTAATCCACTCCTCTTCAAGATTGCATGACACACAAAATACAATACAGCCGAAGGACCCGTTACAAATAAGTTACACGAGAAATGTAGTCATGTAAATACATGATTACTTTCTATTTAATGACAAAGAAATCAGTAACTGCCTCAGAAGTTCTGCGGAAAACCTGGTACTGGTGTCCTTGGCGTGGGAGGAATGATTCATTGGTAAACAGTTTGCATATTCTCACTTTTCTCAGGTTTAATTAGCAGCCATGCTGCGGATTGATTGATTGATTTTTCACCCAGAACACTCGGTCCCCTTGGTAGGAATGGAAGACCACTGTGCTGTTCTGCACATGTACACAGGGAGATAAATGCAGACACACAGCTATTTAAACTGAACCTAAATTCAGTTGTAATTTTATTATGTATCATTCCAGAAACACAAGCACTGTAATAATCCATACTGTGAATATTGTTGATTAATAATGCATAGATGTAATTTTTAAAGCCGCATTAAATGATTTTTTGCCAACCTAGGGGCAATAGAATAGGCTAAAAACACAACAATGGTATCTAATCATCTTATGTGTTAGCAAATGAATTACCTATGCAAACACACAGCAGACATGGAGCAACTTAAGCATTCATTTGGTGCTTTGCTTTGGTCTCCACCAACACTAGCTAATCCTGTCTGCAGTTTAGTTCTCAGTAAGTAGTGTAAAAAAAAAAAAAAAAAAATTGGTGGTGATTGGTGCAGTTTTAAAACGACTGAGCTTTAAATGTGTTACGAACCATAAAACATAAGCACTGTACGCTGGAATAGTGGGAGAATTTCTCGTTTCATAGAGCCATTTGCCACCTTGGACTGAATGTGTGAGAAGACTGTCAATTTTTAAATTTGTCCACCTTTTGCTTGAGTGTACAGGCAAGGGGACATATAATCAATCATGTTTTCTGTGGGGAGATGTGTGATGTCAAGGACAGGGCAGTTGTTTCACTGCACTGTCCTGTTACCAGCGAGAACTGGGACGTTTATCATTCATTGCCTGGGGGATGAGAAGAATTTAAGACCACTGTTTGTCCGTATGTTTAGGTGTTCAGATTCTTCTCGTCCGGAAACTGTCCGACCCTGTTTGCTTCCCTGCAAGAAAGACTGCATTGTGACACCCTTCAGTGAATGGACAGCCTGCCCATCAACCTGTACGCCAGGTACGTCTTTCCACAAATTTCTTTGAACTCAGTTTTAGCAATAAGTGACTAATAGCTCCACAACCAGTCAAGACATTTAACTTGAAAATATATTCAGCCTCCCATGTTCCTTGCTGGTGAGAGACAGGAAGTGTTTTTGGACACAAAATCACTTCCTGTCAAAACGTTGCCATACAAAAGTGCCCCCCCCCTCATGTCTCTAGTGTATGGAATAATTATATTTAAGTGACAGTGTTAACTGTCCATTACATTAAGCCAACACATCAAGAGGAAAATGGATATTTAATGGGTTTCAATGTGCGGATTTTAAATATCTTGTAAATCAAAAAGTATGTAATTGTTTTTAAAAGAATTGAGCAGGCATCTCGTCTCTGTAAATATGCTGTAGTCCATTGGGTCCGCTGATGATGTAATCACTTTCTTAATTGCACCATTTTCAATGTTTAGTAATTAGTGTTGTGTAATGAGGCTTGGAGTGTGAGCCAAATGAAGCTGTTGCAGTGTGTTGTGTCCAAAAACAGACCACAGTGAAGTGGAGGACATCACAGCCACAAGGGCACACCAGATCAACTATGAGACTACTTGTTTTCTAGCCATCTCCTCCAGATATTGGACTGCACTGCTGTTATTGTGTCTCCATTTGTTTTCTGTCTCAGACATTAAATGTCAGCCATTTGTCTCAGTATCATTTTACTTTCTCTTGCCTCTAGAAAACATTCATTTAACTTTAACTGTGCAAGTAATCTGCCACTGAATGCAGCCTTTTGTGAAGATTGTGTTTCATGTTCAACAGAAAATGCAACCGCCGCCACACAGTCTCGCTACAGGACCATCATTCAAAGGTCTGCTAATGGAGGTCAAGAATGTCCTGACACACTGTATGAAGAGAGAGAGTGTGAATCACTTCCAGTTTGTCCAGTGTATAGGTAATACCACATTTATAACTAACCATTCCTTTTCTTACATAAGAACAAATTATCTCCATTTATCTGCTCTATGAAAGTAAAGGGTGAGAGGAGAGTGCAAGCGAGAAGTATCTCATGGCAGGTGTCACAAGTGTCCATTAATGTAACATCAGATGCCACGGCTTTTGACATATACTCTCATGCTGCTTATAGTGTACTGTTATTAAACATGGCTGCACTTTATTCAATTAGTTAAATTAGTTCAGTTTGGTGTTAAGTGGTGATAAACTTGAGAAATTACTTGAGTTAGAATAAGATTGTGCAAATATAAAAAAAAAAACAACAACAATGTATTGTTGGTAGACTCTTGCTATTGCTAACCAATAGCAAATCATATTAGGAAACGAGATATACAATGTTAATGTTTTATAAAAGTTCAAAGTTCATTATTCACCACCTGTTTTTAGAAAATGTATGAAACACATGACATGAAATATGAGACGAACAACAAAGAAAACAAACAAAAACAGAAAACAACAGTCTTAGTCTCTACCAACATTTTAAAGGCAAGATAACCATTCAGCAACATTTCACAATAATGCAGTATATTACAACAATACACATTAATGTAAATACCGTTAGACAGGATATAATCAGGGTTGCTTAAGGGATAAGTAGGATATAAATGATTGGTAAGTGTTTATTGTGTTAAACCAATTTTAGCTCTAGTACATCTAAATCTGCGCTCCAACCACAAGAAGCTGAAGGTCAGTATGACATGATAGTGACACTGAAAAGACATTCACACAGAGTAGCAACAACAAAATGAAACACATCAATTTGTGTTTCCAGCAGTGTTTTCACCAGAGTCAATCCATGTGGCAATTTGAAACACAAATTGCACAAATTTAGTGACATAAGAAGTTTCATTCTAGCAGCAATTATAACAATTGTAACTGTTCCTGTTTATATAGAGGTTGCATGTTGGCTGCATGTGGTCCAGATCAATAATTACAAACCATAAATTATGTATGTATTATGAAACGTTTGCCTGCTGTGTAAATGAAACTGTGATGATACACTGCTATCCTACAGTGTTCCTGTGTTTGTGTTTCTGTGTAGGTGGAGGGCACACAAGTGGCACAGTTGCACTCTGGTCCCTGATTCAGTTCGACGTGGATTAACTGGACCAGGAGAAGCCTGTGGAAATGGATTAGAAACAAGAGGCAAGTGTTGTCCCTGACTTATTACACTGTCTGTACATGTCAGCTGCTTATATATGACAGTTTTAAGCTTTGCTTTTCCATCTCTTTTCTTTCCTTATTTAATGAAACCTAATAGCCTTTTCAGAACTGCCCCTTTAACAAGCAAGTGATGGAAACATGAAAGAAGTCAAGAAGAAGGCAATTTGTCCACAGAGTGTAATGAGATGAGCCTTTCTGTTTGTTGTCTTGATGGGCTCATCACAGCACTGGTTTCTTATTAATGGATGCTGCGAGTCAGGTGGCCATAAGCACATCTTAGCAGTAGGTTGAAAGAAATAATCAGCCTTAGTACAGAATACACACACAGTGCAGTACTTACAGGCACTTGTGTGTACTTGTGTGTGTACTTACTCGCTCAATAAAGTTTATAAAGCCTGTTTGGCCACAGTGCCTTTCTGATAAGGTGTTTTTGATGAAATGATGAATATATGCTTCATCGCTTGATATTCTGGGGTCATAAAGTCTGACATTGAGAGAGCCCTGTGATTCATAGTTCACAAATTAAGAATGAAAATACTCACACTAACAGAACACAATCCAATAATACTGCAACACAAAAAGACCAATGCCACACACAGAATTAATTCCCAGTCTACTTTACTTACAGTTAGTAAACAGAGTTTTAACTGAAGCAGCTGCAGTGACACAGCATTAGAATGAATCTCTTTCTAAAACATTTTTTTCCAGTTATTAATATTTGTATGAAGCTGAAGGTACACATAACATGTACACAAAAGCAAATACTTTGTGATGTTATGTATTATGTTAGGGACAGACCTAGCTTAGGCTGTAAGTGATGTGGAATGTGGCACTAGTCAGTGGCTTGTGTACACCAAAAAATATACAGTCCATTTGCAATATGTATTAATATAATTATATTGATTTACTGGTACAGATATCACAATTTTTCCTTTCTAATTGTGTGTTTGTTTATCTGCACTGAAAAATGTACTTGAACATTTTCATGATATACTGAGTAGTACTGCTGTTTTGTTTTTTTTATGTAATGTGCTTTTTTTTTTTTGCTGATTTGCTATCCTTAGAGATTAATTCTTCCTTTACTGCTGACATTTTAACTCTGGGGCAGATCTGTTTACTGGCCTTTTGCCAATTTATGACTGTCAGACAATGAAATGGAATGTTTTTTAAAGATGTTTTATCTCAGTCGTCTGAAACCGCTGCCATTCCACACTGCTGTGCATGGCATGATTCCTGCTTAATGAAAAACATTTTTTTTCCCATTAGGGGAATGTTTTCCTCTCCAGTTATACAACTTATTATGATGTGTTGTTGATGAATGTCTGCAGTATGTTCCATATTGCAGAATTATCTGAATCAAGACACAATCATTACTGTTGGCAGCATATCATAAGGATTGTATCGTGTCCCTGGGATCGCCACCCCCTAATTGATTGTGCTCTGTGAGTGTATGTGAATGTGTTGTGTGTTTCCGAACTGTGAAGATTCCTGTGTACCGTTCTACGTGAAGTACTACGTCTCTCTGAGTGGGGCTGTGGAAACGAATGCCACTGGCCCGAATCGTTAAAAAGCCACGGCGTTAATTGGATCATTTCAGACTCGTTTAGTGGAGACCAAATGTCCCAATAAATCCCAGAAACTGGCTGTTCTATCTAATTTACTGGTGCAATTCAAGTGAAGTTTTCAGTGGCTTACTATGCTGCCTTGAGAACTTTCTAGCATTTTTTTTTTGCTCTCACTGTTGCTCACTTTTACTTGGCCGTATAATTATGACTGACATTTCTCAATTGAATTTCCATGACTTTTTGGTGAGGGTGGGAAAAGTGCCTGTAGTGTTTCCAGGTTAAGAGCAAGCCTCATTGACCTTTAAAGCTATCTGTTTGAATATGATTAGAAAATGACTAAGTTAAATACCTGTGACATTTCAAAAACTGAAGCATGAGTTTGGAATTTGCACTTGGAAAGTGGAAAGGAAACACTATTTAAATGTAGATTTTAAACAACAAAGACTTTACCCAGAGTTTACTTTCACTCAGTGGATGGCTGAAGTAATTCAATGAAAAGGACACATAAATGTCAAATTGGGATGTAATTAGGGCACAATAATTGGGAATAGGGCAATATTAGGATCCCAGGAACATTGAATAAGGGCATATTAAAGCTTAATGACAGAAACTTATAGTTGTAGGTTACTTAGTTATTTTATTCAAGGACGTTTAAAGATATTAAATATACATTTTTAGTGCTGCACTTAGAGCAAGGTCTCCTTTTTGTCTAAGATCTTTTCCATATTACTTACTGTGTATCCATTGGCAGCAATGTGTCAAAGAGAAAACAATCACAATTCGGTGAGACATTAAAATGTAGGCTTTAAATCATAACAGACATATGCATCAGTAATTAATTATAGTGTTCACTAATGCCCCCAAATCCTTACTTCTTTCCAAATCCTAACTTTCAAAAGTCAGTGATGGAGTCAGTCACTGAGAGTGTTTTTACTCTTATAAAGCCTAAGGTGTATTTGAATCTATGAGGTTCTGCACAGTTCCCATCAAGTCACAATCAAATAGTCTGGCAAACTTTGCTCAGGATAAGTGACGCCCTGCAGAAACATTCCATGCATCTGCAGAGCTTTAAATTAAACTTGTTTGCAGCAGTAGGTGCTTAAGTGCAACAACAGTTTAGGGTAGTGTGACATAAACCTTCTGAGTAATAGATGCAGTCACTCTGTGTTTTGCTGTGAGTCTTGCTGTGCTAACAGACTTGCTTCATCAGCATACTGTATGTTTGCTGAATAATTAGGCAGACTAACAAAAGTGATAAACCATCAGATTGAAAGGCAATGAAGAGTAATGGTCTTTTACAGAAGCTCATCACAAACCTGTTGAGGTTCGTTAATAAGCCATTAGATAATGATAAAAATAATCATTAACTAACTATGCAGCGTATGTGTAAATAATTTATAAACTGTCTTATATAGTCATCTGTTATGTCATTTACAAGTCATAAGTCATTGTGAGCTAATTTGTAAACATATTTATTACATTACAATATAACTGTAAAATAAATTACATTAAAAAAAAATCCATAAAATCGTTATCCTATCAACTTTATTTAAACTGTGTGTTAACGTGGTGACATGGTCCTGCAGAGTAGCACCGTGCTTTGGGGTGTAATTATGTCTTTCTGTCTTGTGGCCACAAACAGCCAATGGAAGTGTTTCCTGTCTGAGTGCTCTGACATTTCCTGTGGTAATAAGCAGCATTTCTGTGTGTCACAGCTCAGACAGGCTGATCTCAGAAGTTGCCAGAACCTTAGTTGTTGTAACATTTTCAGGTTGCCTTTACCTCTATTTTTGCTGCTCAATGCACATCTGCATTTGCTCCCCATTTGCATGTTTCCTCTGATTTTGTTTGCATTCATTCTGTCGCCAAATATCTTTGAACAACTATTTTTGATTTGTCTCTGAAATGGGGAACTGCATCGAGATGAGGTCTGGTGCAGGTAAATGCACCAAACCATAAACTTTGTGTCATGTGAATTTTACTGAATAGAAGTTTTGGTTGAAAATTGGGGATTCGAGTAGAAATATTTTGTAACTCTGGGAAACTGGTAGGTGGCTAGGGATGATAAAACTTTCAACTAGCAGAAGAGTTCAAATAGCAACCACGGATTTTAAACCCAGTCAAAACTAATCAGATTGCTTGATACATAGTGACCGCCAGGCTCAGGCCTGTGGTGTAAAGTTGGAATCATGGCCAAGGTTTAGAAACAAGCAAGCATTTGGGTTTGTGGTTTACAAAGCCAACATGCCCTTGGCTTGAATAAATGCTTCCTCCCGTCTCAGCGCGTTTCTGGCCCCATGTTGGACGCAAGGCAGCATGTTGAATGAATGCTAATGTCTGACCGAGAGTAGAATAAGGCGAAGATTGTGGTTCATGCACTGACCTGACATGCCAGGGGTCGCGGATAAGAGGAATTTAATGAGCGAGGGTTTGAGAAGATGAATTTTTACTAAAAAGAACAAGCAACTCTGGAAAACCTGTGTGAAGTTGAAGCTGATAACTTGGAGCGAACAATGAGCTAATGGATTTCACACTAACTACAACACACTTGTGTCTTAATTCAGCCAACTTGTGGCTCATAACCAGCTGGGTGTATTATATCCCTCCCTGAGTAGGACTGGAACTGTTTTGAGAAATTATTCAATAGAAAATGAGTCATGCTGATGATCTTTTGCTGCAGGAAAAATGTGACTTAATGGCCATGATGAAGCCAAACCACATTGCTCTTCACAAGGCATCACCTACTGTAGAAGAACATTATACAAGTAATAAGAAATAACATGAAGATTGTGTGTGATGTGAGGGGCTTTTATGAGGATGAAGAACCTAGTATTAAAAGTAATGATAGAAAATGTAACATGTTCTGGGCTGGACCGACAAAAGATAACAATCGAAAGGAAACTTGATGTCCTTTTATCTCAAAGCCTTTAACATTACCCCAGAAAAGATTTTGAAAAGCTGGAGTGTGACAAGCCTCTTCAAAGCTGGCCCTTTCAGCTGGGCTTCAATGATATTCACCTTTCTAAGTAACTGTATAATTAAAGATGATCCCTGTCAGTGGCAGAGATACTGTGACAAAAAATGTTACCATTTGTGAGGGGAGATGATGTGAAAGGCCACACAAATAGGCTTGGGCAACAAGAGGCTGGAATAATTATGTTAAAAATTGATGGCTCCCAGTTCAAAATCAGAATGTCAGTACTTGCTGTGCTGGGCTCTGCTAATAAAAGACACTGGTAATGACAGAATGGGGTTGTCACTGGTGGAGGAGGTTGGGTAAGAAAGAATACCATTCAAAGTAAATGGACAGAGCTAAATGCCAACTGGGACATATGGTAATTCCCACAGTGGTGCTAATTGGAGTAATAGCAGCTCTTAATGGTTAGTTGTTTTTCAAACAGGTTTGTTAAAAGGAAAATGAAATTCGCCTTTAAGGGTTCATCATAATATTACCAGTTTTAAGCTATACACATACATTGCAAAATGAAAGATTTTTTTTTCTGCTGTGATTCACAATCGCTGTGACTGTTAATGTTACATAAAGGCACATCATAGCTATCATCTCCTTTGCAATGCCTTTGTAGAGGCCTTGTATGTAAATGACCATCCCACACATTCTCAGCATGTAGAAACCCAACAGTTTGTCAGAGGGCAAAATTTAAAAGTCAAATAGAAATCAATAAAATGGATGAAAGGCATGTTTGTAGATCAGTGAATCCTCAAAGACATTGGGAGGAGGAAAACTTTCCTTCACTGTTAACTTTGCGTTACTTAAATCCCGGCGTGTGAGTGCATGAGAGAACAGTGTTTTTGAAGATTATTTTGTCCTGCGCAGTGTGTTTTGTGTGTCTGTTTGTTGGACAGTCACAGCCAAGCCAGCCTGACAAACGTGAACATCCACAGTTGAGTGATGTCGGTGACCGACTGAATGATGGAGATACGTTACTGTTCGGTCGGATGAGTTTTCCCATTAGCTGTTGCGCTTTCAAAATAAATTAGCATGAACATTTTTGATGACGTAATTAGGGGCCTGCTCATAGGCGACGTTGCCAACTTAGCGTCTCTGTTGTCAGAAACAAAGAAGTAGCAGCACCTTTGTCACTTGATTTACCAACTTTTCAGACCTCTTTAGCCACTTTTTCTTTTTCCAAAAAACAAACCAAAGAAAAATGTTAGCTACTTTCTGTAAAAGAGTCACGAGTCACTAATAGCCTTGCCCTCTGCAGGCACACGCTCCACGTTTTAATTGAAATGACAGAATAGCAGCTGACATAGATGTGAATGAGCTTCGAACTTTCTGTGTCATCATTTTACTAGTAAGTATTGTTGAAATCATAGTAGGCTACAGTCATTGTCTTTAACTCACTAATCGTAATTTTGCCAGATGACGTCGTGGTCATAAAATAAGGATTTTGTAGAGCAGCAGCTTGGAAATGACTTGGAAGTGACTGCTGGTTAACATGTTGTCTTAAATGGCCGCATTTCAGTCACTATTTTATTTTTATTTGTTCTATTGTCTGACAACAAAACGTAAATGTTGAACAGCTTTCTTGGGAATTCAGTTGTATTAAATGTTACTGTACATGTGAGTAACGAGAGCAGGAGAGAAACAAACAGATAAAGGGCTGAAACCAGCTGATAGTAGGCAGGATGCTAATCCGACGTGATTGCTACATGAATGCTAATTGTTTGTATTACGTCATCTAGCGACAATTAAACATTTTTTTTGGAGGAGGCTTTAGCTACTTTCCATTGAAAGTAGCCATCCACAGTGGTTCCACAACTCTTTTCAAATACCTTCTCAGTTTTGTACATTGACCATACAAGGTCCAGCCTCACACTAGGATTTGACCTAGTTTTGTTATTCCTTGTTTAAGGAAGCTACAGTCCAGCTAGCTGCTCCTGTCTAATCACTGGCACCTGACAAAGGTACAGAAAACCCTTCCTGCACCTCCTCCTCCTCCTCTCTTCTCAGCCAGCAGGGACAGAGTGTCTTCACACTTACTCGTTCTTCATTTTCCTTTTTATTTAATTTCTTTAATTAACTCAGACTGCATTTATAACTGTTTCTGTGGATCGTCATTTGTGTTGCGCCCCTTCTTAGCTAGGGTTGAACAAGCGTTAACCGAATATTCTTGCAGACACCCATTCCAAGTGCTGTGCAGAATGAAATATCAAGAATTGGAAATTAGGGAAATTATTTCAATTTTTTCATTTTGACCCGATACCATGAAATATGAAATGCAAGAAATTTGGAGGTCGTGTCTGTTTTTGTGAGAACTGCATCCTGAGAATAGTAACAATGGAAATGTCCTTCTCCCACCACAGGTTTCCTCTGTAGAGTAAATGATTTGATTTTGGAGCACCTTACTGCATGTATTTGCATAGTAATGAGAGTTCCTGTGACATGAGTATGTCATTTAAGATGTATTTTCTTAAGACGATTGTGTGAACTAACTTGTTATTTACGTAGCTGTTTGTATTTACCCTACCAGGATATTGAGCAATACATAAACCTCCTATTTGTCTCAGATTCTGCTCTTATTTTGACCAAAAACTAATAATGCATTCAGCATTTGTTAAAGGCTGTTTTGTCTGATAAACACTCTATAAGGCTAAACACACACGTTGGGGGCACAAAAGATTTATATGTCCATCTCTGAAATGATATTTAACTGGTTTTATTTTAATAAAACATAATGCAATGAAGTTTCCTGGTCTAGATGAGCTCAGGCCTCTGTCATGTATCAGGAAGGAGTACAAGAACTTGTATTAAGTGTATACTTTTTTCCTTAACTACAACCAGCTCCATCTTTTCTGACAAAGAGCAGTCTCACTTCTATGACAGTTTTCATTTCGCCCTAAGAGATATGGAAAAATTGCAAAAGAATTTGTTCAGGGGTATTTTCCAAAGTTATCAAAAGCAGCCACACTGGACTGAAAGTCTGCTTCCAGTTAATTGAGTGCTACATCAGACCAGGCAACCCATCTGGTCTTGCTGTGTGTTCTAAATAATTATTCGAAGCACACATAATCACATATTGCGGCTACAGTGTGATGTCTTTAATCCCCTTTAATCAGATACCAATACTTTGATTACATAGAATATACAGTACATCATTCTGTCAGAAGTTATTTAGCTTTCTTGTTGATCTGTTATAATAAATGTCTTTGTTTTATTCAATAAATCATAGTTATCTGAAGAAGTCTGAGAAAGGTGTTGTGCTTGAAGGTTGAATTAGCATTTCAATAGATCTTAACATGAAAGCTGCACAGGGATATTCTTTATAACTATGTCTTATGCTATGACTGGCCTGTAGAAACCTTTCTGAGCCCATTCAACCAAACATAAAACCTTGAATATGAAAGTGACCTCATGCGTACATCAGGCTTATTGTAGCACAGGTGATTGTAATAAAACATCTGCAGGGAGTTTTAGAATCATAACAATGACTGAATGTTAACTTGGTGACTTATGATTTGTTATGGGTTCACTGTCCCCCGTGTTTTCAGGAATCAGTTGTGTTGGGGAGAACAGTGAGTCGGCCAATATGACGGAGTGCCTGCGATGGGCTGGCTCCTTGCCCCCTCAGATCGGAGAGTGCCGAGTGGCTTGCAAGGATGACTGCACCCTAACTGCATGGTCCAAGTTCTCTGAATGCACTGGATGTGGCACTTACACAAGTCGCAAGCGCTCACTCACAGGTAAAGTCTCTACTTTTATTCACACAAATGCTACTCACGGCAACAGTTTCATCTTTTGCCTGCCCTCTTAGGTCAAGCATTCTCATATTGATTGGAGAAGCTCACTCCAAATAAACTTAGTACTCTTTACTACTAGTAAAAAGCACACATTGGTTTCTGTTTATATTCATCTAAAGCTAGTGCCAGCCAGTGTCAAAACACTGATATAACCTTGTAATGTAGACAATTGGAAACATGAAGTAGTCACCTTGTGCAGTCATTCCAAAAGTAATTCAAGCTCATTCCTTGATCTTCAGGACTGTTGTAACTGCAGCATGCTCTTCCTGTGCTATAAAGCTCCTGCTCTTTAAAAAACATACTGCAATCCAGTCCAACCTCTTTCCTCTTTGTAGGTCTGTTACTGTAACTTTCTACTGTCCCAGTAGTGTTATGTCAGGTCTAAATTAGGTCTCTTGCTGCTTGTAATCCGTTATTTCAGTGCAGATGGCAAAATCTGAATTACATGCTGTGGCTGCAGACCAGGCTGGATACTATTTGTCTTCATGAATATTTGATCTGATGCCAGAGGGGCTGTAGTAAACATACCCTGTCTCCTTCTATAATGCTCTTAGAATCCAGCACATGAAATCAGCCTTAGCTCAGTGGTGGGTTTCTTTGAGAAGAGTGTGTGCTCATGTTCAGTGGTTTGGAATGGTCATAATAAGTCAGAATTTCGACTCTTTTATGCCAGCTTTAACACTTGCCTAAATTTCTCTGTCAGGTAAATGGATAGAAAGCGAACCCACTGTGGGTTTTAAGCTCTGGCGTGTGGTTGAGAAAGTTGGCAGCTTACCAAGGCCTCTGCTTAGATAATACAGCCATGCTTAAAAGCCTCCTTGAGTTATATTACAGTATATTCTGTGCATCTAAACCGAAAGTCATTTTGAAGACCCAATAGGCTGTTTAACAAAATACTGTTAAGTTGTAGAGCATGTGGAGAGAAAGAAAGAAAATCTCCATTCCCAGAGACTAAAGTCAGCATTTGTCAGTGCAATGGTAGGTAAGTAAAGGCAGCTACAGTTGCATTCATACAGAGAAAACTGACCTGTATTGTGAATATAATAAGCACAACAGCCCTGTTACAAATATCTAGAAATAAAACTGAAAATTGGCAAGGTGCACACAACACAGACAATGAAGAATATAATTTTCTAGTTTGCACATTTTGAGGTTTAATATTACATGTCTGACTGGTTTCCCTTCTGCTGCCAAGGTTTGAGCTCGAGCATACATGTAATGTTCTGTCTCTGTTAGGGCAGCATGGATGACTCAAAAGTTAGCAGTGGCATTTTCAAGTAACAATGTTCTGGAGGAATCTACATGTTCATCCTGTGCACATTTCCTCCAGGTGCTGCGATTCTGTCCCACAGTCCAAGGACATGCAGATTGGGCAGACTAGTGATTCTGATGATACTGTACGGTCTCACACAATTTCTCTCCTGTAGCCGTTACTGTTTTCTTGCACTCACATGCATCTACTTTATGTTAGAGACTTACCATAACCTAGACACTTATAAAGAGCAGATTGCCAGATACATATGACCCCCTTCTCCGCCTTGTGAAGCATATGCGTTTAGAGAATGGATTGGTATTAGCACAGTAATAGAGTGGTCAGAGGAGCATGTTGCTATCCCAGCATAAATTGTTGAATGCATTCTGGAATAGGCCCATGAAACATGCAGGCTTTTCAGCCACAGTGGCAGTCGCTGCCTTTATAGACTAAAATGATCCATGGCAGATGATTTGTATCTTTAGCATTTCTGCAAGTAACATTTTAAACGTCATAATCCTTTACTGATTTAAGTGATTTCAATGTTGATATACAAAACAAATAAATGACACCATCGTAGAGAAGACTGAAAGCCTCTTTCTTATATCAGCAAAACACAAATTAAGATCTCATTTTCAATAAACGCTTTTGGTTCCTGGTGCAATTACGATGCCACCCCTTGTCAAGAACTGAAAACTGTTTACTTAAAAACAGCACAGAGAATCCCAGTCTTCTGATTTGTTTAGTCCATGTGATTATATTGATGTCTTAGCGTTAATAGAGTAACAATTTATTGATGTTTAAATGAAACATATTTAAGGAGATGCTGCTGCAATCTGAATCTGTCACCTGTCAGCATAAACGACGACATGACTTGGAAAAAAGGTTCAGAAAGGATAAGCGTTTTTGCCATTACTTTACTGGCAAGTATTGAGTCGTAGTTAATTTCTTTCCCAAGCTGCATGTTGAGTGTTGTATGGGTATTCAGACATTAAGTTGTGTGAATTATTTCTACCACAGATCAGAGAGCAGAGTTTGTGTGTATCTGTAAGAGCTTAACTGCAGATAAATGGTTTAGCTACACTATCCGGCTTTGTTACTGAGCCTTTCAAAAACTGCTCAGATTCTCGTCTTTGTCAGTTTAAGCAGTGTAAGTACCTCATGTGTGTCATTTTAGCCTGGCCTTTTATAGAAAGACTACACTTCTAATGGCCACTTTACTATCTTCAACTGAATTTATTTGTTTTTATTTTATGATTCAGTTTTATCTTTGCTCTTATGTCTTCTCTACTTTATGGGTGTTTTATTGCTTCAAGATTTAGTTTTGTCTCTGCTCTTAAATCATCTTATAATGTTTTTTTTTCCCATTGTGAAGCTCATTTTATTTATTTATATTTATTTAATTTCATTATATATGCTGTATAACTGAAGATTTATAAATTGATTGATTGATTAAAATCAACTCCAGCGAAATCCACTCAAACTTCCAAGAAAGGGGAGGAAAAAAATTTATACCAATTGAACACAGCACTACGTTGAGTGTGGGGATTTATTATACACCTGTCTCACAGTACACAGACTGAATATCAGGTATTATATTACAGGAGAGGTGGACTGCAATAATAGAGAGACTTGTTCTTCTATGACATGACTCTCCAGTGTTCTGGGACCACAATGCATTTTAAGCTATAGATACTGTCATTTGCAAAATGTAGCAATGTTAAGTCTAATAATATTATAAGTCACACTGTGTCTGCAATATGGGCACATATTGCAGGGATTGAATGGTTGTTGTGCACCTTTGTACCTTTGTAACTTCCTTTAGATTTTCTCCCGTCATTGTTAGAACAGTTGTTTCTTTCAGTTTGTCCTTGACCAACAGTTTCAAGGCCAGTTTTCACACCCAGTCAGTACGTTCCCTCTGTACATTAGTCTCCATGGTAAAACTGAAACTTACTTAGTTTTGCTGTTTGGTTAACATCTGTGACCTTGCCATTCCGCGAGTAAGCTAAAGCTCTTTCATTCATTCCATGTCTGCAAATGCCTTTCAGCACGTTTGACAGTGTAACAGAGGCAAAGAAGACGGCATGGTGTTGTAGCCTCTAACTGAACGTCAGCACAGAAAATACTGTATAGAGATCATTTTAAAAATTCTGTTTAATTAAAATACATACTGCTAAAACAAGTTGGATATTGCAGATTTAAATGCAGATTGTTTGTTGTGCCTGTAGGCCTATGTGGTGCTATTGCCAGTAATATAGTTGTCAAAGTGAAGTGATGTTGCACCCGTGCTCTTCAATCAGCTGCCAGCAGTGGTGTACATTGAACAGATTGTCGGTGAATTGCACTGCGACGGCAGTGAGTTCGCACTCTGTGAGGAATGTTTGCAATCAGACCCACTTCAGAAACAGATGGGCTGCTCACTTGGCACACAGGAGGCCGTGGACACCCAGGATCCATGAAACAAATATGGGTGCACAAGAGTGGCAGGATTAGCAAAACTGCAAGACTTTCACCAGGCTTCCTGTTTGAGCATGTGCGTGTGTGTGTGTGTGTGTGTGTGAGGGAGGGAGTTGCGTTGTTCTCTCTCCATCTGGCTCAGGTCAAGGAATTTTGTTAGCACTTTTATTCTACATTACAGAAACAAGGTGTTTACTTTAATTATGACAATTACATAGTAATTGTCTTATTCTCTATGGACTGCAGTTCATTAAAGCCACACTTGGGCATTTTTCACAAAGTGTTGACTCTGTTGGCTCTGTTCTGTTGGGACCAGCAGGTTTCATTTTAACCAAACAACAAGAAAATAATCACTTCGGAAGCAATACTGTATGAACATAAACGCAATATAAAACCTGCTTTTCCATAATATAACTTATTAGTTTCTATTTAAAGAAAGTTTATAAGGAAGAAATAACACCTCCTGTGCCTTACAAATGGAAAATTTAATTCACACACAATAAAGCATACCCTAGCTCAGTACAGTAAACTCAACAAAGATTAGTTTGCTAACATGCCCACAATGACAATGCCAACATTAAGCAGTTGTTCATTTTAACATAGTACAAGTACAGCTGATTGATTTGAAGGTCATTAGTTTTGCAGGTACACATTTAGTCATAAATAAAGTTTTGGGCAATTTAAACTTTTGATCTGATGTTGAATAGTGAAACAGTGAAACATGAAGATATGTCAAATGCTTTCATCTGCCAAACTCTAAACCAGTCAGTTACAATTAGCTTTGATTTCCTCTGTATATTACATTCTATGAACTGAATGTGAATCCTGCATGGGTTCCAGTGATCTTATCAAATGCATTATTTGTTTAGCTTTGACATGTACACGAGGAAGTGTTGACAGCGATGCTTTCAGTCTTTTAAACAATGTACTATAGCAGCATTAATGTGTCGATAGCAGGATATTTATAGCTGTTGAGAACAGAACAACAGAACTGTCTCATCTCATATCTCATGATGCGAAGCAGACAATCAATCATGAGGAAGATTTTTGAACAGATGGACAGCTTGACAGGTTGTATCTGTTACATGTCCAGATATTAAAAGTGACAGTGTCTGAGAGGAACACATGCCTTTCAGCTGCAGAGTTACGTTCCTGCTCATGCTTATATATGAATACTTATGAGATCTAATGGAAAGAACTAATTATTTGAAGCCTGAAGTGAACTATACAGAGAGCTCTAATAGTCATAATGGAGGTCTTAATGGCGGTCTTAAGATTGAAATAAAAAAATAAAAAAAATCATTTTCACCCTCATTAGACAAAGGAGTTGGAACTGGTGTTAAAGGAAAAATCACAGCTGAATCAATTTCTGCCAATCCATGGCTTAGCTCTCCATCCACTTTCTAATATTCATTTCTAATACTTGTTGACATGATGTTTTTCTAGTATATCTAAAATCACATTTGATTTCTCAGAAACATTTTAGAACCAAATTCTCTGTCAGCAAAAGTCTCGGTAGATGTGTGGTGATCCACATGACATGTTGTGGATTGTGGGTTATAAGGGAGAGCACAGCAAAAAAACAAAACACAATTGTAGGGCAGTGACAAGGGGCTGCCATAATTTTCGCCATAAGGCATTCTGGGAAATATATGGAATGATTAAGTGACATAAAATGAGATGAGGTAGACTGAGGGAAAGTGGATATTCCAAAAAGAGAAATACAGCACTTAATCACAAAAAAAAAATCCTAAGCTGAACATCAGTGACTAATGTTATAACAGTGTGTGAGTATCCGCACTACTTTCCATTGTCTGGCCATTTCTCCACTATTGTCAACCCCTGGAATCAAAGCCTGACTGCGCACCATTGATCATTAATAATAAACTGTGATCACTGTGAGCTGGTGAGAAGTCATGGATGAAAGGCAGGGGAATAAATGTTCATCAGTAGAATTTTTTTAAGGGAAAGAAACTGTCTTTCCCTGTTTCCCCCTCCTTTGAAGAACATGCAGCTGCAGCAGGTTTCACTCTTTCTTGTCTTTACGGTAACACACAATGTGTGTATGTGTGCTATGTCTAAATATGGTACATATTGTGCATGCAAATGACATACAAAATATTACAAATATTAAAAATGTGTTGTATAATATAGAAACAACACTTACACATATGTTGTTTCTAAATTATAAAAAAAAAAAGTTCTAACCTTTAGAGCTTATATAGTTGTAGACAGATATTTAACGTACACAGTTCCCTTAAGGAGCTTCAAAATAAAACGCAAAAATTAAAGTTTAATATGCTTGTAAATAGTGCTATTCATTCCCTGGTGTTGTTCAGAGTGCCTTTTGAGTACACACAAGGAAAAGTGCTTCCTTGCTGCTGTTCATGAAGCGGTTTCTAATGATTGGCTATTAACTTGTTGCATTTATTTTCTCCAGAGAAAATTAAATCAAACTATAAGAAAGATCAGATTAACACGAGCTGCCAAGTGATAGGCAAGGACCAAAGACATTTTAGTCATAAAAAATACATTATTCACTGGTATTCACATTGAGTTGTTGTCCTGGGGAAAATCTTTTGTTTATATGATCACTTGCCTTTTAGAAGTGATAGGAAAATGTTGAAAACAGCCTAGCTTTTTGTTGCGTTGCTTTTGTTACTGAAAATGTCACATTTGTTAATATTAATGTGTTTAAATGGCAGGCAAGAACTTTCTTTACTCACTGTATCTCAGATCATTTTTGAAATGACAGGACTGTCTTGAAGTGACTTTAAATCACTGGATAAAGAAATAGCATATACCAACAGCTATCTTATCATATTCTCTCTGTTAATGCAGCATTACAACATGTAACTGCATAATGGCACATTTTACAGTGGGCTAGACTGATGCTGTCTTTACTTCATTTTTACAGTATATTTTTACAGTTACAGTTGAGATGTTGCAGATAATGTTAGATAGCATGAGGGGAAAAGTCACCAAATAGGATGATAATGATGAAGTCTAGAAAGATATGCAGATGTGTTTTACACTTATGGAGAATACAGTGTTAAATATAACATCACTGCTGGTGCCTGTATGTGGTAAATAAGAAATGAGCAAAAGTCTTCAGTGTAATTTTTACTTGTATTTATATTTGATCAGGTTTCCCTCTTTGCCATAGCAGTGCGATGAACATGTTTTAATGTGTTCATCAAACTATACCCATCTGTGCTCACCAAAGTGTTTTTTTTCTCTCTCACTGATGTTTAAATCAAACAATAAACCCATTTCTGTATCCAGAATCTGTCTCTATTTCCAACACTGGAAAAAAAAAGTTTGCTTTAAGCTCGATTCAGGCAGCGTTTCTTACCCACCCAGTGTACAGTAACTTGCCTTTGTTTTGTCCGTTTCCTCTCGCAGGTCGCAGCAAAAAGAAGGAGTACTGCCTGAATGAGAAGTTGTACCCGTTGGAGGAGACAAAGCCTTGTTCCTGTGATGAGTTTTTGTCCCAGCCCTATGGGAACTGGTCTGCTTGCATCCTTCCTGATCCTTCAGTTCCAGGGTCCCTGCAGGGCTGGATGAGCCACCGGGAGGTAAAGGAGTGTGGCCAAGGTCTGCGCTACAGAGCTGTGGCCTGCATTGACCAGCAGGGACACCTGCTGAACCCTACGCTCTGTACAGACTCAGGTAGGACTAACAGAAATATATGGCATGAATTTTGAAATTTTAACCAGCTTAACATATTGGCTCTTTGCTGTCTCAAAACATACAGTAGGATTAGCCTGGTGATCAAACATAATTTGCATTTTGCTTCTCTTCATTCATTGAACCTGACAGTGTGTTCATGTGAGCCGATTTCTTGTTGGAAATGGGGGTCATTTAGTTTGTTATATCATAATTAATCATGATTGACAGCCTAGGGCGGCACGGTGGTGCAGTGGTTAGCACTGTCGCTTTATAGCAAGAGGGTTCCAGGTTTGAACCTCGGTCTGGGCTCTTCTGTGCGGAGTTTGCATGTTCTCCCTGTGCCAGCTTGGGTTTCCTCCGGGTACTCCGGCTTCCTTCCACAATCTCAAATAACCTGCACATTAGGTGCATTAGCTACTCTAAATTGCCCGTAGGTGTGAGTGTGTTTGTGTGTGGTTGTCTGTCTTTGTGTGTCAGCCCTGCAATTGACTGGTGACCAGTCCAGGGTGTACCCCGCCTCTTGCCCATAGTCAGCTGGGATAGACTCCAGCTCCCCGCGACCCTGACGGATTAAGCGGTATAGAAAATGGATGGATGGATTGACAGCCTATCTCTCTCATTGATGTAATTTTCTGTTGGTGAGAGAAGTTAAAGTGTAGGTGGTGGTTATTGGAAATGTGTAGTTGCTATATCATTGTCCTATTTATTTGCATATTTCATTTTAGTGTGAAAGACAGTTGGGTGAATAATGGTAATTTAGTTATTTGAGATAGTAAACAAACAAAACTAGTAAACAAAAAAACATTAAATGGTGTGAATCCCTTCAAGCTGTTCCTCTGAGCCATGTGGACACAGAGGAGGAATGAGACACTCATTAGTCAGATAATTAGCTCTCGGTGTCACAGTGAGCAAGACCAAGGTCTGGCTCAGCGCAGGCCAGCGGCATGTCTGTCTGACATTATTAATGTGACCCTCACTGAAGCCGCTGACCAAGTCTAAATCAGGCCTCCCTCTCTCATCTGCCAATGTTCAATTTCAGGCTACATGATGGAGACTTGCCACATCCCTTGCCCCCTGGACTGTAAACTCAGTGACTGGTCAGCCTGGTCAGCCTGCAGTGCTTCCTGTGGCAGTGGGTTGAAGATCAGGTCCAAGTGGCTCAGGGAGAAACCTTTCAATGGGGGACGCCCATGCCCCAAGCTGGATCTGAAAAACCAGGTAAGACTTGCACCACTGGCTTTATACACATGAAATCCTGTGCAGTACAAAAGGGAAACAAATTGTGGAAGGTAACTGTTTTCACAGTATGTTGATGCCTTTGTTATGAGTCTGTCTTTATAGTGGAAATTAATTCATGCATGTATTCTTCAGAGCCGGCACTTGCTCATCTACAGTATCTGGACGTTAGAATAATGCATTTGAATTTTCATACTGAAACGTGGTAAAATTGAGCAAACAGGGTTTCTCTCCTCATCCATCTACACTGGGCCTCATTCACCAGCTGTTCTTAAGAAGAAATTTCTTCTTAAAACCCACTTATGCAGTTACACTGCATAAAGATTTGGGCATTCACCAATGTTTTCATATTTGGGATTTGTACTTAAGTAAGAACAGAATCTATGCGCACTCAAGAGTACATTTGAGTGCTGACATATGTGCAAAATAATTGGTTATTATAGTTTTATTGTATTCCACTTATTTTCATTACTTTGCACAGCATCATGGTCATTATGGCTTTTAAAATAAATGAACACTAAACTAACACTTCAGCTCACATCAGTTATGTAAACTGGAAACCATGGTATTCAGTGATTGATCACACTGTTTATAGTCTTTTTCTGCAGCATTGGCCTTCTCGCACAATGGCATATTTGCTGCTGCTTCAAGATGTTGCAGAAATGCATCTTCTGTGACCATGTAGATCTATTTGCAGAGAGTGATAAGTACCTCTCAGGATGCTTTAGGCTACCAAAAGTTGTCCTTGGCACTGTGGAGCCATGCCAGACGGTCTTAATGTAGACGGTCCTGTATACCTCACATGTGCAGATACTCTCCACCTTGGGCTTTTTAGCCACTGAGACATTTGAGAGGGAGCTTGCCCAATTCTCAACGGCAAGCAGAAGCCTACTGCTCCATAAATGAGACTCATCTGGGACTCCCAGAACCACCCCCTGAATGTGTTTTCCTACCTCCCAGGAGGTGCACATGACTCCTACATTTTTACAAAACAGTTTTGTGGGTATGGACCTCAAAAAAGAAGCTGTTGGAGATGCATGGCTCCTTTGTACGAATCTTTGAGGAATTATAAATTCCAGTAACAGTGGGCATATCCTTCTATTGAGGATATACACTGCCCCCTTGTTAATAACAGCACTCACCAGTCCTCAGAATCAGCAGGAGGTGTCCTTCAATCAGCAGCATGCACATACTCGCTCAGCCATCAAGCTCATCAGTGCCAGGGCACTGGATATGTTTGGACGCAGCAGGTAGCAACCTGCTTTACAAACCAGAGAAGGTGTGTACAAAGAGAACAGTTGACAAATTGTGTTTCATTCTTGCATAAACAGAGACTCTATACACTATCTGAGCCTAATTTTATTGTAGTTTTCTGCATTTTATTGCTTTGGTCATCTTTTCATTGTTTTAGCTTTGTAGGATAGTCATGGTTTGTTGGGTCTTGCACAATATTGCCATTAAGCGCAGTGCACCACTACCATCTCAACCAACACGACAACAAGAAGATGTGCATCCTGACCCACTCCTGGTACCAGACAACAGATTTGTGGTCCAAGATCAACAGCAATTAATTGCTCATTTATAAATAAAGGGTCACAATTAACTTGACTTTCTTGGGAGCTTTCTGAAGAACAAATTTAAGAAAAACTTTGGAAGGTATTGGTGAGTAAGGCCCATTGTTCTCAAGTTACTTTAAGGACTTGATTGTTTCCAGGGGACACATACAATAGAATGCAGATGAAGGCAATCTATACTTTGAGTCCACCTGTGTTCACCAACGTGTACATGTAAGAGAAAGGCTGTTGCTAGATGTAGAGAGATTAGTTTACTGAATGCTAGAAGTGTCCACATTGCTCCATGTTTACACAAACATTCAGCATTTTCTTACTAGGAACAATAGTGTGATGTATGAAGTAGTTTACATCCTGAGTTTTAACAGATCCCTAGTATGCTTTTGGAATATATTTTCCTCCAGCCCTGGTTGTGTTGCAGCACCGTGCTGTCACATAAATACACAGTGGGCTTGTTGCATTCTGCTCACATTTCAATGACAAGGTTTATTACCCATCAGCCAGTGGGACTCCTGGGTGACCTGTTCGTTTTCTGGTGTCTTTAGTCTGAACAAATCATTTGCCTTGCAAGACATGCCCTTTCCTTGACATAAAAGCAGGGCAGTGTTAAGTAACAAAAAGAAGCGGGTTGGAGAGGGAGAAGTGGACAGATGGGAGCTTTTGATATTCCATAGTCAAGTTGTATCAGTAGCTCTGGATATTTTGTGACAGCATGTCTCTCATGGGGTCATTGTTTAAAGAGGGGAAGTCTTTTATGAATTCTGCCTGTATGCATGAATGGGCTTGAAAGGACACTTTAGATTGTAGAGGTCAGTATGGAGATGAGGCACGGCTGTGTGAGAAATATTCCAGTGTGCTCTAGTGGAGATTTGTGTACAGATGGTTAAGTGCCCACTAACAAGGTCTATATGGTCCCTGTTGTAATGCCCTGTAATAACCTTTGCCACTGAAACTGGAGCTCGCTTCTGCCGATGCCCTCATGGATTTATCCTGAGGGTGGACTAGGGCTCATTGTTAACATCATCAAATTGGCCATTTAAAGTGAAGTGCATCTGTCCGAGGTGTGGGTGGAAAGATACTATAACCTCTACTCTAGTTCAATAGGCATGTAGGTATGAGGTTACCTCTTCCAGCTGCTGTGCTAAACTATTATAGTACTGGATGGTCACAACTGACTTCTCCACATGGTCTCAAAAAGCTGTCTTCAAGCCAGTGCACTTCGCTGTTCAGCTTTCATATTTACATCTGGTCCTTATACTTCATTAAGTCTCTGTTAGGGTTCAGCATGACTGAGAATGTTTTCATTCCTAATGGCCAGCCCTCTTCTCTAACAAACACTTGCTCCCCTGTCACCCACTGTGAACTACTCTCTAGCCAAAGTCTGGCCTTGCTCCCACCAGCAGATGTTCCCCCTCGAGCCGCAGCCAGAAGCGACTGGCTTGACAGGGATGAAATTTACAGTGCACCACAACTCATCCTCTCGTCACATGGTTGAGTGAGCAAGAAAAATAGGGAGAGAGATAGAGATGGAGATTGAGAGAGAGAGAGAGAGAGAGAGAGAGAGAGAGAGAGAGAGAGAGAGAGAGAGAGGGAGATTGAGAGAGAGAGAGAAAGTGCCACCATGAAAATAATGAGCAAAAATGGCCACACTGTCAAAAAGAATATGTAGGAGTTTGGCTGTAAAGTAAACTGTATGTGTGCTGTTAATGAGGTAGTGTGATTAAGAACTAGTTCATCAAGATAAATAATTCATGCATCACCACCATCATGAAAACCTGTCATTGTGGATCTGTTGGCCCACTCAGCATCTTGTGTCCAAGCAGGAAAAGAAGACACAGCCATCTTCCAGTGGAATATTACTAATTGTATATATGTATTCAAGGAGCCCCAAAGAATGATTGTCCAATCATAGCTTAGCAGCTGTAAGTGACCCAGCAGGTTTTTTTTTCCTAAATGTTGAAGAAGCACGCATGTGGATGTAATAACAATGATGGTGGTGTCTTGGTTTAGTTTTTACAAGTCTTTTCAGAAACATGTTCCTGATGTTTCACCTTCTGCACAGTATCATGTATGTAGCCACCAAGTGTCCCTTTGTCAGGATCAGGAGTCCAATGGAAACATTCAAAAGTCAGCCAGAGAGTGAAACACACAAATTGGATCTATAATTACAGGAGACATTTGAATTTCATTGTAATTCCCACAAGTGTTTGCCGCCAAATGCTGAGATATCAAGTGGTAGATGTATTATTTCCATAAAGTACAACAGAATTGTCTGAATTGACTGTCTGCCAGCCAGTGTGCCAGTCAGATAGTAATTTCTCATTCAGTTAATGCCTGCTCCAGCCACTCTGGCCCTGTCCTATGGAGAAACATCCTTCCTGTCCACCTCCAACACTCTTCTTCTGTACATTGTGCACGTGGTGAGAGGTTTGTAAGTGTGTGTGAGACGTCTGCAGAGACAGGTGTCTTTGTTTGTGTGGACACTAAGGAAGGGCTTTCTAAACTGTTAAAATACATAACATAATATTACTTTATGATTATTAATATTGAGCTAATTGTTTATTGCTCCACTTGTGTTATCTTTTTTAAAATTAGTTGTTTTTTTTTTTTTTTTGGGGGGGGGGGGGTTGTTTTGAGCTCCCTCAAAAATTAGATGCTAAATATCAATTCCTTATATAAAACATGAACAACTAAAAGCATACTAATCACTGATTATCAGCAGCAGGAATACCTGCAGAAAGTTTTTCAAACCATCTTGTAAGACTGCATTGGATTGCCAGATTTGTCATTTCAACATACCATCCTGTTTATTTTGCTCACTGGGTTGTGAGGAGCAGTTCACCAGTTTTTCTCTTTAAAGAAAATCACTTCCTCGTGTGACTGGAAGACCCTCATTTCTGTAGAATTATATCATCCTATATGTGTAATACAGCAAAATCAATATGTTTCCCATTTGTACTTTTGATGTGTTAATCCGCTTGTTGCATGTATAGGTCAGAGGAGTACCTCAATGCTTTTTGTCTCATGTTGTCAGTGCCACATAAACAGAGAATATGTTCCTATTTGAGGATAAAGGCTCTTTTAACTAACAATGTAGCAGTTTGTGCCTTGATGCAGTTGCAAACTGCTACATTGTTAATGTAATTCTGGTAAGTAGTTTTAAGATTTTAGTTTTTTAAATCTTCTTTTGAGCAATACTCAGCCAGAGGAGCGATGAGAAGGACATGATTATCAGATAATTACCAGTACTTGATAATTAAGCCCCTTTCACCCACGAATCGTGTGTATCACATGGAATATTGTGCAGGGGTTCAAATCACTTTTGAACATTGATATATGTCTTGGATAAATAGTCATGTGTGGAAACCCAATTGTGCATCATAAAGTGTAAAATGTCTCAGATGAAAAGAGATGCTGTGTTTTGACAGTGAGATTTGGTCGCTGCTGGGGATGTCAATACATAAATCAAAAACATAACTGACATATAGGTGGAAAAATGCATCAGGGCATGAGCTGCTTCGTGGCAAGCCTGTGAACTTCAGACAGACAAATCAAGTGAGACTCACACCTGACATGGAGTATACCACTGCCTACAACATACATACAATACACTTTTTGCCATCGATTGAAGCTGTTTTTCTCTCATCACACTGTTTCTCTTGCTGCTGATGCTCTTAAATAGTCTTTAATCAGTAAGCTTGTACACCAGCAGTCTGATCATGCACTCCAGGGCAGATTTATGGAGGATATAATCATGTCTGCTCTCCACATTCCACTGTTCCTGACAGCATTTTGCAATTCTGGGCAATAACCAATCCAATATTAGTGACTGCCCACAAGCACACCCTTCAAGGCAGAAGTCAGTTTTTCCTGCCTGAGCTATTGGTGGCTCAGGATCATTTTAAGTGTCACAAATATATTTTGTTCACCATAGGTATCACTGTGATCAACGCTGAATTCCCAGTCTCACTGTTTTGCTTCACCAAAATTAAGCATTTGGTGCTTTCTTGGTGCTTACATGCCTTGATTGGATGTCTTGGCTCGGTTCAGCTGGGTGTTTGTGTACTTGGCAAATGTCAATAAGCTGTGAGCATGCTGATGCTGCTGGCTGCTTTTCTCAGGAAAGTTTGAACTTTGCTCTGTTGCCTGTTTAGAAGAGTGGGGTAGAAAGCAGTTGATATAGTTCATTGTAGGCATTTATTTGTTGAAGGGTTTTTTATTTCTACCCCACAGATCTGCTTGTGGGCAACGTCATGGTGCCCACTAATATGGGTGCCAAGCTAAGCTCTTGTGGTGCTGCTGTCTACCCATGTACACTCTTTTGGGGCATTTCTTCCTTGGCAGAACATTGAGGTGCTTCATGCTATTGATTACAACAGCAGCAAATTCTGACTAATCATATCAGCACTTGCTTAGTTTCAAGGTATTGAGATGTTGCTGATATCATCATGGTGAATTTGTGCTTGGTAAACTGAGGTTACTAGTAGAGGGTTATAATTTTAGATTGCCTTTAAATCCTTTGACATATTGCTTGTTTAATTGGCTCCTAGTGAAACACAGCATGGGTTTTAGGTCATCACATTCAGATTTTCTCCACACACTTCATATTTAGCTCAGCATTAGGAAAACCTAATTAATTCAAATGCAGTGAGATGTGTGACAGTGTGCCTTGCAGTTCACATATCATAAATTGGGCCTAAACAGCTGAGCTCTTGTTAAACTTCTCTGGGTTAGCTGCTGGACTAGGATCACACTCAATCAACTCATGGCCATCTGCTGTTTATCAGTGCTGCTTTTCACTGAAGAGATTTTGTCTGCCCCAAGCCAAGAGTCTTGATCTTGTCATTTCAGGAATTTGATAAATTATCTGCTGTCAAGTTGATCTGGCTTAGCATTATGGCACATATAGTAGATATACTCACTTCATTTCACTAGATAGTATGTTTCCCTTGATGGTTGGTGGTGCATTCTTGGGGAATGACCACCTGGTGGTCCAGTAACTGCAGTCCTGTATTGATGTCATGGATTGATAAACTGTACACAAGAAGAGCTAGAGTTTAGACTAAGGCAGAATGCAAGTAACCCCGAAATCCACTGTACAGCTTTTGGCAGCATTAGTTATCTCCAGCGTTGTGGTCTATTGGGGCAGTGGCAAACTAATGAGGGAGGTTACTTCTGTCCTGGGGTGCTCTTTTCGTTACCCTAGAGTATGTGGGGGTGGTAGAGTCTATTACACCTTCCACCAACTGTGTGCACCATAAGTGCTTTTGACAGTTCCTTCAGTGCCAGGATGCTCCACCTATATATGAAAAAAAAAAAAAAACACCTCCTCCCTCCTCTCACCTCAGTGGGCCACAATAACACCTGAACTATAAGACAGCCATAACACCCAGGTGTTTAAACTGCATCTACGTTTTTGCTCACAATTTTCCTTTCAACATCTGGTATCCGCCAGATATATTATCTGCTGTTACCTGTATGCAGTACAGCTGCTGTTGAACAATATGAACTTCTTTGCTTATTACCTCATTCAGGTTTTACAGTAAATAAACGCTGAGTTCAAATTTTGACTGATCTCTTATATTGAACATATATATATATATATGCCCTTTGCATGCTGTCCCTCCATCAGTAGCCAATAACAGCCCATAGCAAGTCTACAGAATTGATGAATACTAAACATCATAAAAAGATAAAAGAGAAAAAAATGTTAGACTTCATTTTTACCTCACTGCGCCCAGGTGCTAAACTCAGCTCTCTCCTTCATTAGAACGAAAGACTTTTGGAGCCAAATGCTGATGAAACAACCTAAGGCCAGTGAGGTGTAATTAACATAGAGCTGTGCTTGGGCATGTGTTACCCCCCCTGCCCCACCAGCCCAGCCCAAAAAGCGAGGTGTCTCCCTGCATTACAAACCATGCATATTAGCTAAGGCAGTCTGAAGTGCTCCCACCCAGAAACGCTACACTTTGAGCCTCTCTAAAGCCTCTAGCCACCCGAACAGAACACAGCATTGACTTCAGAGACAAAGGTTAATCACAGCTTGTATCTGCTAATTAGAAAAACAAATTGTATTGAGTGGCTGGGTGAATATTAAATACAGGCTCATCATTTGATAACTGGGGTGACTTTTTAAGGACAAGATTTTTGCACAGTTTCTGTGAGCTTGTAACCCAATAACCTGAAATACAGCCACCAAGTTCTAGTTTTTGTACAACATAAATTCAATAAAAGATCCCTTATTTATATTTAATTTGTCTGTATATTAATTCTGTTTAATAGTTTGATATTATTAACACCATAATATCTAGCAATACCTCCACTGGAGATAAAATTATTTCCCGATTTCTCTCACTGTTTAACAACACATTTCTTGTGCCAGCCATAATAATTTGGATAAAATCCAGATACAGTTAAAACAATACTAGACAAAGAGAAAGACAGTAGAATTAACAGTTAACAGGAGAAATGTAAGACCAAAATAATAATAATAATAAAATACAGAAAGGGCTTGGATTGGGCCTTAATTTGTTGTTGTGACTGTGAACTGTGTTGTGGCTTTGCCAGTGTTTTATTTTTCTTCCTTTAAGCAGGACTCTATCATAAACAGAACTTATTCCAGCTGTGACATAAAGGTATAGGCTCTAATATGACAGTTGAGCTCATTCCAAATTTTTTCTAAGTATGTGAAGAAGACCTTTGGCCAATGTTATTATTAAAAGCTGGTGTAGGGTTAAGTGCTTGTCCTTTCTGCTACTTCTTGCTACTACTGCATTCCTGTCGTATTGAGCTCTGTCCTGGTAATAGATTGCAAAGTAAATGAGAAAAGAAGATTATTTCAGAGCTAGAAATAGAACTTGATGGCCGAATAATTTGTGTAATTATGGGAAGTCACGCCATTTCCCTGCAGTAGCGCCAACACAGCGGTGGGTCTAAGGAGGATGTTAGACATAAATGTTCTAAGGCTTTTTTTTTTCATTGATGTAACTGATGTCTAACTGGAAGACAGTGGAGGAGAGAGAGGGAGACAAAGTACGATACCAAAGCCAACTCAGTGGTCAGAGGAAAGATTGAAATTCATTTTAAAACAGTTATAGTCTTGTCTATCAAAGCCATGTGTGGGTGTTCGTTTGATACTGATAATATGGAAATATTACAGCTGAAATTGCAGGTTAAGTGAGTCTAAACATGACTGGATAATTTATAGATGTGTGGTAGGAACGAGCCCACTTTATTACAGGTATAATGAGGTTTTCATCCACCTCTTCGGGATAACATGTTTAAAAACTTCAAGTTACAAGTAGAATACAATGTGTGCTTTGATCCCATTCTTTTCTGATGGCAGAGACGTGCTCCCCTCAGGAGATCATCCATGTTATCCCCCAGTCTTAAATCGTCAGAAAGTGTGAAGGGATCAGTGTGTCAGTAAAGCATGGTCACTGATTATGTTGTTGATTTTTAGGCCTAAAATATGTTTTTTTTTCCGATGGCAGAGACTTGCTGCCCTCAGGAGATTTGGCTGCAATTCATCTTACATCCTCGCATTTGAATCATTTACAGTAGCTTGAATTTCAGTTTTCAGAAAGCACAAGGGATTCATTTTGCATCAGTATTGTATGTCTTTTCTAAAAAGCACAAATAGGTGTCTTACCCTGATGAGTTAGAGAGGCAGTCATCCTAATAGCTGCATTATATGTTGGCACATTTTCAACTTATCATCTCATGAGTGTATTTGAGAGGTCATCACCACATGGAGCAGATCCCACTCTGTTTCTCAGACAAGCTATTGTTTTCTAGCTCATCCATGGGCCTGCTGACAGTAATAGCACCGTCTATTTGAAGTTGTAGTTACACAATGACAGTTAGAGAGATTTATAAGCGCTTTAAGGCTTCCTGTCCAATTTTCTCCCTGTTTACAATAAAATGCCATCCCTGCAGGAGGGCCTATTGGCGCTTCACATGTCCTTTTGGAAATGTGTTTATTGGTGTTTGGGTGTGTGTGTGTGTGTGTGTTGTCTTTATATGTATGCACATGCATCATCGTACAGTTTTTTGGATGAAAGCCACAACCATTATCTCACAGAGCAGAGCATGAGAGATATTAACAATAATGCCATTTACTTTCCATGTCATGCACAAGGCAATTTCAACTCACAAACATTATTTGTTTCTATAAATCTCTGACTTTAAATGCAGTGATCATTAACTATTGGCTCTTAACCACAAATGAAAATGAGTTTGCCCTGATGCTGAGCTTTTAATCCCACTCAGATGTGCAGAGTCATGAATGAATGATTGAAGAGGGAAAAAGTGACTCTTTTTCCATCAAGAGGGATTTACAGAATATACATGGATGCATGCTCTTGCTGTGACTTTTTGTCACTGCATAAAGCATACAGTATTTATTTCAAACAAGCATTCTTTGAGTTCAGTAGAAGTTCAGCTAAACGATACCTATGTTTGTACTGTCTTAGATCAGGGGATTTTATTTGAATGTTGCTTTTTACTTAGGAGACTCAGGATAGACTGAAGAGCTACTTGTCAACAAAGTAACAGTTACTTTTAGTAATCTTGTTTAGAGACAGAGCACACAGCGTCTCTGAGCATATGCTCATTCATGCCAGCTTCCCTCTGACCATCTCCAGACAAATTAATTTCTGAGAGTTGCCTTCAGCTGCTGGTCTCCCCATTGCACAGCTGTTGCAGCCAACTGCAGCACTTTAAAACTCTCAACACTATGAATCATTCAGTTTTGCAAAATATCCAGGACCGCTAGATTTACTATAAACGATGAAGTGCTTAATCCTCCTTTACCCTCATTAATGCAGGACAGAGCAGAATGCAGTATTTTTAAATCAAATTACAGATTAAAAAAAAAAACAAACAAAAAAAACTATACATTTCTGTCACTGCAGGCAAAATCTAAACTAATGATCATATCATTGTTCTTCTCTCCCCTGCCCAACTTCTGGCTTGTCATGCACTGCTAATATGGACATCCACGCAGGCTCAGGTCAGTGCTGTTCATTCTGTACATATACTCTGCTTTAGCTAATGAAGAGAAATTGCATGCCAGATCTGTCCTCGTCACATACTCCTGTGACCCCTTTGGTCTTTTGGTCGAGAGAAGGAACAATAGTTTGATTGGAGAGAGAGCGCTACACGGATGGAAATAATTTATGTGAAGTGCACTTGGATGATATTCCGTCTGCTTCTTAACTGGAGGGACTCAGGCTGACATTTTCTACAGAACGCTAGGACGCTGTTATATTGCCGAATGGTGAGAGTGTGCTCAAACTAATTGAGCAGGGGTAATATCATTCTCAAATTGCTTATCGAAAAAAAATTGATTTCAGAAGTGTCCATAAGGGAACAAAAGAGGAGAAGATAGAGAGTGCACACTAAATGTTTAACCAATCAGAAGATCTGGTAGCAGATGACTCTAACTGATAACCTATTCATTGTTCGTTGTGAATGTGTGTGACCTAATATGTACTTTGGAGCAAATGCTGTATTTTTCTGCTCCGTGACAAATGATTTAATATCTGTCTGACAGCTTAAGTTTTATGGTACAGTGATCCACTTGGTAAGTGCTGTGGTCACATGATTTCTCACCGAACAAATGCAGTTAAGTGCTCAATAAATAGTGTATGTATTGTGGAAAGTGACTCGAAAGTCGTTTTTCTGGTGATGAAAACTAGCTGTTATGTTGGAACTGGGTTTCTACGGTATTGGAGAAAGTGGGAGCAGAGCAGTTGCCAGTTTACCCAGCAGGGGCATCTGCAGGGACAGATGGGAGATGATGAGGGTGTGTAATAGGCATCTGTGTAGCCCGTAGGGGAGGGAATACTCAGCGCTCCCTCCCTCTCTCTGCACACACTCACAAACACGCACACACACACACTTTACAGACACCCATTACAGCTTGTCATAGCTTTTTCCACAAATTGTCCTCTAGAGTATACCTTTTACTGTGGCAGACTGTTACATAGATTGAGAGTAAACATGTGTTTACAGGAGCATTGCGCTGGCTGCTCCCTTGGTTATACAGACATGCCAGAGTCACTGGTTGAGTGGGGAGAGGTGAATAGTCTCAGTATCCAGCCAATTACATCCTCAGCTGAAGGGCTTATCGCCATGGTCATTATTGTTGCACACACCCCATGCTGTTTTCTCCATATCATGCAAAGGTTTTATTTCAGTGTGAATAAAATAGCTTTTTGTCTCTTTCTGCAGCAGTAGCATGCTAAGTCGCCATCAGTTACTTTGTGGTGAAAGGTGAACTTTCTTCTCTTACAGTCTATTCCAGAGCTTTAAGTTGTACTTTTTAGCCTGTCATACTCTGAATGTAGAAAATATAAGGGACATCATTCTGAAATTAAACTCCAACATCTCTGGCAGCACTAAATGTTTCTTCTCTCAATTGGGAGTAGTATACATAGACTTCAGAACCTCTCAAAGGAGCATTAGGCATGCCTATATAACAGCACAAAGCCTTAATGTTAAAAATAAACGCGATAAGAAAAGAATACCAGCACACCTTGTGTTCTTAAGCGAGAGTCTTGTCATGTAAAGCAACGTGTAGACATGTATAACTTCCAGACTAAGGCAGGCATTTATACCTGAGAAGAAAATAAGTATTCTTTCTTTTTTTCTTGTCAGATTTGGCAACTGAAAACCCACAAGGAATAGTGTTTTTTCTTTTTTTTACCTAGAGACATGTCATTTGTACAGGATGAAAGGAGAAAGTGTCCCTGATATCCTCTACATTTTCTACAAGTGTGCGCACCAGCTGTGTTAATCTGTACATCTACCTTGAGTGTGAGTGTGTCTGTGTGAGTGTTTGTGTATCTGGGGGAGGGGCTTGCGTATGAGCTGATTTATATAAATGGCCAATTTTTTTTCAGGTTACATATTCCGCTGCTTCCTTCCCATTATCCCTCATGTGTGTCCTTGTCCCTCTCTGTATGTGTGTGTCTGTTCATGCGTGTGTTTGCACATGCACGTGTCCAGGTGTACGAGGCTGTGCCGTGCCACAGTGAATGCAGCCAGTTCGAGTGGAGGATGGAGCCCTGGTCCATTTGTACCATCAACACTGTGGATGACCTGCCAGCCTGCGGGGAGGGAGTCCAAAGCCGCAAGATCAGGTCAGTGAGTGGGTTAGGCTTGGCAGACTGCTAGTCTGGCATTGCAATGCACTCTGGGAGAGGCAGACTGGCAACCGTCCTGTAGCTGGCACTCACCACTGGTGCTAACACTTGCAATGCCAGGGGAAAATAAACAGTTAAAACAAACTACTGCTTGCTAATGAGTGTAATGCTAATTTTTTGCAGTGCATTTTCAGTGGTGTAGTAATAGCCACAGAGGAAAGCTGTGAAGTGTTGACCTTTTCTGCAAGCAGCATGTACAGGTACTGGTATTTGATTATGCAAAAAGTAGAAATCAGAAATGCCACATTGGGAGACTATGTCACTGTGTCAAAAGCAACTGAAACGGTCTTATTTAGTATACTTTATTAATCTAAAATTGGTCTTCCTCCTCCTTTTACACTGTGCATATGGATAATTTCAAGTCATTGGAACAAACAGCTAATTCTACCTTTCTGTGTGTGTGTGTGTGTGTGTGTGTGTGTGTGTGTGTGTGTGAAAACAGCACAGTAAATAGACTTTTCAACCCTATGTTTCACTTTTATACATCTAAATGTTTAGAAAAGCCAAACAAGGAGGACAAATTGTAGAGGCCCTTTAAAAATAAATGAGCTGCAAAATCTCCCCTGAGAAAGCAAAAAATGTGATCTATTTTGAGTCAGAAACTTAGAAATAGGTTTTGAAACTCAAAAAAGGACCCAGTTATCAGTGCCCCAGAGACTAGTTATACAGCTGCATCTGCTGTTCTGCTAGGTGTGTGAAGAAGGGAGCGAGTGGGGAAGCCAGCAGTGTGGAGGACAGTCTCTGTGATCAGGAGGAAATGCCACCCAGAGCCCAGGTCTGCTTTCTGGCCTGCCCCAACGACTGTGTAGTGACACCCTGGGGACCTTGGAGCAACTACTCCCTGGTAAGTTGGCGACTGTTTCCTTGGTGAATTGATAGATTGTGGTGTAGCAAGCAAGGTGATCGAGAGCATGTCCATAATCCATAGCAAGTAAGTGAACATTTCAAATGCTTTGAAGCTTTAATAGGAGAAGGAACAGTTACAGATTGGTAGATAATCCATCAGTTATGACATACACTGATCAAATGTCTTCCTTTTCTTCATTTAATAATGATAAAAATTTGTCTGACATCTGTGGGTGTGTGTAGTTGGAAGACTATTTGAAATACACATACGGCATAACTCACATACAGTTTTCATCTTTTACTTAATACTTAATACTTAAGGCTTATAATTGATAAAATAGGAACCTTTTTTTTTACATTTTGACATGTAGTATTGTAATAATGAGTTATGATTTATTTGTAAATTTAGAGAACTATAATACAGCTTTATGACTCTTTGAGAATAATAATTTATTGAGAATAATATTAGACCTATGCCACTCACAGCCTCAATGCTGTTTTCAATCAACTATGAACAAATCAAACAAAAGCAATGCCTCCCCAGTACAGCTCTTCTTTGATGGATTCAGGCAAAGTGTTGAAATGTGCTTTAAAAAGCATGATGTTTAATCAGGCTTCTTCTAAATATATTCTAAATTTAAAAAAAAAACACTCTTTTACACATCAGGGAGGTGTTAGAAATAAAGAGCTCCTGTGTTTGCTCATCTTGCTGTTACATTACATTGTGTGGTTTGAAATCACGTTTGCTCTGCAATGTAGGTTATTGCAAATTAAATCGAGTTTACTCGTGTACCTTCGCTCTCCAATGAAGGTTAGCCCTCAGGCTAGAACTATGTAGCATATGCTCCCCAGTGATTGCAGCCACAGGCAACTGGTCACACAGCCGTGTAGGCATGGTACAGGTTTCCTGTCAAACATAACAGTTCATTGGACTGGAACATTGGAGTCAGAGAAGGAATAGTTTGGGGCACAGAGATAGAGAGATTACTTAATTAGTCTGAGTTTTCTCCACAGACATTTTGTTTAATTCAGTCATTTAGTGTGTAAGCTTTGGCAGCAGTCTTAACATCGGTAAAAATCAGCCATTTAATGTGTTTGGTGATATAACAGTGTTTAAAACTGTTAACTTGAAAGCCAATTAAACTGTAACAGCCATATAAAATGGTTATAGATGATTTGTTTCTACAGTTAAATGCACCCTGAAACACTTCAACACGTGGCACAGCAGAGATGGTGGGATTTGCAGTTGTATGTTTGTTCAGACAAATTCCTGAATTCTGAGTGGTTTAGACTTTAATTTTATGGCTGCATTAACTTATTCTTGGACACTATGAAGCAGAGAAACTCATGCTCAAGATGTTTTTACACATGGAAAAAAAATGTTATGTTGCCTTTTATATACCCAATTGAGCATTAAATGATTACAAACAAGAAAAAAAAATCAGCCTGAAATTATTCTAGGTACTATGACCTGCATAAATAAAGTGATCTGCCAATTGCAAGCATTTGAATAATGAATGAAGAATTTGCACATTGATACATCCTACACATACATTTAAGCTGATTTGCAGTCTCTGCTCAGAGGAACTGTCAACTACAACATGCCACTGTAATTAGGAAAGTCAGAGGTTTTGAACTGTTCTCACACTATTTAGCTCTTTTCTTTCACCTAACCCTTGCAAAATTCAACAACCAAATCAGAGAAGACACGCTCGCTGAATCATTCTTGACACTTTCTCTGTCAGCTGTGTTGACTGAGAGATCTTGGAAATTCCTAAAGCTGTGTAAGGAGAAATCTAATTCACAAAAGGATAATGTTAGAAAAAACACAGGTGCTTAATTTAAAATATGCTGGTCCAGTGTAATTGGAGATAGTTGTATAGCCCTGGGCTGTTCCTGTGCTCAGCTGGAAAGAGGATGTTGTGAAGTGTGTGCAGTTATGTGATGAGATCAGTGGTGTTGTGGGGTCCAAAGGTTGCATAGTGATGAAGGGCAGCGTCCTGGGTAATAACACTGTTATGATTCCCTACACTGTGTATATGCTTTCACAATGGCATGATGGGCAATGATGTTCCTTTAGAGAGCGTTGTTTTAGTTATATTAAATCCAACTTTGCCAATAAAAATGCAATTATGGGGGATTGTATTTAGCTTCAAGACTCTCTGCAACAGACATAAACCACACAGTGCCAAGTATAGTTTACACAGAAACGTCTTGAGCACACTTCTTTAACTCACTTTGAAGTACTTTGAAATTAGACCTTTGTAATGTAATGCTCTAAGCTGGCCAAGTTTTAAGAATCAGTTTTTTGTGAGCATCAGCTTTATTGTGTCTTATATTTTGATCACATTCAAAATGAACTGAGAACCAATGGCTACCTGGACCTGGACGGCAAGGAACCACATTCAACAAATTTCAACACTACAATATGCTTTGGAAGATATTTTGCAGTTGAGTAACAAAATTTTAAGTTGTAAGGCTTAATCATGATACAATACTGGTCTAGAACAACAGAGAATTTCAGGGTGCACTTGGGCTTAATGCTAATAAGCTTCCAAATACCAAAAAATCTGGACAAATTCTCTAGAAGCAAACGTGTGATGCATTTGTGCTTTACCAAACATCATATTTATATTCAAGAGCATGTCTATTCATAAACTGTTTCCTTCAGCACAGCTTGGGGCAGATTTTGAAATGGTTATGATTAGAATCAACAGTTCCAAGACAGAGGCCATAGCTCCCTGTGGCCAAAATGTAATTGCTCCCTCTAGGTTGGTGTTCCAAGTAAGGGAGAAGTGTTCTTTGCTGTCTTTATAAAGGAAGGAAATGCATGGGCACAAGTCAAACAAGCAGACTGATGGGTCCACCAATCTATCCAGTTTTTCTGAAGAGATACTCAACTGTTATCGCAGAGTTTTGGGTTTAGTGTTGTTTACTACCTGTTTAGTTCATCTTTCACACCGTTTTACAAATTGTTCTAATGTGACTTGTTCTGCTATTTTTTATTCCAGTCTGCATACAGACTTTTTTCTTTTTTTTTTTTTTTAAATTCAGGATTGCACGATTGGCTCCATTTATATATAAAGAGCAACACCAGCAAAGAATCTCCAGACTGTGTGCTATTCTGTCTGACATAGAACGAGTGAAACGGTGAAGTAGTAAGTGAAACAGAACTGTAATTGTGTTTTATCACTTATTAGAACTTTGTAGCTTATTACAAATGAACAGGTTTAATTTACTGATTCTGTGAACTTAGTGACTTTTATTGGTCGTGTTATTTTACAGTAGTTAAGATGGTATGAAAACTGTTCTGAACTCAGCCCTAATTTCTCAACAGCCAAAGGCACAACTGAGCCGGCAGATTGCACGACCTTATGTTGTCTGTAGCATACAAATGTGTGAGCGTGACTGTGAGACCGTTGTGAAAACATTAAGGGTACATTGACTGCAGCTGATTCATGAGGCTCACACAGAGGTCCCTCATTAGGAGGTGACAGTGATTGAGGTGCAGCTCCTGATGTATCAGGAGCAGAGGGCCAAATGCAGCTCAATACAAAGACCTTCATCAGAAGAATCTTTCTCTTTTCCTGTGAGACTAAGCTGACAGTTCCTCCTCCACATTCACGTATTCCTTGCGCCTCTGTTCACAGTTTCCTTTCTTCTGTGGTCTAACTCGAGCAATGTGCAAATTCTCATCATGCTACCCCTGTCCCTCGGTAGATATATGGTAAATGCTCTATTCTGACAGCTATAATAATTGCTCTCTTAATTGATATCACACTTGTCTTTATCTGCCTTCAGATGGGCCATGTAACAGTCTATAGGATTGTAAATTCTGGTTGCTCCCAGTCTACCTACTTTACAGTCAGCAGCAATTAACCATATATGTATCAAATAATGTTTAATTCCATTCGAGCACATGTCCTAGTTCTTTCCAGGCCCTCAGATGGCGGAATGTAAGATGATGTTTGTACAGATTTGTGTCAGTAAATCTGCATTACATTTTGGAGATCAACCCATCAATACACTGAGAATGACATTGAAACAAGTGTCTTTACAGTCTTTACTACCTCAAAAACATCTCCTTCCAATGTCATAAAATCTCCCCATGGCTTTAAAAACATAACCTGTATCATGTGATCTGTGTAGCAACTACTCTTTTAAGGTATTTTTAACCTACCCATAGCAGTTTTCCCTTTCGCATTTCAAAAATCATTGCTGACTTAAGATAATCTACCAGATACATTCTAATATTTTCTCATATTTCTTGACATCATTTTTTTTTTAATTACAAAATGTGATTTTAAAGGGGTCATATAAGTCATTTGGTTTAAAGTCAGAGTACTTTTACACCGATCAGCCACAACATTAAAAAACGGTTTTAATGTTGTGGCTGATTGGTGTATATCATATATGTCTTAAAAACAAGAATAGGACTGTAGAAGAGCAGCAATTGCAGTTCATAGTTTCAATTACATCCTCACAAACATTATGTTGAGTAGATTTTGTCCAAGGAAGATGCAATGAGAACAACTTGAGTTCACTCATTTTATTTTTCTTTTATTTATTGTCAGGGACCAATAAATAGTTGTGATTCATTAATTATGACTATTTATTAATTACAAAGACACATTCCCTCTTAATTTCTCCTACATTTCAAAATCCACTGAAACACAGAACACATTATCATGGATATTTGGTTTTTCCAGCTAACTTCTTCATAACTGTATGTACTATGTTATGTACATCACATACAGTAGCAATCATTCACTTACACTGCTTTAGAATATGTTTGCCTGGAGTTTATCATTTAGTCTCCTTGTACAGGAAAAGATAATTAATTATATGAAAAGCTGACAAGGAAATGTATAATCCCAGGCTATTGCAAAGGCACTGAATGGATCTAGTCTAATCTAATTGCTCTAAAAAGGGGTTTGTTGTTTTGGGTTTGGAAGCACCATGTGTTTTCACTCTGTAATCTTACAATACAGAGTGATTTTTATTTATCGGTTTATAAATAAAACTAGTAAGACTGACAAAACTACATGTGTTGTAGCAAAAGGTTAGAGCATATTCACATATTAACACAGGATTTTCTAACTCTTCTAACTTTTTTTATTTCATCATATTTAGGTCATTAAGGTAAATGCATGAGACAGGTTTCAGTTCCTTTGGCCTGCTGAAGGGTTTCTTAACTTAAAAGTAAACCTAGACCTTTTCTTTATCTTTTTTTGTGCTGTCATGGTTGTTCAGCAATGTGACCAAGGCACAACAAGGAACAGGAGTAGACATATCCTCCGTCTCCCTGCCTCGGAAAACTCCGCCTGTCCAGAGCTAGTCCAGTCAGAGCCCTGCATCCTCAATAGCACCTGCTTCACCTACCAGTACAGAGTCTCAGGTAGGACGATGTATAGAGTTGGTCTGAGCTGCAAGTGTATGACAGAGTTGTTTACATCCAGTGGGGATGTATTTAATTAAATGAATGTGAAACAAGACTTTTGTATTTGACCAAGTTTGCCTGTGTTAAGTAAGTTTAAGAACAGTAGAGAGTCGGCTAATAAAATGGGTGAGTTTAGCTGGTTGGGTGTAGTACAGGTTAGTCTACACAATGTTGCTGGATAAAATAGACAGTGATTCTGTAAGCGATCTGGCATACAAGCTGCTGACTGTGACTCTAATGTACAGATTTTTTCCCCTGCTTCTGTTTCTGTTTCTGTGTCTGTGTGTGTGTGTGTGTGTGAACTGCAGACTGGAGCACATGTCAGCTGAGTGAAAATGCCATCTGTGGTCAGGGTTCACGTTTGCGCCTCCTGGACTGTATTCGTAGCGATGGCAAGATTGTGGAGCTGCAGAAGTGTGAGCAGGTAATCGCTGTGTTGTGAGACCTCTCGTTCTTTCAATTACTGTCTGAGAAAAATCCAATTTTCACAGTTGTACAGTTATTGTGTAAACGTTTTCTCACTATGGTGGTTACAGAGATTTAATAATGTTAAATGAGTCTAATCCACACAAGTGGTGCAGCAAAGAATATAGTGCAAAGGTTTTTGCTGTGGCTGACCTTTGAAACAAATAATAATACAAGCTATTTTTGTTTAAAATCAGAAATGCACTGGACTTACAGTTTTTTCTTTTCATGTGGTGTATATTTAGAAAACTTAACCAATACAGATGGGAATGAGTGAACGAGAAGTGATTTGCACCAAATTGCAGAGAGACCCTTAACAGAAATGTTGAAATATTGTACTTCAAAATTAAATTGTCTGGAGAGTATCTTGAAGTACAAAGTATTGATTTATGCTACTGTATTCCAATTCCACTCCTGTTCCCATTTGCTCATACATTGAAAGCCAAGCTGACCAATTTGTTGACTGAAAGGGAAAATTTTGTATCTAATCTGCTAAACACCTTCGTGTTTCACCAAGCAGTTTTCTAAGCCAAATACAATTAAGTTTTATTTCCTTGACATACTTGTGCACAGGTAAATAGTGGTCTTGAAGATGCTGCAAGTTATTGTAAATTCAGTAACAGTAGTGGCTCCAACATTCCTCACTGGCGTTATTGCAAACTGGATATCAGTCTTGTTCTACAGCCTGCACTTAACGTCTGGTATATCCAGAATCATATTACAGTGAGTGAAGGGAGCTTTATTGGGACGAAGACTGTGATGCTCTCGCCACTGTGTTTAATATAATGTTCATTAATAATGTGATTGCCTCTAATAAAAATTCAAAAAATGTACAATTGCGGCTCAGCAACATTTGAAAGCAACACTAATGGTAAAATTGTTTAATTGCTGCGTATCCACGGTCCCGAAATGAACTGCTGCCTATTTAAAATATGGAAATGCGGGCTCTCCCTCTTTCTTGTTAGTTGAAATAATTAGCCAACCCTCCTCACAGCTCTCTGCTCTTGTTTTCTACAGTTTGGTTTGATCAACAAGTGGAGGCTGTCGGAGAGCTGCGTGGTTGACTGTCCTGTCAGCTGTATACTCTCTGATTGGTCGCCGTGGGCGGAATGCTCGCACACCTGTGGCAGCCAAGGTAAACATTATGAGCAAACAAACTTAACTTAAACCGAAGGGAGCACCAACCTGACGAACAGACACACAGGCGACCACATGTGCAGCGCCTCATTATTCCTTCTGCTCAGGCTTTCACCAAGATGTTGAATTGTGCATGAATACATTTAAATGCATTAAAATATTTACAAGCATGTGTAATCCAAAGCCTTATTATACAGGGAAACAGTGTACTAAGTTTTTTTTTTTTCAATAATATATAAATTAAAATTCACACTTCATTATCATTCTGTATGAAGCCCAGTTTTTTCATTAACACAGGCACAGACTTTGCTTTGTGAGGTTACATTTTAAGAATAGCATGTTAATTAAAACTAAATTCGTACTGCTCACCTTTACAGATGTCATAAATGATTCAGTGTTCCTAAATAAAATATATACTTTACTTCTGCATGATTTCAAAAATGCAATACCAACCTGTGGCATCGACCCGGCATCACTTTGAGAAAGTCGGGGTATAACCTCATGCAATATACAAAAGTTAATGAAGTCAACCTGAATGCATACATTGTTTCTTCGGCCTCCCAAAGCCAAACTCCCAGAGAGAAAGCTTGTTATTCTGTTAATTAAAGAGTCTAGAGTATCTTCTTAAGTTCATCAATTTTAATTTGTCGTTAGCTGTCTGTTTCTTCACAGTTAACCCCTCATTCCAGTAAGCTCACATTTACACAGGCTTTCAGCTGGGGATTTGAACTCAAGACTCTCTCTCTCTCTCTCTCTGTGTCTCTCACAGCTCTGTCACTGCCGCTGTGACTGTTTCTGCCACTCGCTCAGTTCATCCTCACACATTGTGAAACACATCTGTCAGCCCTGATGAGGGATTTGCGTTGTATCTGTGTCAGACGATACAAGAATCTTGTTTTTTGTCAGGATGCCAAGGGACCGTTAATGTTTTCGGTTTGATTTTTTGAGATGGCAGAGCTGAATGTCCTTTTGCTGTGTCTGCCTGGGGCCCACAGAGCTCAGCATCTCCCCTGGTGAAACACGCACACACAAAATTTCTGTCTTTATTTGATGGCTGAGAGGGGCCATGCCTTCACTGAGCCTCACAGGACCCAGACACTTAGCTGCTCCGCAACCTACCAAAGTCGCTATGTGGCCACTTCTTTTTATTGTTGCCATTTACCAAACATTTCCTGTCACACATTATAAATGGCTCCTTTGAGCAAAGCAAACTGTTAGATCTAACAGTTTCTAACAGCTTCCTGTTAGATCTTAGCGTAAATTGGCACGGCAACACAGATGTCTTGTGCTGTTGCACTAATTCCTCTTTGTCGTGAGAGTAATTTTTAATATTACCGTTCCTAAAGAGAAGGTGCAGCCTCTTTTCACTTCTAAATAAATGCAGCTAACTGTTTTATTAACTGTTATTTTATGGGATCTTATATTTGTGTCGTGTTGCCTTTCTGTCTCTTGAGTTTAGTGTATAAATCCCACAGTGTCTTTGTCCTTTATTCACAGTTTTTATTCTTTCTCCTGTGAGCTCTGCACATTACACCTGCAAAATGTCACTCCTTTTAAGTTTCTCACATGTGCAAGAAAAAACAGTATTCAGCTTGAACATCCATCCATTTGAGTCTCCTCTGGTATATTCTTCTTCCTAACAATGTGTTGGCCTTGATGTTCTACAGGTCTGACTGTGCGCATGCGGAGAATTCTGCAAGAGGCCCACGAGGAGGGTCGTCCCTGTCCCAGCCAGCTCACCCAGACCAAGCCATGTCCCATAAGGCCTTGCTATAAATGGCTGCTGAGTGACTGGTCCCCATGCACTGTAGAGGTATGACCAAGTTTCTACCTCTAGTATTTGCACTATGGAGCAATGTTTGCATGAGTAGGTTTCATTTGCACATTCGCTTGCACCAAACACAACACTTTCACGGACCTCATCTATAAACTATAAAACTATAAAAGTGATATTTTTATACAGAATGGAAAATGAACTCTTAACTATTAATAAAGATATCCTGAGCTTTCTTAGTAGCAAACAAAAGTAATGTTTACAGTTAGTATTACTCACCAAAAGGCATTGTGTGTATCCTCAAGGTCTAATCTTTCGTGCCTTTGTTGGTGCATTGCAGCTTATCTTGGTGTGTTACTACCACTTTGATCAGTGGACTAATGTGACGCCATTGGTAGGACCATGTATTGCATCACCTGCGTACGTGCATGTGCATCCTCGTGCGCATGCACAACATAAACCAAAAGCAAACCCAATCATAGAGAAACAGCTCCATATCACTACTGGAGGTCAAAAACTCCACAGGGAACTTTTAAATCATATGTTAGATATTATATCACATGAAATCCAATGTGGGCCAGTTGTTATTAACTCTAATCCCACAAAGGAACAACACCCGACTCTAATCAGTTTCAGTCATTGTCGTCACCAGTCTGTACTGTCAGCATTCTCTCACAAAGTGCTCATAATAGCAAACCAAATCGAATAAATGCTTCTGCGAGGAATTTCTTCTTTCCAAAGATATAGTGACGAAACATCTGTTGGTGAATTTTGGCGAGGTCACATTTGTGTGTGTGTGTGTGTGTGTGTGAAGGGTGCAGAGTGCGGTGAGGGGCTTCGGAGAAGGAACCTGTCATGTGTCATCCACTGGGGCAGCGGGCCTGAGTCTCCTCCTCAGTTTGTAGAGGAGCAGCATTGTGGAGACAAACTGAGGCAGCAGATTCAACAGGAGATGGAGCAGCCCTGCTTCGTTCCCTGCCCAGGTAAAGCTGCACTCATATAAACTAAATTAACATCTTTGCTGTTCAACTGTATTGACAAAGCATATTTTAAGGGTTATTATTGATGGAATTGCATGAAATATATAGTATATTTTAATTTTGTTATCGGCTTCAATAGAGCAGAACTACACGATTCCATTAATTATTTATTATAGTTGTCATTTTGGATTCACAATGTCAATAATTATTTGGCCTGAGCCACTTACTCTATAATCAATAACCTTGTTTTTGAATACCAACTCATTTGCTGGAGTCTGCCAATACACTGTCCCCTCTCCCAACTGGTTGACATTTTCAGCTGCTGAAGAATAATTGCAAAATCAGTAAAACTCATAGATTAACTAATGACCCTTTTAGCTCTACATTATCTGGTGGGACATGTCCAGTAACGACCAGAGAGAAAAGACACAATGTCCACTTGGATAAAAGAAAGTTAAGTTTTTTTATTAATGCAGTATGCAAACGTCAGGACTGCGTAACTAAAAGAGATTTTGTGATCAATTACTTGACAGCACTATTGATTTTTCCACTACATTGTGTAACAACTCAGGAATAAATGAAATGAGAAAAATCATCCTAACTGAAACAAATAAATGATCACGCCGCTGACAGCAATCACTCTGCCTATCATAGCCACGCAATTAACAGCAGCAATAGAGGAATTCTGCATAGAGAAAGACTGCATGCCTGTGTAAGCACAATGATTTTCCAATGGTGACAGTTCAACATCAAATGAAAATAGTAGTAGGAACAGCTTTGATTACATTTATGTTTATTTACTGATATTCCTGAGGTGTATGAAAAAAAACAATTATTTGTTGTTAGGTTATTGGGTTTACCCTAATTTCTCGTTCATTCATCACAATTAAAAACTAATTTGGATTGGTGACCTTACAAGATGATGGCAGCGTGGTAAAGTTATCCAGCAGTGAAAGACTGAGGCTATGTAAAAGCAATGCATCACCTGAGTTGCCGGGTTATCCATGTATCAGCTAAAACAGCTGCTGTTGTCATGAACCTCATCACAGTTTAATGCAACTTTTGTTTGCTTTCACCAGCTTTAATTTGGTTTACCTGTGATGGTCCATTGTCCTCCAGACACACTACTTTAAGTACTCAGCCCATCATCTTTAAAAAAAAAAAAAAAAAGGAAAAAATGTTTAGGAAATGGTTTATTTAGCTGCCCAATAACAAATACATCTTGTTCTCTGCATGCGATGTAGGTTTGAAAGCTGCATGAAAAATGAGAGCAGTATATATGTGGACAACATTAAATACTGAAATATTATTCCCATTGATACCTAAAATATATCTGGTAATCAGCTAAACATAGAGCACTTTGTGCCTTTTTGTAGTTTTGCTGACATCTGTATATATCTTGAAATTTATTATATTTTTTTCTGTCATTAAAATTGTATTTATGCCTCATGATTTTATTCAGCTTTATCTTTGTTTTGGTTTGCCATCACTAAACTGCATCATTTCAGATCACCTGTCCTAGTGAGTAATTACTAAGTTAATCAGATGCTTATTACACACAGATTACACATAAAACTTGAGTGAAAGGCGATGCAGGTTCATACAGGTGCTTAAATCTGTCCAGCAGTGCAGCTGCGGTCATTGCTGGCAAAGTCTGCCAGGAGCAGGTCTAGATCAACTTGTTTCCCCTGCACTTTTAACAGTGCTACTGCATTCACTGTTACTGGTTTGCAGTACCACATGCTGTTTTCTGTGATGGATAATGAAAAGAGAGCACTAGTGTTGGCAGACTGGTGCCTGTAGCTAAACTTGGCTAAAAAAAAATTAAAATAAAATAAAAATAAGGAATGAAAATAGGCTATATTGTTTCAGCTTGGTGCTGCCTATGCGCTGTATTGTATCTCAGAAATAGAGGTGACATTTTAGAAATTTTCAAATTTAGTGAAATATTGGAATCAAGAAATCAAGCTGTCACGCTGCTATTAATTAATGATTTTAGTGAGGAAATTAGGGACCCATAAGATAAAGTGTTACCTTGGTTTTTAATTGTATCTGTTCACATTGAAATGGTCAAACTTATCATTATAAAAATCACCATAGCAACAAGAACCCAGCGGATCACAGCTGACTGACATCCTATGATGCCAAAGTGTGTGTTTTTCTTTTTCTTTTATCTCTTTTTAGGGCACAGTGTGAATATAGCATTTGCTGTAAGTGAGGGAGGGCTGCTGGCCAGCTGACAGCTATGACCTGCTTCACTTGTCACTGTCAGACTCCGCACCTTGAGAATCACTAATGAAGCTTTATTGTCCTTAGGCACAAACCAGCTGCACAGGAATCGTACTGTTGAACATATCTCAATTTTTCTCATTTTTAAAAGAGAAACACAATCGTCATTATCTGACAAACAGACTACTCAGATCTCCGTTAGCATGGCTCTTGCCACATGAGGCTGTAGCTTTCTCTATGAAGAGGCACCATCTTGCAGTGCTTGCTTTTGCTCATCTGTCTCTCGCTCTCCTCTGATTCTCGCTTTGATTCATCACTCAAACCGCCTTTGCTGTGAGCCTTGGCTCAGGATCAGGACTGTTTGATGGCCAGAGCAGATGTGTGTGTATTTGTGTTGTGCGCTCCTGTGTCTGTTGGCAGATGAAGTGTAGGGGCCAGGGGAGGGGTTGTCGACATGTATGTGATGTGCAGCAGTGTGTATGTGTGTTGCTGTTTGCTGTACACTGCGGCTTTTGGCCACAGCGTGTTTCCACAGTCGGAGCAGCATGAGAGAAGCTGATAGAGTGGATCCGTATGAAGATGAAAGATAATGAGATGCGTGAATCCTCAGACAGTCACTAATGGACGTTCAGGGCAGAGAATCAGAGGGTTGTTCTGGCTGAGGAGCTGTGGCAGCGGGTGATATTATCACTACGAGATGACCCTATCAAGGATTATATATAATGGATATTAATGTTTGACCTTCTAAGAAGCAAGAGTTAAAGTTTTATTTGAAGACTGACAAAGTACATGAGCTAAACTTTATCCACTAAAAACATTTCCCAAACCAAATGAATTTTGCTTCTCCTATGAGAAACATTTCAGTACCGGGTGTTGACTTTACAGTTGGGCTCTGTATTATAGCTTGTATTGTATAATTTATAACTCTGGTTGGTCTATTACTCCTGAATACCCACTGGGCTGTCTGAGTAATTTGTTTGTGCATTTGGTACATTATCAGCCGCAGATGTGTGCTGAAGTTGTTTTCGATCTCCTCTAAATGTTCCAGGAGCTAGCAGGGAAGCCAATAAAATGATCCCTGAAATAGTGTTGGCAAGCTGAATATAAACCACCCTCAAGTATCTGAAAAAAAAGGCTCAGTGTTATTGACCAAGATGTGCCTACCAGTGATGTTTTTCCTGTCTTTTTTCTTTCTTTTTTTTTTTTTTTTTCTGGGGCCGCAGGAGACTGCCATTTGACTGAGTGGTCATCTTGGAGCTCTTGCCAGCTGACCTGCCTGGAGGGGCGAAGCTTTGAGACCACCGGTCGCCAAGCCCGCTCCAGAGCTGTGATCATTCAGGTCATGGAGAACCAGGGCAGCTGCCCACATCAAGTGTTTGAGACCCAGCCCTGTAAAGGTACTGAGGAAAATGCACACTTAAGCCTTAACCCTATTTAAAGTAGCTACATCAATATTTTTATATCAACAATGCATGACATGGGTTGCTTGTGACGAACCCAGTGATAATTACCATTAAGTAGTTCCCCTCAACTGTACAGAGCTTTATAGGATATTTCAGCTCATTGTTTTGGTTTTCCAACCTGCAACTTTACTGTTCTACTTCACTCTCACAGCTTTCAAAGCTCTAATAAACCCACTGTATACTAACCGCTCAGCACCACACAACAGAACGACAAGGTTAACTAGTATCTGCTGAACATAGTGGAGCATTTAGCAGCTAAAAAGCCAGATATTTCCCTCAGGATGTATTGGAGTCCAAAAAAAAGAGTTAAAAGTGTGTGAATAATGGAGTTACATTCATCATGTGCCCAGAAACATGACTCCAAATGAATGTTGATGTTGCTCCATAACTGCTGGATGTGTTAATAAGCAATTGTTTGCTAGGGTAATAATATGTCGGTGTTGTGTTAACAGCTTGTTTCCACTGCTCCTGAGCTGACAGTTAATCAGTTAATGTAGGCTTAATGAGCACTGTAGCCATGTGAGAACCCAAGCCACTGGCTGGACGTCAGCAAGAACTAGGTGTGTGAAGTTGACCTTCACTATAAATGGACAAAAAAAAATTTGTTGAATTTGTTTCACCTTGTGCTTCAGTCACTCTGCCTAAAACCTCTGATCCTCAAAATGGATCAATGAAATGGACGTTGTCTTCAGATAAATGTTTATTAAAGTTATGATCTGCTCATGAGGGCTACAGAAACATTTCTATTTAATCCTGCTGCCCTTGAAATTACACTCCAGTATTTATCAGCATGTGCAGGAGCACTATTACCTTGGTAATTCATGAGTGTGGTGTTCGCACCATGAACAGAACACTCACTGCCACAGCTCAAAGCAGACATTATGGACTGAAGGCTTCTTTTGGGTTTCACTGAACATTAACCAGTTTGTATGAAGGTAAAAGGCCAGAAGGTGATATTACTTGTGCATTCTAAATGGCCAACTCTGCTGTAAGTGGCAGTTTTGTGTTGGTCATGGAAAAGTTATCATTGAAACTGAGTCATAGCATGGTTAGTGCTTAAAAATTACAAATACTATGAAAAGGTTATCATTAAAGGGTCAGCAGATGAACCATCAAAAGGTAATACAGTGGTAAGAAAAAGTATGTGAACCCTTTGGAATGGCACAATGACAATGTGCTTAAGATTGAAACACAAACTGTAATCTTTCTTTCTTTATTGAACACACCTATTAAACATTCACAGTGCTGATGGAAAAAGTAAGTGAACCTTTGGATTTAATAAGTGGTCAAGCCTCCTTTGGCAATAATAACCTCAAACAAGAGCTTCCAGTAGCTGTGGATCACATCTGCAAAATGTTCAAGAAGAATTTTGGACCATTTTTTTCTACAAAACCACTGCTTCTTCTTATGTCTGGTGTGAATGGCTCTTTTGAGCTCATTCCACATGATGTTTGTTGGGTTAAGGTCTGGGCTCTGACTCCAAAAGGTGGATTTTCTTTCACCGTTGCATGTTCTTCCTAAACAATTCAACCTTAGTTTCATCAGTCCAAAAAACATTTGCCCAGTAGCATTGTGTAGTGTCAAGGTGCTCTTTGGCACTCTTCAAGCACACAGCTAGCAGAGGCTTCCTCCATGGTGTCCTGCCATGGACACCATGCAACCATGCTCCATTATTTGTGTATGGTAGACTCATCAAAATTCTCTCCCTCTATAGACAGTAACCGTTTCCAGCTTCATGAAAATCAACAATTTTGGCAAATTTTGATTGTAAGTGGGGATCTATTTTTTTGTGAGATATGGTTCACATCATCAGATGCCTTAAAAAAAAAAAAAAAGTGTTTTTTTTTTTTTTTTTAAAGCCAAAGCAGCTCTAACCCACACCTCCAATCTGGTTTCATTAATTGGACAGGTTTGCTAACTCCTGACTCCACTTAGCTCTTGTTGAATGTCATTAGCCGAGGAGTTCACATAGTTTTTCCAACAACACTGTGAATGTTTGAATTATGTGTTCAATATGGGCAAGAACGACATAAGTATTTCTGTGTTATTAATTAAAATGTACAGAAATAAGAATGACCTTGTACTTTTTGATTGATTGATTGTGCCTGTATAGCTCTGTCTAATCAACCACCAACCATATGGCCTTGCCCACTCTCTTTTCCCTTATTAATTGGATGCTTAAAATGCTTTAATGTAAAACGGTAACTGTCAGGTACTGCACACCTGTGTAGCTTATATTGCATGTGTAATTGTAACTCCTTTCCTGTGGTGTTTCTTCTATTTGTGATCTTGCCATGAAGCTCAGCACTTCACATGTGACCGTATTTTCTTTAATGCATGAAATCAGACTCAAGTGTTTTTGACTTTCTCTCTTCAAATCAGTTTTCCCCTATAGCACTGGGAAAATAAGAGAGAAAAAAAAAAACACAAGAGTTGTCTTTTATTCATTTCCATCCAATTGCTACCATCTCTATCATCTCAGTTCCTCTGAAAATGCTTTTCTCATAGCCCACTGCTCCAGCAGAAATGGTCCTCTTTTCCCTTCACTGCAAACATAATCCGTCTTACCTTATAAGATGAAGTAGCAGGGAAGCAGAGGAAGTTGTGGTTAATATCCCCTCTGCCATCGCTACAGAAGGAAAATGCCACGGTTACCAGTGGAAGACAGGAGGATGGAGCAACAACGAGCGAGTAGTGTGGTGTCAGCGCTCAGATGGCGTCAATGTCACAGGTGAGTTTCCAGCCACTCTAGATGGGCCATGCAGAGACATTGATGGGAGCACAAACTGACCCGTATGGTTACATAAATACGAATATCTATGTATATCTGGCATACTGCAGACTTCAGCTGAAAGTTCTGCTTTTGTTCCCCCGCAACGGAACTGAATCAGTGTGAACAGCAGAAAGCTGCACGGAGTCTCATTTTTCAATTCAGCCTGGATCACATGGATATGTGCTGCAATATCAGATTATTTGATCGCTCAAAAAGGAATTTGTTAAATGCTGCCATAACAGTAAGTGAATCTTCTTTCATTCATGTGACAAAGCTGTCACACAGCATTTTTTTTTTTTTTGCAGAGGTGGTTGTAGCAGGTGGTTTAAAAATAAATTTAGAATGGCTTTCCTCTTTGGTTCAGGAGATAATTGAAACGTGAGCGGGGTACAGATGTGATATTTTTTGCTCTTGTTCTTCTCAGTTTACGATGACATTTTTCTGTATGTGGGTAATGTCCTACAATAGATACCATCGGTTACTTTACCTCCTTTAAATAAATCTGATGGCATCAATTCAGATTTGTGCATGAGGGCCTGCAGTGTGAACATACTTCATACTTTCTATCTCTTTCACGCTTGCACAAATGTGAACAGGCACTAACAGACAAAGAATAATTTTAGCATACTGTTCTAGTTGAATTTAACACCTTATTTGAGCTACCTATTCTCTGTGCAGTCTCCATTGATTTCTCCTCTCCCTCTTAACATAAGTAATCAATAAGCCAGACTCTGAGCTGGGAGGCTTTCAATCCATATAAATATAATCATGCATTTGTATTTGTGGGAAGTAAAGCAGGCGTAGAGAAACAGAACAAAGGTAATACTGCTGTGGGAACGAAAGCTTTAGGCGAGCTTGATGTGCTGTAAATAGTGGGTGAATGTGATCTTATCGCTGTAAGGAAGTGTTTCTGACAAATATGAGCCCAGAAGGAATAACCTCCCTCTGCAGAGAAGGCAAGAGCCCAAGGCATTACTCTTTGATATTTTGACATGCAATTTTCCATGTTGGAATTAAAATGTTCACAGATTGATCAGGGACCATGATAGGCAACTGAGGCCATTAATCAGGTGTGACAGTACATTAATTTAGTGATCAGTGTGTAAAGGAACAGAAAGTAGAACCTGTTGTCTTTCTCCAGGGGGGTGTTTCCCACAGAAAAGGCCGACCACAGTCAGACACTGCCATCCTCCGTGCACTAAACCCTTCTCACACTGCACACCGGTAAGAACTACTTTGATCAGGCAGCTGTGATCTCCATTATTCTCAGTGTGTTTTTGCTGTTTCCTGCTGCTCCCACAGTGTAGGTAGAGAGTTAAATGGATTTTGACGGATGACATTTTTAATTGTCAAGAACAGGCCATTAAAGGAAAATCACAATAATACCAATGAACGTGGGCTCTGTTTCAGTTAGGGACTACACCTAGATGGGAGGGGGGGGGGGGGGGGGTGCAGCTGCACACAGGAGGTAATAAAAATGAGAAATAATAGTCAAAGCTTGAAGTTTTACTGCCCCTTAGAGTACCCTTCATGTAACTGCACTTAAAAATGCAAAACAATGAAGCACTGGTGCGTTTAAGAAGGATTTTCAGTTTAATTATTTTATTCAACAGTATTTTAGATTATTTAATGCAGATGAGGCCTTTAAAGATAACCCCTCACCAGTTTAATGTTGGGTTGGGGTGAATGAACCTGCATTACGAGCAGAAAGTCTATTAGAGTGAAGCAGAGTAGTCCCTATATATGGCAGACTGTTTTGTCTGTAGTGTTTTCTAGCAACAGGAAAGTAACAATTACAGTTGTCTTGTGTTGGCTATAAATGATGGTCTTCTTGGCCTGCACTCCACCCCCTTGCAGAGCGGAGTGTGTGGGTGTGAGAAGGGTTACACTGAAGTGATGACCATGCACGGCTTCTTGGACTACTGCACCAGAACCCCGGGGGTGGACAACAACAAGAAAGCTGATGTGAAAACTAACTCTGGAAGATTAAAACCCGGGCCGTCTCAGGCCCAGGACCTCTTCAACGAGTGGACCTTACGACCTGTTGGCCCAGGTACTGAAATGGAAATCATCTTTACAGCTCAACCAGCATGCCTGAGATCATTCCTGCCTTTGAACCTGCCTCTGTAGATCTAGGATCAGTAGGCCGGGGGTGGCCATCATTCGAGGTTGATGTTTTCACTGGGCTTATCATTATATGTTGTAAAGAGAAAAAAAACTTTCAAGAGATTCTAGTCACTCGTCTGCAGTATGTTTGAAAAGAGAATAAACCTGCTTTTTTTCAATTGTATTTCTTTAAATGTGAAAAAAATAGTTTTGAAGATATCCAGACAATAGATGTAGACATACACATATTTAAAACTTTGTATTAAAACTTTTTTATTGCACAGATGGAAGAGTAAAGCTGTGGGTTTATGCCGTGACTGCCGTTGGATTCATCTTAATACTCTTCATTATTGCATTATCGTTCCTGGTCTGGTATGTGCTATATTACTCTCTTAAGAGATTCCTCACTATGCATAAAATAAAGAACAAAACTTTCATTGCATGAAACACTGTAGATGAGAACAGATTGAAATCTGAGAAGCAGGGAAGCAAAGAAAATTCCTAACCATCAGTTTTCCTTGAACAGAACCCAGTCAAGTATGAGTTATATTCTGCACAACATTTTGTCTGCTGTGTGCTGCTGCTATCAGATAATGGAATTCTTTGAAATCAAGTTGGGCTTCCATGTGCTACTAAGTCAGATACACTGTCAGCTTTTCATTCTTGTCTGTGTTTTGGTTTTTTTTTCTTTTCTCTCTCTCTCCAGTAAGCCATCCAAAACCACTAAGACTTCTCCTCCACCTCAGAAGCCCTTGACCCTGGCCTACGATGGTGACATGGATATGTAACCAGGCTGCTATACCTCACAAGGACACGCTCGGCCTCAGACAGACTCCTGAGTGCGTTCAGATTGTTAGCAAGCACGTCCGTCACATACCACTGATTACTGACTTTTTTGAGCTGGGTGACTTTTTTGCTCTAGTGTCAACAGTATTGCAGAAATGGAGCAAATGGACAAATAGTGAAGTTCGCGTTTGAATCGCTGCTGAAGGGTGACGTAGCGCAGAATTTGGCTGCAGCCATCTTTCCTCCAGGAAAAAGAGGAACCAAAGCGGATCAAGGTGAAAAGGGGCCGGAAAGGTCTCTGGACAGATGAAACAAAAGGACCTCTAGTTTCTTTTTTTTCTAACTGCTTGCAATATGAACACATAATTGAAGCACTGTTTGCAACCCACAAAACATCAAGTCTCCTCAAAAGCAAAGACAAAGTGGATCCACAGGTGTTGACCTTGGAGTTCAGAGGGGCCACCTGGTTATTTGTCTCATCTTTGTGTCGTGAGGGATACAAAACATCTTGAGTCAGCAGTCACTCATGACTTTCAAAGGACAATGGAACATTGACATTTGACTTTGTCTCATCAGTGCTGGATCTTTGTAAAAGAAAAATGTCACAAGCCTTTTGGGTAAACAGACAGCCTTTTTTTGAATCTCTGAGAATAAACAAGATGCTTTATGCACTACGTTAGTGCTGATTCACTTTTTTTTTTGGTTTTCCTTTCAAATGACTTTTCTAGTGTTTCAATCGTAATGCAAGTTGTTGCTGTTGGATTGTGTTTTGTTGATGATGCCATATGTTGTGTATATGTGGAAACCAAAAGCAGGCTTGCCTTGAGTTAAACGATTCAACGATGCAGTAACTTCTCCGCCCTGATGCTCACAAGACACTCGGCCACTGAGAATTAAATTAAGGAAAAATGTCAGAATTGTGTAAATTCTATGTTAAAACGGCTGTTTTGGTGATAAATTCCACCCTGAATCATGAGAGAACAACACAGGCAGACCTTTAATGCAAATTGTCAAATACCAGCATGATAATGATCATACCTCATACACTCTTCACTTTCATCAAAGAACAAAGAAAGCACTGATCACCAAAACAAATACAAGAAAAGAAAGGAAGAATTATCCACTGGATCACACACTCTTTGTATTTGAGTGTAAACATGCTTTGTTTCTTTCTCAAGGATGTCATACTTAAATCATTTTCATTTTACACCATTTATTTAATAAATTATATCTAAATACAAGGTTGGCAGACTAGTTTCTGCCAGTTTTGAGTGCTTTTCTTCCTGTTTTTATTCCCACCCTTACAATGGGGCTCAAAACATGAAAGACAGCAAATACCAAATATTTTAGAGCAAATATTAGTTTAGTGGGCTATTTCTCATTTCTATTTCTCTGGCTCATGCACAAAAGTAATGGTTTTTCTTTTATTTTGCCCAAGACTTTTTTTTTTTCAGGTTTCCAGTCACAGCACAAGGCAGCCATGATTTTCAGTGCCAGAGCCTCATCTGAAATCATCTTGGATGATCGTAAATTCTTACCCTTAGTATCATTGAGACATGGATCCTCCTGTGCATCATTCATAATAGCCAGTGGTGAATTAAGTTCCTAATACTTGGTGGTTTTAACACTGACCACAGTTTACGCTGTTTCTCTTTCTGCCTCCACAAACTGAAGATTTGGTCTTGTGTTACCTGACCTCCTTCTGAATGTATTTTATCAGAAACTCTATAATCTTAATGGTTGTGAATATATGGTTGTTACATGGTGTAACAACTGTATTTCAATAGTTGATTGTATGTAGGCATGCTTGATCCATTTTGGCAGAAAGTGCTCCAAGTGGCCTTGCAAAGATCCTGTTTTACAAGTTGCCAAACATTTTAGAGTAGTTCATTTTAAGCTTTTCTTTCTTTCTAATATTTGGCCAATAAAGGGACATATGGTAATGTGAGTTCAATGTACAACTAAATTGTGAAATATTTTAAATTATTAGAAAAATGTGACCAACTAATTAACAAGTTATTTGGTCACGTTCACATTATAAAATAAAGAACAGCCTCAGACCTGATAAGAGGAATATTGGTATATATGTCCCAGAAAATCTAAAAGTATGTTAATTCATTGTTTACAGTGCCATGCTATTTGTGTTACTATTGTGTGTACATGGAGAGCTGGACAAAAATGCAAATAAATTGTGAAGCAATGTGAAAAAAAAAACACTGTATGTTTTCCTCTTTGCTGCACATCCTCAGAGTTCAAACTGAGTCAAATGTTTTTGAGAGAGATGCTCCAGTCCTGCTGTGATCTTCATCAGCTCCTTGACTCTGGAGTCCTGATAAATTGTAATTACTGATACAGGCTCCGAGGCAGAGCCCAGAATAGATGAGCAGCTGATAAGATTCATCTTGCCCTCCAGTCAGATTCCCAGTCCGATAGTCCCAGGATGCTCGCAGGTTGCGAGGGAAACAGTGTTTAAATCTTTTGTCCCATCTAATTCATTTATTTAAGACTGTCACTTCTGCTTAAGAGAAGGTTGAATTCAAATGCTTGTGTCATGGCCATCTGATCTGTGGCAAAGACGTGGGCTGATCTTGTCATGTCCAATTCATCTCATTTTAGTAGCTCTCAAGACATATTTCCAGGTTTCAGTGAAGCAGTGCGAACAGGTTGACAACGGCAGTCTCTAGTTTTAATCAGGATTCATCTGTTGCAAGCAAGCTGGATCATTCTAATAAAATTCAGTATGCTGTGGTTTAGCAGAGTAGAGTGAGAGCTTAATGAATATTTTGTAGGAACAATGCATAACCTTTTAAAGTAATGAATGTTCATTATCATTTATTACTGATGTATCATGTGCTTGTTTGCAAAACATCCCCAGCAGAGTGATGACATTCTTCCAGATTTCATTCACTCTGCTGGGGATGTTTTGTTTTCCCAAAATGAACCCGTCACTGAATTTTCCAGAAAAAATTATTCACAAATTTTTATTATTATATTAAGGGAATTTAGAGAAAGCAGCTTCTAAGGGAACGGTTCAGTGGGAAGAAGCAGAAGTCATCAGCTGGAATTCAACCTGGAATCACAGTTGCATGTTGTTTGTGGGTTGCAGACCTCTGATCCACCAGGATACTCCTTAATGATACATCAATTTATGATACATCGATTTACACACCTGAGACTCCCTTCCACTCAGTATTAATCAATAGAACAGATGAAGCCTCTTTGTTGAACGATGAAATGTCTTGAAGGCCAAACAGCAAGTGCAGTTACAGCCTTTACCACTGCTACTGTTCGACACTGATGCTAACACCCTCAGTCACTTTCTTATGACTGGAGCTTTCAGCCAGGAGAAGATGTTGTCAGGTGGCGCCTAACTTTCCTTGGACATTTTGACCCTGAATTTCAACATCCTTCAGTTGGTGGATTGGCAACCAACAGCCAACCTCAGGCCTGTCAAACTTTGTCCCTGCATTGCTGGGGACAAAGTACCAGACCTCAGTACTTGGTGGCCTTCCTCCCCTAGGCTTCTCTGAGTTTGTCTTCCCACTGGACCTTCACTGCAATCAGGATGATCCTCTTCACCTTCTCAGACGGTAGGAGTAGGACTATGCCAGGCCTCAACGATGTATGGACAGCCTGTGGAAAGTGTAGTTTTCTTCCACCCCATCTCCCACGATTGTGCCGGCTGCAGGATGCCACCCTGATGAACTGTAGGGATGGAATGGGGCTGGTCCTTTTTGGTCTCTCCTTTTCCAAGATGTCAGCCAGTGCCCTGTAGACCTTATTGTGATGGCATCTGTATCACCCCAACTAAGTTCAGTCTTGCACCACTGTGCCAAAGTACAGCCTCACAGAGTTGTGAACATGGTCATGGACTCTTGTTATAGATGACCTTTGTGTACAGCATTATATAATTGTACAATCAAAAGAAGTAACGTTGTCTAGCTCCCATGTCCTATTTGCATAGCAAGAGCATTGTGTGTGCATGTGTGTATTAGAGAAAGAGACAGTTGTTTGATTTACTAACAAATATCTGGTGCTGAATTAGAATGTCTTAGTCATCCTGGCTTTGTGCTTCAGCTGTAGCAACGGGGAGTTCATTCCAAAGATGTGAAGCCTGGTAGAAAAATACTTTTCCACCCACTGACTTTTGTCTTCTTGTATTTAGGCTCTATTTTCCTGATGACATGAAGAACAGCGCCATGGGATCTGAGAGCATGGAGAACAGATAGATAAGATGGTGCAAGCTCATGTAATCAATAAAAGGACTTTGAAGTTCAGACTGGCATGAACTCAGACCCAATGAATGAAGGACAAATGGGTGTAATAAGATTAGGTTCCCTACTTATTTATCATATGCTGACTGCAGCCTTTTGAACAAGCTGATGTTTTAATTTTCAAAAAAGGTCAAATAATAGATCATTGCAATGGAAATGAGTTTTCTTAAAGGAAGAAAAATTACAATGTACTGGTCCCTGTTTTCCTGTCAGTTTTTACTGGCAGAAGATTTCAGAACAAATTAAGATATACATTCAACTGTCCCATAAAAAGTTGTAATGGCCAATGGTGATTTTTTTGAATTTGCGGATTGCAGAAATGTATTTATGCAAAACAAAATATCTTTGACGTTGTTTTTCTTCTCTTCTTCTCTCATGGTCCCAGTCTCCAGGTGTCACTGAAAAGCTGTGGCACAAATCAAGGTCAATCTGCATCCTGGGGTCATAGCGGATTCACTGAGGTCCTTGAGAAATGTCTAAAAATGGATATTGTTATTGTTTTTCAGCTTCTCTTGTTAGGGGGTCTCCAATATGGCAGAACAACAGGTCCATGTTTTGATTCAGAATATGTTTTCTATGCTGGATTGCCCTTCCTGATGCAACCCCTTTTATCTGAGCTTGGGACCGGCACTAACAATGCACTGGCTTGTGCATCCCCAGTGGCTGGCTTGGAGGAGCCAGGGATCACCGGACAACCTGCTCCACCACCTAAGCCACGGCCCACCCGTATTCATATAGACCACTATAGGCTACTCAATCATATCTGACTAGACACTCTCCTCAGGATTCCCTCCCTGGATTATCTTTTCAGATGGGGTACGTGGCCTAATTACAGTCTAATTTGGGTTCTTGGCCTAGTTCTTTTCCATCTGACATTATAACAAGTGGGGAATCTGTAACAGACACACCAAAGACATGGCATTTCCTTCCTTCTCTTCCCTTTAAACAATATAGTCTTGTTTTCTTCCCAAACTGAACCTCCTATATTGTGAAAATATATCATATTGCTTATAGTCTGCCTTTATTGTAGTAATCTTTTAGAGAATATTACAAATTATCCTGTAGCACACCACACATTTCTGATGGCCTTATCAAAGCATTACTAAAGTTTCTCTGATTTTAAAAAAGAACTCTCTCTCGATGCAATGAGAAAATCAGTTTCCTGAGACTTGAAATAAATCACAATAAATACTATGTCTGCTTTTATTTGCGTCAAAGTTACATTTTCTTTGTGCATTGATGCAGAAGTGCAGGGCTGTACTGTGCTGATATGCAACAATAATGTATCTTTGACAAAATTAAAAGTGGCATGATGGATTACTTAAGTCAAGCAAGTTTTTAGCAGCTGATTTTATACAAAGGTGAAATAAATGGAAACCAATGGAAACACTCCACAAATATACACATTATCATTTCATTTTCATACTGAATATTTTTCACCTTTGGTGCCGGTGTATCTGTAATGGTCCTTCTGGTATTTCCTGTTTTATTAAAGCACAGGTCATAATCCAAACATAAACTAAAAGGTCACCTCAGCACCACAGACTGGAAGTCAGTCTGGAAGACAAGTCATACAGTATTAGAGCAGGGCAATGACTAAATCGTCCTTGTTAATACTTTCAAATGCTATTTAAAATTCAGATTCCGGCTACTTTAGCAGTCCTTTGAAAAAGTGCAGATGTTTATCAAGTCAGCCTTTTCTGGTATATTTATGAACAGGCAACGTGTCTGTAACCTGCTGCATGTGGTTTAAAAAAATGAGTTTCAGGTCACTGAGGATTCAAGGTTTCGCTTTAGTGTGTCGTGTTTGATGGATGGATTGTTGTTGTTGTTGTTGTTTTTATTTTTTCTTGAGCGATTTTCTCTGCCACCTTTGGCCCTCCTAGAAGAGGAAGCTGTGACTCCAGTGGGAGGGTTTTATTTCCAGCCTGCAAGATCTCCTCGGACGAGCTCACTTCTGCACGACATGTAAGTGGGAGAAAAAAAAAATTATATATATATGTCGCCTTTTGTCGACAGCTTAAACACAACGTGCACAATAAATACAGTGCCAAACGGACAGACGTTGTGGCGAGCGACAACTTGTTTGCACTTAATGATCTCGCTTCTGATCAGCTGTGCACGTGTCGAGGGCTCGCGACAAGCGCTTTGCAGCTGAACGCGGGGTTGTCTGTGTTTCCGCTGCTGCTGTAGGAGACATGTCTCTCAGCACACAGGCAGCTCTGCCATGATTGCAAAGATACGGCATACAGCTGCTAGACACTCGTTCAGCCTCAGCGCTCCTACGGCAAGGAGTAATAGCAGCAGTCCACCACACTGAAGCACCGGGGGCTCGGTGGATATTCGCCTTTCGATTTTCTGCAGCGAGGGGGAAGGAACAGGGTCAAACACTCTTGAGAACAGCGTGTGGAAAGACTGGAAAATTAAAATGAGTTTTTAGATGCTGAGTTCTTTTCAGAGAAAGTAATCGTTAAGTAGATTTTTTTTTTTTGTAAAGTAGGTGATGTATAGTATGATAACAAAACGTTGCAGAATTAAAACGTAAATTGACTCAAATCTATTTTTTTCTCCCATGTGATTTCTAAAATGACACGTGACAGCCAACAAGTTTGACTTAGAAAAAGAGTAACTGCTGCATCATCAAGTGTGGTTAAGCTAAAATAAAAATAAAAATCCAAATATAAAAGCTCTCACGTATGTTTCAGATTGGCGTTCTGACCTTCTTAGCTGTTGATTGATTTTTTTTTTTTCTTTTTTTTTTTTGTCAGAGAATTTGCCATGGCATCTCCACTGAAGAGTCTGGTTAATGATGATAGCAGGTACCAGAAATCCTTCCAGCTTTTTCTGGAGCGTTCCTCTGAGCATCAGTGTATGCAGGACTTCATCCACAGTAAGCTGCCAGACATACTGGCCAGGTATTTATACCACACATGATATGAGCGAATTCATACGGTCGCACTATTGACAATAGAGTATATCAGAGTACACCTGGATGTCACATTTTCGAATAGAATTGTAGATAGCATTTTAAATGAGATACTGTGCAAATATTAGTATAGTTGAGCTCCTCAATATTTTCAGAACAGAGTCTGTGAGGTCTTCATCCTCTATCTGAAGGCAAATGTACAGCTTTACTTATCTGGAGGAATTAAGTGTGGTCCTTCATACAATCTTAACCCATTCAAGGAGTAGTACTAAAACACGAAGGGCAAAACTATGATTTCCATATAGACTAAAACTCTATTTGGAAAGCAGCAGTTTGTGAACATTAGATCTAGTCTGATATAACTGCTGATATTAGTTAAATGACAATATAATGATATTGACGTACATGGCAGCCAATAACGAGAAACTGGTACAAAAATAAGCAATATACTGTTTTGTCTGAGCTAGTTTAGAAACTACATCCTTGCATAGTTTGTCCACTAGAAGGTGCTGACAAGTTTATTTTTCATCTTTATAAATGTCCAGCTCTGTATGTTCTTAACAAAGGAGTCCTTATCAAAAACTTATGACTGTTGCTTTTGTTTGTGTAGAGAATTGAATAATTGCCAAGATTTCACTACCAGATTACCAGAACTCTCAAACATTGGTACAGGCCTGAAAAATTCAGTGAGGATCGAATGCTAAAGAACGTATAACTTATGATTGTTGCCTAATACATTACTGTAAGGCAGGAAAGTGTCTTAGTGTTGAAGCAGTGCTGAGGGGAAACATGGAACAGGTGCAGTATGTGTGAATTCAAGGAATAGATGAAGGCAGATTAGGGGAAAAAAATAATTAATCCCAAATTAACCTGTGGAATATGATTAACACAATAAATAATGATAAACACTAAGGAAGATCATTTGCATACACCACCTCTTATTATTTTATAGCACACCTTTAGTTGAAAGTTTTTCGCTCATTAGCCATTAGCAGGCAACCATCAAAAAAACATGCAAACTTCAAAGAGAAATGTCCATGACCCAAATACAGATAAAGGACATATAGGTTCTGCAGTAATCAGTGTATATTGTTATTGTCATTATTCTACTTAGCAGTGCACACAAACAATTAAGTGACATAGCCTGTGCAAATCAACCATCATGCTGTGTCCTAATCATTACTGCTGAAAACAGGACTAAACTGAATTCTGAAGCAGAAATGTAAGTACTGTTACACAAATGTACGTATATTAACCTGCTAAACAAAGCGCGCGCAACTGTGAATGACAATTAGTCAGTGTTTATCTTTTGCTTCATTTTTTTTTCCCTATGTTGAAATAAGCTGTAGGAGGTAGTTGTCATGCTGCAGGGAACCACACCAAACTCTCTGCTCTGTGCGAATGTCCTCAGAGCAGATCAGGCAGAAATCTGGAGAGATATGACTCACACGTAAATTAAAAAGTGCAGTAGTGTTGTTAAAAATCAGATGGTGAGTGACAGAACATGCCATAGCAACAATCAAAGCCTTGGTATTTGGAGATGTTTCAGACACTAGATCGGGACATCTCACATACCCAAGCGTCAGGCAGAATTGACGGCTACAAGCCCAGAAATGTGGCCCACATTTGTCAGGTTGCAGGATGTGAATTTTAAGACCTGACTGTTCCATAGACTCTAAAAGTGTTTTTTTTCCTGCTTTCTCCACAGCATTGGAGATGGAAAGTCCCATCTAAATGTCATTGGAGTCGGAAGCGGAGCTGGTAAGAACACACATTACACAACGCTTTTACTGCTGAACTTATCTTACGTTCTGTGTCACGCAGTAAATAGCTGAGCGTCCTCTGCAGCAGACAGCTAAGGTGAGGGGGCGTTGTTGAATCAGCCTGCTGTAACTGTTCCTATTGCTGTGCTGTCATTTAAGGCCGCAGCAGTAAAAACCTTTAACCCTTATTATCACTGTCAAGGGTTTGTATGCATCTGTCCAGTTTGTCAGATTAATCTTTAACCTCAGCAGCAGACAAAGTGACCTCACCAGTCTATAGTTTTACTGCACATTGTTTCCAGTGCTCATGATACATCAAGGTTAATTTGTTCCTGAGCAAACCCACTACTTGCCCGTGAGTGCTATTACCCTTCCCCTATGTCAAAGCCAATCCTTTTAATTTGCTTGAGCTATCATGTTGGTATCATAATGGAGCGATGTTACAGATTCTCTAATGGACTGTAAAATTCATTTGAATGACTACAGACTCCCCTGTAAGGTATTATTCAATCTAATCAAGAGAGATTCAGCATCTGTCCACACCAGCTTCTTTGCTTAAATTTACTCCTTTGTACATGGCAACTTGTCAGCTTCAGTAAGACCTAGAACAAAATCATCTGCCTGTGGCTAAATGATATTCAGAGGAATATTGTGGTGATAACTCGCTCCCCTGGTATTGCAGCATTAAATGTATCATTTGCAAAACTGTAAAGTGCTATTAGTTTTTTCCTCCTTTAAATCTGCAGCACCATTTGGACTGGAGCATTGTGATGATATGCTGGTTGCGTCAATGTACAAATATTTTTCTTTTTCTTTTTTTTTTATTTATTTGCAAGAAGTGGTAGGTTTTCAAAATAAAAACTATATTGTTGCCCATAGGTGAGATTGACCTAGAGATGCTCTCCGAGCTCCGTATGAAGCACCCAGGGGTGACTGTGGATAACGAGGTGGTGGAGCCCAGCAGCCAGCAGCTACATAACTACAGAGGTACAGCCTTTATGCTCGCACACCACAGATTTATACTGAATCTGTATATTAACCTGCTATAAAATATGTTTCAGTATTGAATTTATCAGTGAAAAAAGCTTTTTAATGCTGAAAAAAAACTTTTAAAGTAGCCCTTGGCTTTCACACTACTGCATACTGCATTACTGCGTAATACAGTCATTCATGTATTAGTAGGTGGAGGTCCTTTAACCACTAGTTCTAGACTCAAGGTCCTGTGTCAGCAAGTGTCCACCCTTCTGAAGTGTCTTTGTGTAAAACTCTGAATCCCTACCAGCTCCCAGTCTGCTGCTCTCTGACCAGAAGATTCACGTACTTTTAGTTATGTTACCACCAATTATTCACACAAGCATCATGTATTCAAAAACTATCCCAGAGAAATCTGTAGTTAAAGTGGAGATCCTCAGGTTTCTCACTTCTACCTTTTAGGTCTGTCTTTGAAGCCTTCAGTCTTCATTATGTTCTTGCACAACCTCACTTCTCTTGGGTTGCCTGTTGGTGCAGTTTGTACTTTCTGTTTGACTTTCTCTCAGCTGTTGACAGCGATTTTTGAGAATTAGTGTTTTCAAAAGCATGTTGAAATCCTTTGTGATTTCAAGACTTGTTCGCACTTGCGTACAGTGAATCAGCAGCTCATGGAAAGGTCATGGCTGCAGATGTTTGCATGACACGGATGAAACAAAACAATTTGTTAGTTGATTCATGAGTTTTTAGTGCAAGTATGGTGTTGCTAGGGCGTTCAAAATTATGACTGCACTCAGTCTCATGCAGACAGGGCACGGTTCATCAGGTGTAAATTATCTTAAGTTTAATTTGAAATGCCTTTCTAGAAATTTGTACTACTCTTGTCCTCATTTTTTTTTCCTGTGCTGTCAATGGTGGTTCTGTTGTGATGCTTATATCATAAGTTACAAAGTTGATTAGTCCATGAAATAGCTATATGATTGAATCACTGTTTAGTTGTTAGTCAGTCATACATACTGGTGTTAAAGACAGTAATTTACATCTTATTTGTATATTTTCTCATGAAAAACAGTAGTTCAAGATAAACTGCAGTATGTGCACTACCAGGAGTTTAAAGTAAAATTTTGGCCTTTGAAATTTTAGTGTGTTGCAGTTCTCTCTCAGCTTATTTCTCTTCATCAGAAGGAAAAATGACATATACTCGCTCTTGCTGGTGCCAAGTGGTATCCCTTGCTTTTAATGAGGTGTGATACAACAAGTGAGTTGTTTGTTTTGATAGCTGAGGTGCAAATTACCCCGATTCTCTCCAACAATGTGACAAGTGTCTTTTGCAAATATTGTGGCCTAAAAAATAGTCTGTGCAGACAGTAAAATCCCTTTGTATTTATTTCAGTGTTAACTTTACTGTATAATATAGTGAGTTTTAATTAATATAGAGGAGTTGTTTACTGAGTTAAAATGTTATACTTCCTCAAAAAGTGTGATATAGTGACATGTTAGACTAGCTGTAAAGATTCAGATTTTTGACAGTAACATTTTTGTGTACATATGGTGATGCATGAATTACAGTAACTATTTATTGCCTGTCTGCAGTTTTGGTGTCACAGAAACCAGGTTTAGATTACATCAAATTTACCTGGAACAAGATGACTGCCTCTGAGTTTGAGGAGCACTGGAAAGTGAAAAAGATGACAAAGAAAGCTGACTTCATTCACATGATACAGGTTGGTGGTGTCGAAACAGCGGTTTGATATTTTTGACACATCTAGGTCATATTCATTGGATGGCGCTCCACAGCAATTAATCCCATTAGAACATCTGTCTAGCATAGCGTTATAATTAGTTGCTCTGTGAATCTAGTTACCAGCTCATTATCTGTGGTGAAATCGACAGATGCTGTACTATGTGCAGGATCCTGGAGCTACCATCAACTTCTTCAGGAGTCTCCTGGATAAGAATGGGAAGCTTCTTATCATCCTAGTGTCTGGTAAGAGGCTGGATCTGATCTTAAATCATTAAACCTTTCTCTTCTCTCTGATTTGTTGTTGTTAGCTATGCCGTATGTCGTCACTACCTGTTGATATTTTATACACATATACACACACACACACACACAGTAAATACAGGGATGAAAACCAGTAATTAGAATATTTCAGCAATAGCTTTGTTTCTTTTGGTAAGCCACCCCCCATTGCTTGCACCATGGCTCAAGAGATGTTGGTCTGTCAGTTGGTTGGTCCACCACTTTGGTCCAGACTGAAATATATAAACAATTATTGAGTGGATTTTCATGAAATTTGGCACAGGGATTCATGACAGTGAATCCTACTGACTTTGGTCATCATCTGAGTTTTTCTTTTGTACCACCAACAGGTCAAAGTTATTAGTAATTCTGTATGTCCTAACATTAAAATCATCCAGTAAATGGCAATTAGCAAATGTTAGACATGCTAACACGCTAAACTAAGGTGGTGACAATGGTGAACATTACCTGCCAAACATCTGCATGTAAACATCATCATTGCATGTTAGTATTTAACTCAAAGCACCAGTGTGCCTAGTCTCACAGAGATGCAAACTTGGATGCAACTCATAGTCTTGTTTTATTATTATCTATTGCAGGGGAGAGTGGTTGGGGAAAGCTGTGGCGGACTTACAGAGACCAGCTTTGTAACACAGAAATAAGTCAGTGTGTGACCACTGGAGACATCAAAAGCGTCCTGGACTCCAAGGGAGTGAGCTACCAGAGCTACGAGCTGCCATCTGAAATGGATATCACAGAGTGTTTCACTGAAGGGGATGAGAAGGGAGAGCTGCTCCTTGATTTTCTCACTGAGGTACTGGACTTCAGTAAGACAGCCTCACCTGAGCTGAAAGCTGGTGTCATGGAGCTACTTCGACATCCAGACTGTAGTGTGGAGTCCAACGGCAGAGTTATTTTTAACAACAACCTCGGAGCATTAGTCATAGATCAGCTCTCTTAAAAACAGTCAGTTAGTACAGTGAACATGAAATTTGCAGTATATTGCTAACATAGTTGTTGAGTTTTAAACAGGATGATCGTTCAATAGTTTACATTGTATAATCAACTGTATATAATGAAGAAGCTTTTAGTATTTGTGGGAAATACCTTGTTTTACATAGTCAGTGGTACAAACATTCCACACAACCTGAACTATCTCTAAGAGGATTTTGATTTTATAGGTTTTCTAAGAACATGTATTTGGGGTTAATTATTTATTAATTTGATATTAATTCTTCTATGCTTGTGCAAAATCAAAATTCCTTAATTGTAATTAACACAGTTTGTTGCATTGCCATGACCCACTCTGATTTTCTAACAAATGTAAATATCAGAGTTTTAATCAGCTTCAAATTGTAGCTTCATATAATTTTAATGGGCTACAGTTGGCAGGCTGTGCTGCCAACCCCATCACAGTCCTGCTCTCATTGGATCATATTACTTTGGAAATATAATAATAAATGGAAAATTGAGCATTTAGTGTTTTCCACGGAGATTGAGCTCTTAATTTTAGATAAGCTGAATGCTCCTGTGAGAGTGTCTGGAGCTATTCTAGTTTGCATACACTGCAGCTGTTGTGGAAGTTATGTACATGGTGACACATGCAATGCATTGGTTATATAAACACGGGCACAATGGCAGCAGCCGCTGTGAGTGTTTGTCATCACCCAGAATGATTATTCCTGGTATAGCTGAAGTGTTGGCACCATCTTGAGGGCAGCATCTGTAACTAAGCCTTGAAATGTGGGCATATGAAGGATACAGATTCTGGACAAATTGAATGACTGTGAGTAGATCACTGACCACCTCTATTATCAAGTACAAAAAAAAACCACACTCAAACACACAACTTGACAACAAACTATAATAAAAAAGTAAGCTACTTCAAAAATCAAAAATATGGGAAAATTTAAAACTACAATCACTTGGAGTCTTTGAAATTGAATATCTAGGCTGCCTGTGCACACACATTAAATACAGGCACACACACATACACACACACACACACACAGAGGTATCTGCAATAAAATGGGATCATCTGGGGCTGCAGCAGTTATTTTTTTTAAAGATTGTTTTTGACTGCACCACATTGACAACAAGCAGTGGAGCGGAAACCCAGATCTGTCAATGTCCCCTTTTTTAGGGAAAGCGGTGACCACTGTACCCTAATGTGTGTCTTTATCTTACTGTATCTGATAAAGACAGAGACAGAAAATTCTGGTTTAGCTCCCCAGGTCAGCTCATGAAAAGTGTGCTTTGAAAAAAAAAAACAGAGAAAGGCAATTAGCACTCACGTTCCAGTGAAGCTACTGAGCTGCTGACAGGGGCTTTAATGTGTTGGTGTTCCCTTCCTGTCTACACCTGACAGGGTCAATATTAGATAAGATCTTTCTTCCTGACATTCAACCACCAAACAAAATGACAATGACAGCCATGTAACCATGGCAATACTAAAAATCAAACTGCTACTTTTTAGGAGCCTCTAATACCAAGGCAGTGTTTACTTCAGCCTTCTATTTTAGTAGTCAAGGTTCGTCCTATGATTATTACATAAAAATGGGGACTTTGTGTAATATGTGTGTGTGTGTGTGTATGTGTATATATATTTATATATGAATGACAGTAAAAGTGTTAAAAAAATGTGCAGCATACTGAATGTTTACTGTCAGGCATTATGATAATGTGCTCTGCTAAGTTTAACCATTAAGCATTTGAAATATGTTTCTGAAATGTAGCATTCCTGTAAAAGATCACTCGTAAGGCTGATTTGGTAAAACTCATGAGATTGCTATAGGAATCTGGCGGCAGCTAGCTCAGGCAAAGATCATCTTTCAGGGGTTATGCAACAGACATTCATGGGAAGGGAGACAGCCCCTGTTGTGGGAGGGGAGAGCACTGTAACTCTCCAGCTTAAAAGAGTGGGAGAGCAGTCAACTCCGTGTCCTTATCCTCCGCATGTTCAAGGTAATTGTTAAATGCTTACAATGCACTGAAGGTGTTTACTTAAGTTATTTAAATTCAGCTCGGCAACTTCTTAAAAACACTAATGTACTTTTTGGACAGTCAGCTCTAGAAAAATACAGTAGAAGTCCATGTTTTTTAATTCAATTTCTGACCACTGTGTGTAATGCATTGCAGTGATCAGTCATGGCTGCAGAAGCAAAGCAGACGTGTTACGAGGGCAGCTCTGTCCAAAGCTTTCAGTTCTACCTGGAACAGTCGGGAGAACACAAGGCCATTCTCCAGTGTGTTCACAGCATCCTGCCAGGAGAATTTAAAAGGTAAAACAAAGAAAGGTTGGAGTGCTACACTGAACTTGCTTTTATCATCTGTTTTATTATTTTTACCTACTTACCCAGACCCAGCAGAGAGGTTATGGGTGCCTTCTTTCTGTGTTTTTGTGCTTTCTTTGAAGGAAAGGGATCATTTAGTTCACAGACTGAGGTCTCAGCTACTTCTCTCAAAAGCTGGCGAATGTCTTTTCAAAGGGAGATGAAACTGCCAGTGGTTTCGTGCTGGCACGAAGCTGGCAGTATTGATAACACAATTGTAATGTCATTTTCGTTGGCCCAAAGTCCATTTTTTTGTGCTTGTGCCCACATCCAAATAATCCTGATAACACAGAGGTTGCACAGTGCATTTTTTTTACCATTTTGGCATGAAATATTTTTGTTTTTGAGTTTTGCCTGTGGCAGGATTTTAAATGCACAAAAAAAATACAGCTTTAAATATGATTAAGCCAGTTTGTTCTGAGTGATTCTCACTAATAATGCCATCCATGTCTGCTTTTAGGATGCACTGTTAAGTCCTTGTAATTTCCTGTTTCCATATTTTATCAGGAGTTATGTGCGCTTTCTATCTACTATGTAACTATAATTGTGTTTCGCTATAAATACACATGGGTTAAACAGAAAGTGATGTGCGCAAATGAAATGAATATTACGTAATTACATAAATTACATATACAAAGACAACAAATATAAATTCTCTGAACTGTTACATAAGACATTCACAGTGAATACCTCATAATGAATTGCAATATTGATGGTATTAATTAACAAACTAGCAACACACAGATTCAATAGAGGTGTTATGTGCTATTAGGTAATTCACAGTTTATTTATTTGGACTATTTTCACTTTTCATTCATTTTGTATTGCTTTTCTTCTGTCATGTATTGATGTAGAATTGGAGCAGGTAAAAGTGACCTGAGTGTTCTTGGCGTTGGCAGTGGTGGAGGTATGTGGTTAAATACAACTTGTTGTAGTGGTTTTCTGTGATAGTTTAGGCTCAGTTTCTTTCTGTGAACCCAAAGGCATCTTCTTAAACTGATCATGTAGCTCATCATAAGGGCACAATAAGGAGAATTCACGATAATGGACAGCATTTGTTGGACACCGATTTGTTTAAGGAGGACACTTCTGTCAAAGTTACTGCAGTTTGTCCTGAGGTTTATTAGTGATCAACACAGGTCATAAATTACAATGATCATTGCACAGCAGCAACATCAGAATCCTTGTAATGATAAGACTATGGGCCAAAGACACACTGCCTCTCACTCACTGTCACACGCATCTACTCACTTGAGATAAATGTACTGTATTTGACATGACGACCTTTAATCAGTCTTTGATTGTTTCTGAAATGTTTGCTGTATTTGATTCTGATACTTTTTGCGGCCTGAGGTTTTCACACTGAAGCAGCAGTACTCTGAGACAGTGGGATTTCAAAGTCTAAAGGCTTCCGGGTTTATTCCAGGGGAGTTGGATGTCCAGATGCTCTCTCTACTGCAGTCCTCATTCCCTGCTGTTCCTATCACTGCTGACATTGTGGAGGGCAGCTCTCAGCTCACAGCCAACTTCAAAGGTATCAACAATTCAAAACACCACACAGTGAAATATGTGTATTTTTCCTTCTTCCTTTTGTTCCTTAGCAGTTTCAGCTGCCTTAAAAGAAAAGCCTTTAAAAGCATCTTCTCATGAAACACAGTTCAGAATAGCACACAGAATCTGAAAGGTCTACTGCACAGATGCAAGGCTATGTTTACACTGCCCTGTATTAAAAGAAAGGACAAATCTGATACTGTCTGCCATGGCTTCAGAAAGTATTCAGGCCGCTTCACTTTTTGTACATTTTACTGTGCAATTGCCATTTTTTCTCATCAATACTCAATAACACATAATGACAAAATGAAAACATTTTTTTAATTTATAAAAAATCAGAGAGGTTTTCAGGCCTTTTACTGTTGTTCTCCAATCTGTGGTCAGAGGAAACCTGTTGTTGTTTGAGTTGATTGGACATAATTTAGAAAAGTACACACCTGTGTATATAAGGTCCCACAAAAAAGAACTGTCTGTAGCCCTCTGTGATAAAATTGTGGTGAGGCATAGATCAGGCAAGTTTCAAGCCAGCAGGACTCTTAGTTGGCTGTCTGGCCAAACTGAGGAACCACATAAGAATGACCTTAGCCATTCTTCAGTTGACCTAGAGCTCAGTGGTCACTCTAACAAAGTCCCTTGCAGAGAAGGGAGAGTCTGACAACCATCTCAGCAGCAGTCCATCAATCAGGCCTTTGTGGCAGAGTGGCTTGATGGGGGCCACTTTGAGTAAAAGGCATATGGCAGCCCGCTCAGAGTTTGTCAAATGGTATTTAAAGGACTCTGAGAGCATGAGGGAAAAGATGAAACAAAACTTGAACTCTTTGGGCAGAGCTCCAAACACTGTCTCTGGCGAACACCTGGCAGTGCTCATCACCTGGCTAATACCACCCCTACAGTGAAGCATGGTGGTGGCAGCATCATGCTAATGGGAGGGCTTCTTAGCAGCAGGGACAGGGAGACTGGTCTGAATTGAGGGAAGGATGAATTCAGCCAAATACAGAGAAATCAAAAGTGCACGTGACCTGAGACTGGAGCAACAGTTCACCTTTCAGCATGTCAATGAGCCGAGGCATACAGCCAAGACAACACCGGGGATGGCTTTGGGACAAGTCTCTGGGACAAGTCTCTGACTGTCCTTGAATGGGCCAGCCAAAGTCCAGACTTAAACCCCAAAGAACATCTGTGGAGAGACTTGAAGATGGCAGTTCACAAATGCTTGAGAAGATCTGCCAGGAAGAATGGGATAAACTCACACTCTGCAATTACTGTCAGAGAAGCTTTTGAATTTAGGGTCTCAATATTTTTGTAACTGAGAGATTAAATGTTTTGATTTTAATAAATTTGTTTTCTAAAAACATATTTTCACTTTGTCATTATAGGCTATTGAGTGTAGATGGATGAGCAAAAAAGAATTTCATCCATTCAAAATTAAATCAGAAAGTGTGCAAAAAGTGAAGAGATCTGGATTATTTTCTTCTCTGATAGCACTGAGAAATCTGCTAATGAAGATTTTGAATTTTTTTGGGTCAGTACATTATGGGTTTATACATATTGATATATCTCAGTGTTACTGACTGGTTTCTTTGTTCTCTTTTTTATGTGCTATTTTTAGCTTTGGTAGCTAAGACCACAAACCTTCAGAAGACCCCATTTGCTTGGCATATCATGAACAGTGAGGACTATGAGGAGGAAGTGAAATCAAAGGGAGACATGAAGAGATTTGACTTCATACACATGGTTCAGGTCTAATGACTTTGCTTTGTAATGGCAAGTAGATTGTGGATTTATTTTCTGGTCTCTGGACTTTGTATGTTCTCTCCATGCTGTCCTGGTTTACCCCCTTTAACTGAGGTAAACTGAGTAACACGACAGCAGAATGTCAGCGTCTCACTTTGTGTAAGCTGCCCAGTTAATTATTTTCCCACTATATCTTTTGCTACTGTTTGAATTCATTGGGTAACTCCTTGGGAGCAGAACCTTTTCTGCCAAACAAAAGTGTACAAGTATCCCTTTCATACATACCATGAGTGAAAACACTTCAAAATGTGGATTTGCATATATTCGATCTTCAATGTGAAAATTCAAATTAAAGTTTCCCCACAATGCTCTTCTTAACAGATGCTGTACTATGTGGATAACCTCGGTAAAACTATCAAGTTCTACCACAGCCTTCTGAAAAACAACGGCAGACTTATGATCATCATTGAAGCAGGTAAGTAAAACTGGATTTTAATTCACTTTAATTAATTTGCCATACAACAGTTTAAAGCTGCCACATTTGTATTGTTGCAATTTATACTTATATAATTACTGTAACACCATGAGACAAAGTGACTAAACCACGAAAAGTTTGACCTTGTTTCCCAGAAGCCATATTGCTTCCCACTCTTCTTCCTCCCAAAACAATCTTTATTAAAGAGCAAAGACATAGTTCAGTCTTCCTTTTAATTAATTTACCCAGGCCAATACCTATACTTAATTATTTCTTCCTCAAGATGAACAAGTAACATAAACATTTTGTTATTGTCAGTATTTTAATTAATTTATTTTTTAATCGCCTATCCAGCCGGTGGTGGCTGGGACACTCTGTGGAAGACTTACAAGAAAGAGCTCTGCGTCGACGCCATCACAGAGTATCGTTCATCAGCAGAGGTGGTTGCATGCCTGAAGAGCCAGGGTCTGAAATACGAGGAGCACACCATACACAACGCCTTTGACATCACTGAGTGCTTCGATCCAAACAGCGCAACTGGAGAACGTCTGTTGAATTTCATGACAGCCAAAGATCACTTCTACCAGTCCTTCACCCAAGAGATCAGGGCAGGCATGTTAGACCTCCTCAGAAACAAGTGCAGCACTGAAAAAGATGGCAGGGTATTCTTCAACAGCAATTTGAGCTGCATACTCGTTTATGCTTGATGATGTCCTGTGGAAAATGTCCACACTTTCTCATTTCTCCTCTTGCATTCAGTTAACCCTGACATTTGAGCAGATAAACAATATGTTTGCCTGTTGCTAAGGTTTGCTGTATGCAGAACATTTTTATGTTTTCCAAAATTATCATTGAAAACATTTCAGTCCCTATTTGGTTATTAAAATCAGTGTCACAGTCTGTTTGCTTTGCAGAGTTTTATGTCTTTAGAAAATCAACGATGTAGCCTTAACTGACTGACTCAGTGCAGGAGTCTTGAATCGATTTCATTCATGGTTGAACCTCTTTCTAACACGTGAAGAAGTTTATGATCTTTCACGTTAAAACAGCTATAATCTATATTTTATGTGAAAGTGGTTGCTTGTAGTGATAGACCTGCAGAGTTATAACCATAGTCTGCAGTTCCCCTCAGATCTATAGCGGCTCATTATTTGTGTTTTTGGCCCTCAGCTTTACTGTGCTACAGCTTTACTATGATTAAATCCCAAAAATCTGTTGTTTACTACTATGAACTATGAACTGGACACTTTGAACAGCTTTAAAACAATGCCTTTAATTCTTAATTATTATTCATTTCTATCCCTATTTTATGTTATTGTTTCTATATTTTCTCTTCCTTTTCTCTTTCATTGTGAAGTTTGCCTTCTTATCTTGAAAGGTTTTTAATTTTATTTTTACTCACTTACCAAATGAGGCAACTAGCAGGTAAACATTGTAGCACATTTAGCAGCTAAAAAGATAGCACCAGTCCCAGAAGGCCACATGGAAAAGCTCAAGAAAGTGGCTATGTACTCCAATTTGACAAAGGTGGGGTGATAAACCAGACATGCATTTTCAAACCCAAATACTTAGTCTGCTTTCTTTCTTTCTCTTGTAAAAATGTAGTACCAGCGGGCCTCCAGCCTCAGTAATGTGTCCATTATGGCTTGGTGCACCACAATAAGGAGGAGACAGAGCATTAGAGAGCTGATCTGGACAAGAGACCAAATGGCTAGATTTATGCTGAAGATTATCTGAAGCATTTTTAAACAGCATTTTCCAGTTTTACAAGAGAAGTGACATGAGGACTGACTCACTGGTTTTCCAAATGTGTGTCTGGTTAACAGCCCCCTCGTCCATTTAAGTGCAGCGCACAGCCGCTTTTCTATGGGAGCTTTCAGTACTTCTAAAAAGCCAGATATTTCCCTCAGGAGTTAGTGGAGGCTAAAAGCAGAGCCAAAAGGAGAGTGAATATTGGACATTTATCAGGTGGTCAGAGAAATAGCTCCAAATGAATATTAATGTTGCACTGTATCTGCTGGTTGTGTAAGAAAGCAGCTGTTTGCCTAACAAGTTTGCAAAATCAACATAAAAGGGTCTGTAGCAATTAAGTAGTAGCCCTGTCTAGGTTTGTCACATGCACTCCATGGGACCATAAATAGGGCTACTAGCTAGGTAGCTAGGTTGCAGTTTGTGTCTCTTAGATATTAAAAAACAAACAAACAAAAAATGTTTACTCACTTGTACATTGTGTCAAAAGAAATCTAAAGCAAGAGTCTGAAACCGTATCCACTCTATCATGTTAATACAGAGTTTGTCTTCTCAGAAGTTGAGAACCTTTGGTTGTCTGACCAAAACACCCACTGTTTACAGTTTATTACTCACCTGTATACAATTCAGGTGAGTAATTCACTTATTTCTTTATTACAAATGTAATGCTTATAGATGTTCAGTATTATTAATGAGACCTGGAAGAACAGAGTTGAAACCTTATGATGCTGTTCACCATAAAGCCAGCAGATGGTGCTACGTATCTGAATATTCAGGCCGGCCTGCGTCTGTGCTCTGTTGCAGTATCTCCAGTAGATGGCACACTTACCAAACATTCAGATATGATATTACAGCCACCAACTTTTATTCACCATAACCAAAAACAGCATGTCTGATGTGTGGAAAAATAATTTCTCTAGAATCATTTGTTATCTGACTACAATATTTCAAACCCCAACTCAGCAGGTTAACACAGAGACATTTCCACAAAGAGTCGCACAAACACCACGCTACCTGCTGTGGCTGCACGCACACAAAATCACGTCAAACTGCTGAGGTCTTGTCTCAAGCTATCTAGCAAATGTGTTCTGGCTGCTCATTTACCTCATTAGCTTTAATAGGTCAGTAATTGAAATTCATCAGAAATTCTTGTCAGTGCACTCCCCCCTGATGTCAGTGGGCTTTCAGCACCTGCTCAGGCTCCATTACCAGGGGTCCTTGCTGGGCCCCTCTCATACCATAGAGTGACAGAGCATTAGTCACTGAGATAATCAACCTCAAGACACTGTTTGCCGCTAATGCTCATCAAGAACTATTTACTTCACATGCCATTTGGTGGCTTATCAAAGAAGAAGTTCTCTGCTAGATAAATGTGATGAAATGTTAACAGATCACCTCGTTTTCCAGGTAATAGATTATACATAGAAGTGCTTAACAGCTGGATATTGTTATATTGTTAGCTGGAAATTGTTTTTATTTTCTGTCTGTGGCGTGCTTATTAGCTGGTGACATAATGACAAGCCAGACAAGCCATGTCTCTTCAGAGAGCCTGATGCACATTTACATTTCCCTGTGAACCTCATCAGCATGATACTGTGCAGGCAATGCACAATACTGAATCCATAAATACATAAATACCACGATACAGGTCAGACATTGCAGCTTGGCCAAAATGTCGACTTGGTTCCAGGTTAAAAGGTTAAAAAAAGGTTCTTCAAGAAAGCTTTCTTCAGTCCATCTGGCCAGCTACCAGATCTGAACCTCTAACCTCTGGCCTTAAGGTGCTCACCAGTGTACCTTCACTTCAACTTAAAATAGGCCATGTGTTCACAGTATGAGCATTATTACTATGTCTTTACTCATGTACTGACTTATTTCCCACAATCTGGTGCATGTGTATATGCTGCTTATTCTATTTGCCTATATAGTAAGCATGGTTTGTCTTTACAGCATGCTTACTTGTTGCCTTTCAGTGTTGAGGCTTAATGTAGAGAAGATACTTGATTTCAGGGTGCCTTAATTCTCCTGGAATCGAATAAATAAAGGAAAGGATTACATGAAATAAATGAATGAGGTTTCGTATCAAAAGTAAAAAAAAAAAAATCACCTACACCATTGTAACACAAAGCTGAGGGCATATTATTAAAAACGTGCACAAAACATTTATATTATTCATAGCACTTAAAATACATGTTGAATGCATGTTGATTCTCCACAATGTACTCAGTGTTGACAGATCATATAGAAATAAATGCTTTATGCTTCGTATGTGAACTTTCTCTTCTAAATTCATCATTGTTAAAATCATTTCCAAATTATCATTTCCAAATTATCAAACATCTTTCATGAGAATGTACAACGATTAAACCTAATCCTGGCTACCATCTGCACATTTAAACCACTACCTACAAAACCAAAACAATGATGGTATTTTTAGTATTTTTTTTATAAGCTGGATAATTCACTCTTTGGCCAAAGTGACTTTTCAGATGTCCATCTTCTTTAATACAGCACCTCTCCCCTAGTCCCCTCAGTACGGAGAGCTAGTATCAGGCCAGAGGCGACTTCTATCAGCCATCATGTCCGTGTTTAGACCTCTCTGAGACCAGAGCAGGACATAAACTGGCCCTAAAATACATCACACACACTTTAATGGGCAGAGGCTGCGGCCGGGTCTTGAAATATAGCACTGATACCGGTGCTGTAAATGGCTGGCCTCTGCAGCATATTTCATTCTGGAGAATTAGTCCTGTTTAGCAGCTGCTGTTATATAGGGGCTGTCCTCTACAGTCCAGAAGAATATGGCCATTTGATTGATGATTGCAAGGATTTGTTTTCCTTCTTTTAACTTCTGTCTAAAGTCAATTGAATCAGTACAAAACATGGTGGAGGGTGAAAATTCCAGTTTCACAATTCAGTCTTTTTCTCTTACAGATGTTGATTTGTCCTGCAGAGAAGTGACTCTCAGGCTTAAATCAATCCAATGCGATTAACCACAAATCAGAGAGGATGGAATGGGGGGACTCTGCTCCAATCAAGTTTACCTTTGTCTGTCTCATTAATCGAGTGATTTGCGGTCTCATAGTCTGATCTCCAGGATTGTTCCTGTGCTTGTGAATATGGAGAATTGCCACAGATAAAGAGTGGCGCCATATTTTTTCTCCATACCACATATTGAACCAGAAGTGTGAGAGATAAACCAGACCAAAAATGCCATTAATTGACCCCTTCTGTTCACACAGTATGTTGATCAATTACAGATTACACGTCACATTAATGAATTCATAAATTATATATTCTAGGTTAGGCCTTTTGTTTTTGTGCTGCAACTGTGAAACTTCTCCTGTCAAGAGGAAAAGTTGAAGGGAAAAATAGGCTACTTCAGAAGAATTTTATATGTGCCTGACAAACGGTGATAACAATTTTGAGAAACAAGTTGATATTGACTCTAAGCCATACTCTTTTAAGCCCATATTTGCTCATTTGATAAAAAAGAGTCACTGTCACTTGTTCACTTTGTCAACCGGGAGAGTTCCTGAGGGTGAGATCCTCCTTAATTACACTCAGTGACGCTTACCCTCACCAAACGCCCCAATTTCCCTCACATGGTGCTGTGTTTGGGGGTGTGCTTGTCATTTACTGTTGTGGGATGTGAAAGAAAAAACAAGAAAACCTCATGCGACGTCAGTTGTTTTTTGTTCATGAAGTTTTATGCTCAAATGACTAAGCTTAGATTGATATATTGGTTTGGTTATCAGGATTCAGAGTTTCTCTCTCTGTCTTTCTCTACATGCAAAGGATGAGAATGTAAATCTGTAAACACTAATAAAATTATTCTATCCTGGCTTGAAATGGCCAAATTAAAGATACTGAATATTGCCATACTGACTATCTGTGACTTCACTGTATCAGCAGAGGTCTTTAAAAACTCTTATCAGCTGAACCCTGCAGATGTTATCAGCTGTGTTTTATTACTGTTATTACTGAGGATGATGTCTGTCTCTCCTGCAGCTATGTGAACAGATACAGAACTTGCACTAAAAAACTGATCATGACAGAGCAATCCTGCTGGAAGTTAATACCAGTAGCAGGGATATTTGTACTTAATCCCTGTCATGAGAAAAAGAAAATAAGACCTTACATTTCCCTGCAGATCTACTCTGGCTTTATTATTCTTCAGTGCACTAATCAACTTGTATCTCGTCTTGTGCTTTTATTAAATGCTGTTTCTGGCTCACATCAATTCATTGTCTCTTAAATATCCTCCCTCTCATGGGTGTGAGCTTGATTGTGCATAGGAAATGAAGTTGGAAACTTTTTGGAGCTCTATTTAAAGTGCGCGTCCCCGGAGCGACCCCTCTGCCTTAATAACTTATGATCAGGATCCCTGGGTCCTTACGTTTTATTTTGCCTCGCCAGTGTTCCTGACTAAACCCATTCTAATGAAATGTTCTGCTAAATTGTCGAACGGTTCTGTTTTCCATCCATAAAAAAGGTGTTTACAGCCCTGGTGAGAACCCAAACACAATAAAGATAGTTGTTTAACTTGATAAATCACAGTGCAGGTGAAGGGGGGTGTTTGCTGGCTCGTTTAGAAGCTGGGAGTCGCTCTGAGGATGGCTCACTTCTAATAGAGATAGAGGCAATTTGAGGAGTTCCCTTGCAACGCTGACTACCAGCAGGAATCAATGCAAATTTGTGTTCAGTGTTTCTTATGCAAATTTTCTATGGAAGTCTGAACCACAAATGGTGGTATTCAATTTTTGCTCTGCATACACTATTTTTTGTGAATTGTTGGATTGCTTGAATCAACAATTAAATCCTGCAGAAAACATGATTGCAGCACATATGAGCAGACAACCAAGTTCTGAATATATGTGTGTGTCTGACGTTATATCAAAAATGTGGTGGGATTTAGGTTTTAAATTTAGATTGGGTTTCCCTGCATCTGGAGCTACAGAGCAGTATGAAGAATATCATGATGGATTAACAGATGTCAGTCTGCACCTTGCTACATTTGTTCCAGCTATGCTCAGATATTTGTGTGTGCAGCATTTTTTTCTCCCCTTCTCAGTTCTCACAAGGTTCGATACTACTAGCAAATCAATACAGGTATTGATGGGCGTCAGATAAAACCATTATGGCAACCAGCTGTAATTTTTCAGCTGAATTGATTTCATTTTAAATGATCCATGTACATCCAGTGGAGCACACCACCACTGTGAGTGTGTTTTACCTTGACTTCATGCGAGAGAGACGTTATTCATCACTAGGAGAATGTCCCTTCTTCACACCCCAATAAAAAGCAGAGTAATGAAGCTTCTGTGGGTGCTGTCACCCCAACACTGCTTTATAAAGGATGACACAATTATATTTTACCAGCTCACCAAAAAATGCTGACAGGCCCTGGTTCAATAAAATGCAATCTGTGGTGAGAGAAGCATGCTGGTTTCTTTGCTCTGGAGTCATAGCTCATGAACTACAGGGTATCGTTGCCTTGGGATGCTCCTTGAAGAACGTTTTCTCCTGACAATTAAGCCAGAAAAAAAAGTGGGTGTGTTGATATTAGGAATAAAGAGTGATATATCAGTCCTGTTTTAGAGGAGTTCAGTTCTGTCATGCTCTCTCGTGCTCAGTGCGACAAATTCTCGTCTTCTTGCTGGGAAATTCACAGGTCTATTCACAGGCAAATTTGAACTCCACATTTTACCCTCTCAGAAAATGCATAAACAGGCATGACATTTGCCTCTGAGCAAACAGAGGCTAATGCTGCATTACCGTCAATCAGTCAACTTGGTAAATGTTTGTCTAAAGTATGATGGATGATGTGTTGACAACATTAAAAGGCGACCGCTTCCTAAACCTGAAATCTTGCATATTCAGAGACAGCCGGCGTGATGCTCCAGACAGCCGACCGCCAACGCCCTGCTGCTTGACGCTTACCAGCGGCAGGATACGGCTGCTTCTTAGCGGACGGCATGTTTTTTTCCTTGGAGAGAGACACATCTGGCCTTGGATAATCTCTCCTTAGTCTTCTGCTGTGTAATACATGCAAAGCTCTGCTCCATGTAATTCCCCAGCTGCTCTTTTTTCTTTTCCTTTGACAAGGGTAAAAAGACCAGTAATATGAAGTACTGTATATGCCATGTTTTTTTTTTTTTGACCTACTCTTGCTGTTGGCAGTGTCAGTCGTTCGTCCACGCAAACGTTACTTATACAGTATATAAACATGAAACAGAACAAGAACTAAAAAAGTACAAGTGGGGCACAGGTTTACGTTTGTGCCGATATTTTCTTATTCCATTTTCTGATGCTTAAAAAGCCAAATCAAAAACAAATGTGACCAAAATACAATAGTCACTGGGAAAGTAATGGCAGCTCAGAATGAGGTGCTATTGTATAGTTATTCATTAGCATTCTTGATAGCATGCAAGTAATACATAAAATGTCATAATCATGCTTTGTGAAAGGAAATCAGGACAAAATTGAGATTGAACATCATGCAATATTAATGGTAATGAAATGTGCGGTGCGTAGCCAGATGCCTCAAGCCTTAGCAATATAATATGTACTAGCAGTGTCTCACTTGTTTATTTATTAACAGAGGAATTGTCTGCTTCACTTGCTATCACTGAGGCTTGACAGCTACAGAGTCCAGGTGATGCATGAGCCAATATGTGGACTGGAGAGGGCTCAACGTCGCACATCAATATGAAAATCAGTTTCTGGCAGAAATAGCTCAGGGCAGTACATCCAGCCTCAAAAAGTGACTAATCTTAGGGTCATAAACCCTGCACAAGACGCCCAGGGTCTTTTTAGAGGGACAGAATTCAGAAATGCCATCATTTTCCATTCCACAAGCCAAGGACCTCGCTCCTTGTATTAGCAGATTTCTTTTAATAGTGTGTGAAATAGCAGGGTTGCCAGAACTAAGCAAGAGCAAATAAAAGAGAGAGTGAGGGGGATTGCGAAAGGTGACCTTAGTCTCTGGAGCGGCAGATTAAAAACTTCAAATGCTCTGCCAGAGGCTCTCCTAAAGAAACAAAAAGACTACAGGCACGATGTTACAGTAGATGGAGGTGGCTGCCAAATATCATCTTCTTACAGAGAGTGATTATGAATTTCACGAGGCTATGGTGGTCCCATTGGTGAGAATATTAGTTCACACATTGTTTTCCAGATCTGCATATATTTCTATTTATTTTTATTTTTTTTTCTTTTCCTGACTTTCAGAACTTCATGGCAGTGGTCGAGTTCTGAAACGGACCACATTGTGCAGATTATATTATATAAAAATTTACCATTTTTATATAAAATATTTCTATGATGTGCTCAATGTGACTTAGATGGGGAACCAACTAAATTAAAGATAGTGGTTTAAACAGTAAAACACAGTGGTTATGTATTTATGTTAGGCAACAAAACTGACCCAGATATATCTGTTTTATTGCTTTATACAAAAGTGTTGCATTGCAACATATAGAAAATATAAAATATCTGCAAGTCACCAAATGCTCATTATCACAGAATCGACTCTGTAAATATCTTTTATTTGATGAGCACATATAACTCCCACAAAATGAAACCTTTTAACAGGACTGTTGGTCTGTGTTGGGATAAAATAATAACATTGGAAAAGTACTGTTCACACTGTTTTCAAGCAGAGGTTGCTGCGTACTGGTGGTTTAGCAACAGCATTGTAGCATTGTCTCCAGCATACCACCACTCATTTGAATAAGTGGACATTGCACATTATAGGTGATCCAGCAGCACTTCTCCAGTCCTCCCCAGTGGCTTGATAATAACTCAGCTCACTTAATTACAGACTCAGCTTCCCAGAGAAATAAAAAAGAAATCAAGAAAATGATTTTACTCACGAGGAAAGTGAAACAATGGCTCTCCAAATCCTTGAATGGATTTCTATCTCAAAGCTCATGGTGGAGACAGTTTGAACTGTAGCATCGCCGGGTGCTTTAATTACTGTTCAATGACTTTACTCTGAGTCCTTGGCCTAGTTTAGATTCCTTATCAAAAAACAGCCATGCGCTGAGAAAAGATTACTTTTTAAACTTTGGGAAGAGGGGAGGGCAGACAGCAGAAAACAAGCTAATGCTATTGCACAAATACATGGAAGGGGACACAGCCCAGAGCCATTTGGAAAGCAATAGCCCATTCCAAGATGTGGCATCGGGTTGGCATCCACACAGCTCTTAAATTCCTTTTCTCGAGCCAGATGGCTATGGAATTACACATTTTTCAAGCTAAAGCATGAACCTCTCTAGGCTTGGGGAAATCTTCTTGGGATGGCCATGTTGGATTTATTTGCAGAGGAGACAGTCTCTTGCCCCGGGGGCCACATTTGATGGTAAATATGAAGTTTGACACTGAATGTCCTGAGTCCACTTGGTTATACTCTCAGAGATAAGTCGAATCCACAAACTTTCACAGAATGCTGAAAATGGAGTCTGGTGATTTGGACAAATAAACGCTGTCTCTCGGGTTAGTTTGAAATACACTTCAGCCTATGTATGGATATATAAATATGTAAAGGTCCATAAATGCTTGAAATAAATGCTTGGATATTTTGGGAAATGTATTTTTTTGCTAACTTACTTTTTTTTTTGCTTAGCACAAAGACTGGAAACACAGGGAATTCAGTGTTTTACTGGGGGTTACAGGCTGGACTGTTTCTTGGCAACCAGAGGCTCCAGGTAATTACTGCTCTCAAAGAAATAGTCTTGCACATTGCCCCCTGTAAAATGGGAAACTTCCGCTTTTACACTTTGATTTTTGTATGAATTAAACAAAGGAGATGAATGACATATTATGTAATAATAACATGTTATTTAGCGAGTTTTAGAGGTGCTGGTAGGCAGATGCTGGCACTGTTGGACTGAGCCTGACTAGTTTTTTCTCCCTGTCTTTGTGTCTTTTTTCAGTACACATTTCACATTCCATTGCTAACAACATCATTTTTCTATGATAAGTGTTTGGAGTTGACAAGTGTTGAGTGGAGAACTGTTTTCCCTCTCAGAGCTTTGAAGCACCTGTTTAGAATGATCAAATGTGTGAAACTACTCTGATTGGAGTGGATAGAGAGAAACACTGACATAGTGTTGATTGCTATACCCCCGGCTAAATAACACAGACAGTCCAGATTTGTGATGTCTAGGTCCCTCTATATATGTGCTGGATCAATATATTGTTTTTATTTTGCAGGAAAACCAAGATGGCATTTTGGAGTGTACACAATATACACAGGCCCCTGACCTACAGTAGCTGACGCTGATGATACAGTTGAAGAGCTTGTGTTTTTTTTTTTTTTTTTACTTGAAAAGAGAGGACATTTCTTATTTTGTAAACACCCAGGAATAAAAGTCTGTCAGGTGCTTTCCACTCTGTGAATGCAACATAAAGCAATGCACTTAAAGGTTAATTAGAAAAATTATCTGTTGGGCTGAAAATAAATGGTACCACGGAGTCCCCCTGCTGGCAGACGAGTTAATCTATGGCAGGTCTCCTCACTGGTCCACCTGCGATCCGTCTCCGTCACTCTGCTGACAGTCCCTGCGGACCGCTGAGAGGATATGCTCCATCGCACCGCTGTGACTAGCCTGCTAATGAATATAGAGGAGCCCAGGACGTCCAGACGCCCACAGAATGGCTGGGAAGACTCCTCTGGCTGCTCAGATCATTCTCTGGCCGGATGTCGGCTCAAATGAAGCGGAACATGGCTACTAGACTGAGAGTGCAGAGAGGAATGCCTCTCAGCCTGGATAGTGATTGCTCTGATGTTTGAGATTTATTCAATGAGCCCCAGTAGATCCCTAAGGGTGAGAGAATAGGTTGCAGTTTATGGGAGATCTGATAGACGTGGTTTAATCCATATGAAGATTATGCTGTAAGAAAGGTAATATAGAGAATGGATGAAAAAAACAGCTTTCAGTGGTGCCATGCTCATGGCTGACTTTACTGTTAATACAAATGCACATGTTTTTATGGCACATTAAAAGTCTATATTGAAACTGGAAGTTGGAAAGGATAGTAAGATAGAAGACAGCTCCTGATTTCACAAAGCGATGCAGGTAGCATTTTAACGTTGTCTCGGGCAATTGAATCAGCCCTGCTGGATGCCTTCAGTAAAGCTTGCATGCAGAAACATAAGCGTGTGATGATGAAAAGGGACTGTTTTGTCAAACAGCTCCATGGAAGACATGCATTTTTCAAGAGTACTCTGTCCTGAGTTTAGCCAAGACACAGCAATAGTATTGAGAGCTGAGGATGTCAAACAGCAGTGAGTTCATGTGTACAAATTGCAATGAAGCTGTTCGATGACTTGCACTTGATTCGAAGGCACACGTGTTTTGGTCAGGGTGCTACTGAATGTCACAGCTTTAATTTATTGTCCCTGCTGACATTCAGAGCAGGCCATTTTATTCTTCATTTCATTAGCAAACTAAGTAAAACCAGAATTCAAATATGACCTGACCTACTGTACCACCGACACAGGAAGAGCACGGAAAGGGAAGGGTGCAGGAAGCTTATAACTCAACACATCGTAATTTAGTTGTCTAATACTTCACATCCTCCTCTTAAGGGTCTTTGTTATTTTAAAGAGGCACTTCAGAAGTTCATTCGGTGCATTGTGGACTGGGCGGGAGTCGCCCTCGCGACCTGGGCCTGGACCCAGATAAGTGGCAGATGATGACATGACACTTAAGAAGTTCATTTCACCAATTGCACTGTTATTTTACATTTAAATATTATAGCAGAAAGAACTTGTGATACAAATGCAAACCAAAGCTGAATAATGGTGTGAGGAAGCCCGGCCAGAGGATAGCAGAAGGTGATAGTAGGCAGACCAGCAAGCAGTGACTTACTCAGGACAACCTAAAACGCACATGAAACAAAAATGTAAAGGAAAAAAAAAACAAAAAAAAACTGAATTGCAAGCTTGCCTCAGCTAATGATTACTCAGGTCAAACAGTAAGGTGTGATCACAAGCACACAGTTGCACAAACATCCCTCCCCTGGCTGATGAAGTGCACTTCCCTTAATAGGCCCTTCGGTCTACTGAACAATCAAATGACAACACCAGTAAACAATATCAGAACCAGCAAGCCTTTAATACTCCTCGCATTTTTTGCGAAGAAAACAATAGTGATGACAAACAAATACTAAACATTAAACCAAAGACCCAACCCCCTACAGTTGGCACAACCAGTGATATCACTAAGGAGGAGATGCATGAAAAAGGAAGTGTTATCATTTGCAAAATGAGAGATTAATGACGGAATTTTGGTTTAGACAAACTGATGACAAGTATGGTTAGAAACACAAAAACGTGTAAATTGGTGCAAATGGTGTGGTCCCACTTTGCCACAAGTGTCAGACTTTTCCCTCTCAGTGTTGTTGTTGCACAGTTTTCTTTAGTAAGCAAAGACTTGATGTAGACTTTATGTATGCACAATGTAGTCTCATGAAGTCATTTAGAGTCGTGACCCTGGAGAACTGTAAATATATATATATATGTTAGAACAGGCTGTATACAGTCAACCTCAACATCTAATGTTAGATACGTTGATTTAATAATCAAAACTGCTGTAGTTGGCACGGACACTCAGTGAACTGATTGACAGCCGACCACAGGGAGCTGCTTGCTGCAGGTGCTACAGGTACAGTGCTGCCCATCACAGCATGGGACACACACCTGCACAAATACGCACACTTGTGGACAATTTTTTGCTTTTTTTTTTTTTTTTTAAATATGAGACCACAAGCAGTCCGTGTCATGGATGTGACACAGATTTGCATGATTACATACATATATTGTGCAGGTTGTCAGTGAGAAACTCTTCACCTTACGTAATGTATTCTGAAATAGCTCTCGAGGATATTTATACAGACTGTTTTCTATTCTAATTCTTAACTTTCTAGCGCTGTGCTGTGTTTAAATGCTGTGTAATATATTCATTTTCAGTGAAACGCTAATATATTCTTATAGAAGCACTGAATATTAAGAAATGTTGTTCATTTGTAGGTGGTGAAAGTTAAATATACACATACACAAAATACTAGTTCAAACTAGTAACCAGTAACATTGTTGAGTGTGTGAATTGTTTTGTGTGCTGGTTGTTTACATAGTAGACTCGAGCATAGTAGACTGATCAGTGTGGGTTAGAGATACATTTGTACATTTAACCAACTTCTCACTGGTGGATACTACACACCCAACAACACGTGTAGCGTTTACAATTATACCACAAATATTGAAAAGCTAAAATTGTGTTAATCAATTCCTCTACAGCAGATACAATCATTTTTGCTCCCTAATGAATGTGCATCTATAGAGAAAATAAACACTTCAAGAAAAAAGAATTAAACCCCAAAGCAACATAATCACATTTCCATCAGCGGCTGCTACTAAAGTGAGTCAGATTAGGTTGAATGCCAGTTAGCAGCATTTGTCAGCTAGAAGCAAACAGCACTTTGATATGTGAGCTTTTAAAACAACATATAACTTCTGAAAGAACTCCAAAAAAACCAGATCATCTGTGCTTAAACTGCTGCAACATCAGTCAGAAGCACTGCACATTTATGTAACATGTAAAGGGAAAATCAACAAATGCCAAACACAGACAAACCGCACAGTGAAAAGTGAACAGTTACAGTTTCTGTTGAGGGATGCAACAGAGGATTTACTAACTGGTCATGATATAACATTATACACAGAGTAATGGCAACAACAGCATTGCAACAAAAATGTCAGGGCAAGAAACACTAGCTGATCGAACATGTTGTAAACAGACCAACTGTTCAGCCAGATTATTTAACTGACTTGTGAGAGTGAGTATGCCTGTGACTGTAATAATAGCTTGCACACTGAACTACAGTAAAATATAGTCAAAGTTGAATCAGGGCACCGGTCTGTAAACAGTGGACAGTTTAAGCAAAATTTTATCATTCGCCTTTATTTTTTCCTTTTCTTCTTCTCTTTCTTAGCAATATGGTTACCACAATCTGTTAACTTGAAGGGTAGTACGTTAATATTACTATTAAGTTGAACGCCCAAAACTATGAAACTGAGGGCAAAGTGGAATAAACCAGAAATGTTCTTTACGTTGTTTCATTAGAAAGTTTTTGTTGCGCTCTCTTTGAAAGCAAGAATCAGATGTTTTTCTTCAAACAAGAACAAAATAATTAGAGTAGTGTAGTAAGTGAGCTGTATATAGTCCAATTTCCTAAATCACAAATTTAAGGGGCCCTTAAAGGGCTTTACAATCTGTACAGCATACAACACCATTTATCTTGTAATGCTTTTTAATCCTACAACCAGTTCCAAATAAAACAAACAAACAAAAAAAATCTATGTAAATACAGCTCCAAAAGTAATGTTGAGACAGCGGTTCCATACAGTTTTCAAAGCTGTTTTTGCCGTCTCCTCAGTCAGACACCTACAAGCTATAGCAGCAATTCTCACACAAACTTGTGGCAGTGTGTACACTAAGTACATGTGTTTTATCAGCGGGGCTGAAGCAGCAAACTGTCCCCAGAAGACCATAATCATTGCCCTATGAATGATGACAACCACTTCATTTAGTTCTACATTGACTATGATAGGGCTCATTCACTGCGATTCTCAAACGACATTATATTATGAGGAACACGGGCATGTCTTGGGTGTGACAGCACGGGGGTGTGAAATCATGTCCCCTTTCATCAAAAGAGTTATGATCAGTCAAGTTGGGCTCATAACAAATAGCAGGCTTTGCGCTTTTATCAGCAATGCCGTGACCCTCAACGCTGTGACCTCATCATTAATATGGGAAGGCCGGATGATAGATCAAAGCATGGTTCAGTGGAGCATCCCTGGGCCAGAGCTGGCCTTGAATCGTTCATCACACCATCCCTGTGGGGACTTTACGAGGGTCCAGGGAGAAAGGACGCTCTTGAGGCTGTCACATTTGTTTTACCGCTTTTGATAATGGCTCCCTTTAAAAAGATGATACACGCAGGAATTTCTCATTAACACATGGCTGTGATTTTAGCTGTGATGACATCCTCTAATGTTAATAAAACTGGACTGTCACAGATTGGTTTCAACAATGTGTTTCATGCTTTTGTTGGCACAATTTGGTTCAGGCTTGAGCCTGTTATACTGTATAAAAGTAAACTGGGAAGTCACATCAGAAAAACTGAAAAGAAGCTAATAGTTGGCCTAAACAGGTAACTGGTTTTTGAGACCATAACTTTAGTGGTTGTTGTTAATCTCACTAAGACTGCTCAGCAGCTTGTTCTGTGAGTGAAGCCATGATGTTATATTTGCAGAGCTGATGTTAAAGATGGTTATTTTGTTTGTTTGTTTGTTGTTATGGTTACATCAAAAATAACTATGCAATAAGCCCAAGAAAAAGAAGGGAAATGCCACCAGCTGACTCCAAAATATGTCTTTTTAAAAACTGCTGTTCATGTGACTTGGCAGCTTGAAAGCAAACATTGCATATCTGAGTGTGTTTGTCCAAATGTTGGGGATGAGGCAGTGCATCTGTTATGCTCAGATGCAAAAAATAATTTTAGTGTCATAGTTATACCTAAATCTGTGTCATGTGATAATACCACTAAGAGTCTGGAAGTAAAAACAGATGGAGCGATAAATCTGGTAAAGTCAAAAGACATTTGTGTGTATTAAGATGATCTTACAAAGTTCTCTAAAAAACATTCTGCCTGTTTTTAGTAGTGGGAAACCAGCAAATGGGAAACAGTTGTGCAGGCAGGTGTCAGGTCACGAGAGTGGTTAGGTCATGTGCTGAAGCAGGAAAGTCGCCAGGGAGACCGGCCCTCTGTTCATGTGGTGCCACATCAAGACCCATCCCAGTTCAATTAGGGACTGGGACTGGATAATCAAACCCTTTAATACTATTAATATAATCACATAATAAAACTCAACTGCAGAGTGAGCAAGCGTCTCTGACAAATGTTTCCTGCTAATGGGGAAGAGAGGAAGTGCTGGGTAGTTTGGGGAAGAATTTGAGTTTCATTTGTAATTGATTGACCTGATTTTAAACTCAGTTCAGTTTTAGTTTTGCACAGGTTTAGTTTCAGTTGGTAGAGACCATTTCTCTGAGTTGTGAATACAGATAATCATTGTAAATGAAATGTTTGAAGCTGGGATTAACAATGAGTCGTTCATGCTACCTGCACCTTCATGTGGAACCAGGAGCTAAATTTCATTATACTGTATCAGTTCAAAATAGTTTCCAAAGTTGGATCAGTCCACCTCAGTTTCACTGATATAGAAAAGGTTATACTTAGCCTAAGGGACAACTTGATTTAACAATTACTGAACAGATTTACTGTTAGATTTCTACACTGAAAACCATATTACAGAACTGAAGAAAAGCATTTCCCTGTTTTTCTTTAATATATAGTATTTCAACCTGGAGCAGGGAGATGTAATGGATCGATAGTATCAATATTATGATATGATACAAGATTGCCGGGGATAACTTTGAGTCAGACTGTAGTTTAAAATGCTGCCTTTTTCTTTGCCTTAAAGACTTCATGATTGTTGCGTGACAAAGTTTCTGATCACATTCAGCTTTTACAGCTGAAGTGAAAATGAACTGTGAGTGCATCTAGCTGCTTGACTTCACATCACTCACATTTAGACTGAATACCGTTTAAGAGCAGCAATAACCATACCACAAATTTTGTGACATCATTAACATTGAGTCAAAAATATTAATTTTCTCAGTATCACACATTTCAGTTTTAGTCTTCTCTGCATCTACAGGTGACTAACTGCAGGGTTGACTGCAGCAACAGTAGCTTCCCTCACAGCCTTCAGATTTTAGATGAGACCATCTTGTCATGACTAGACCCTAAGGGATCTGTTTTCTGAGCCCTTGTTTTGTTTGGAACCCTTTTGTGGACTCTTGTTTAGTTTGTTAAGTTTTGTTCATAGTTCCTGTTTTATTTTGAAATCATGCTACTTGTGTATCTTGTCTTGTTCTACTTCCTGTCTTTGTCTTGTTTCCCTCCATTTGTGATTGTCTGCCCCGCCCTAATTGGTTTCACCTGTTGCCCATTGCCTGGTGTATTTAAGTCTCGTTGTTTCCTTGTGTTCTTGTTTGTTCGTCTGTTTCCATGTCTGTGTCCATGCTCGAGTCTGCACTATGCCAAGTCCCTGTGTTTATTCATGTTCCTGTGTCTTGAGTATTTTTCTCCCTTGTGGATGATTTTTGGTTAATTAAAAGACTTTTAGGTCTCCCATTCTGCCTGTCTTGAGGGTTTTTGCGTTTGGGTCCAAGTCCTTGCCCCCCACCGTGACACATCTGAGGTAGGTTTTTTTAACTCATTATGACAATGGCAACTGAAGACTTTATCTAAGATCAACTAGATAACCATTGCTAAAGAAAGATTCCATGCAAACCGTTGTTTACACTGTTTAACCACTTATATGTCCTTTAAAATGTATTACTGTTTTATGTCTTACAAATGGATCTCTGCATCTATTTATTGCATGACTGCTATGAATATGTTTGTGCACTATAGTACTTTAAAATACAACAGGTTTATCTGTACATAGATTGTGAGTGCGACTTGAAGCTTGTGCACGCCCATGGTACTGTAAACTTACAGCCTTGACGGAAGTGTCTTTCAGCTTTGCTATATTTGTTAGGATGGCTCAGTAACATCTATAAAACAGAAAGGTGGAGGAATGTTGCAGCATTACTAAAAAGAAATGAGACAAGGCTAGCAGTTAGATGACCAAACAGGTTTTAAACAATACCACTTGATAACTTTTACCTAATAGTTTAAGTATATATGTTATAGATAGATAGAGCTAAAATGCTCATGTAATCATTAGTTGTGTAATTTCATTAGCACTTGTTTGTTATACACAAATGAAGATGACAAGACTGTGAGCAAATTTTCTTGCTCACTGTATATGCTTTATGATTTTGTACATGTACTTGTGTGTCAAAGCTATTATACTCTCATTTTACAAAGTATGTCTAATCTCCCTTAGGGAGATGTATGCACATTGATGTTGCTTAAGCTTCTTTATTTTTCATTTTTTAAACTATCATGGACAAAGTCTTCATCAGTCACTACACATCTTTGATCTTTGACATAAAATTTTTACTGTAACAAAATGGGAAATCACTGAGCACAATTCTTTATTTAATTGATTAATTCTACTTTTGCCTTGTGAAATTTTCTACTTAGAGAAAATAATGTAGGGGACATGACAATTGAGTTTGAAACATTAAATCAAATAGTAAATTTGTGGGGAGTAGCAACACACTGCAAAGGATTTATCACGTTGTGTTTTTGTTTCCTGAGCTGTCGTTGGAGTTGTCACATTCTCTGTTTACCTTTAACCACCAACTACAGCTTCCACTGTGTGACTGTAGCACAATCAACTACACACAGCCAAGTGCTTTAAATAGACATGTAGGTATTTTTGAACCACATCAATTAGCATGATGACAACCACTTGATGAATTTACTCTATTTCATTTAATATGACTTTAACGCCCTCTTACATATAGGTTTCTTTGCATTTCGGATTCTGTGTCTGGCTCTTACAACATTTCGTTGAATTGTTCATCAATCACCTCTTCACTGAATCTTGTGTGTTGTAGACTTGTAATGAGGGACTGATGGGTAAGAAGGGTTAAGGAAGATAAACTACAGCTCATCCATGTTTACCCATCTGTCATACTTAACATAATATTCTTAATGCACAAAATGCAGATTTAGTTGTTATGAGTCAAGCTTTCTCTGAGATGAACTTTATTTGCTGCTGATCTAGAGTCACTTTTAGATTTAATTTTGCAAAGTGCAAATGAATCTACAGGACAGGGTCTCAGATATGAGAGTTTGGCTGCTCATAATTGTTGCTACCACACTAACGAGCTATTTTGCATAAAAAATAACTAAATTAAAATACCTTTCGGACCTTTCATGAGTCAAATATTTTCCCTAAAACTACTTTTGAAACCTATTATAAAAGTCACCCAACATTTCTTCTCATCGGCCTACATGACTTTATGTTTTGTTAAAGTCCAGCCAGCCATATCCCTCAGGCTGCTTTTCACCTCCGATAAGAGGGACAGTTTCTTTCAGCACAGACAGACATAGCTCAACTCCTACAGGTAGCAGCTGACATGACTATTAGTCTTTCTTCTGGTACTTGCAGGTGTCAGACTCGCCGGTGCTCACTTGTCAGAGCTGCTCTGTGTGCTGTCTGAGGTGATTCATCTTCTTGCCAGCATCATTAACTTCCTTGTGAAAGGACTGGCAGAAGGAGACTCAAAGCAGAGCTCCAAAGAGTTTATGTGCCTTGTCAGGAGCTACTTTCCCTCCTCTATAATCAGATTGAAACTTCTCTTTCTTCTATGTACTTTTTTTTTTCTGCTTTTAATTGTTGTTCTCAGGCTTCTCTATCTTAGGATGGAAGACAGTGTCCTGAAAAGCCTTCCCTGAGAGCTAGGAATGCAATATTTTGGTAATTGTTTAAAGTGTTTCATGAATGAATTAATCTCGTTGGCACACCATTCAATAATAGAACAAATATTGCAATTATGATAACAGAGCTAAGAAACCAACTAAAAATACAAAGCAAAACTGTGGTCATATTATTAATGCAGGCACATTTATCATCAGTAAAAACAAACAAACGGACAATGGCATAAACACCCTAGGCGCTATTCTATTTTGTTGCCCATTAAACTAATGGGTTTCTGCGTTTCACCATTAATTGCTTCATTTCTGCTGCAGATGTTTGTTTCTTCAACAGCATATATTCACTGATTGTTTGCTTTGTTTAGGCTTCTAAATGAAACCACTTAATTAGTGATTGAAACGTAAAGACCTGTCAAATTAACCCTTTTTTCCAGTACATTACATTTCCGCATTAAACCAAAATGAATTCTTACACTGGCAGAAGATATCAGTATATAGGTCACACTTGAAACAAATGATAAGTCTGGGCTTGATGAAGCTCTCAAAAAGAGAATGGTTTTCAAAGATGTCATCATGTGCTACTGTGCACAAGAGCAATGGCCTGCAGCAAAGAGGTAATATACAAAACGCATCTCCTGCTTTATTAAATGTAGCACAACACTCAGGAGTTTATGAGAATTACTGAACCCAGATCTAATTTATATTGTACTTGTGTTAAGGTTGCAAAATGGTCACATGCTTTGTTGGGTTTGTTGGGATTCTCTGCCTCTTCAGACCTCTATTAAACCTTTTTTTTTGAATTAACAGCAAATGAGATGTGTTAGATCTCTGAGATTGTTTTCCTCTGGGAGAAAATAAAAGGAAGCTCACCCCCTGACCTTTTTCTACAAAACGTACCTCTTTTTCAGGTGCTTGATAACAAGTTATTATCCAATATGGCAGCCTTTTCAGAGCTAGTGAAAAGTGGCAGAGGGTCTGTACCAGGGTGTTATTAAGCTGGCGTATGGACTCTTAAGGACTGCTATAGACTGTCCTTCAACCTCTGAGTGTTTTATTATGAAACCATACAGCTTCAGATTCAGTTTGGGTCTTGTCTTCTCAGGTTATTTTACAGAGGAAACCTTTCACTTCTTAAGCTTGCTGTCTGCGATGAGATATAGATTTGAATTCTATGAATGTATTACTGTCAGATATGATCATTTCATTTTTCCCATTTTTGCCTATGGTTTTATTTGTATCATTAGAATTTAATAATACTAGAAAGTACATGCATTTTTTTTTTTTTTTTTTTTTTTTTTTGATCTGATTCAATTGCTGACTGGTTGTTGCAGAATGAAATGCATTTGGTTTTAATGGAGCTGTCACCAGTAACAGCTGGAAGTTCATTCTATGCAGTACTATACAGGTAGTACATGCTACTATGTGTCGACTGCAGAGGATGACAGTGAAATTGTTGTTCCCCAAGCACTGCAGAGGTAGAACACTCCCAAGATGATTCTCGCTCCTTGTTCAATAATGCAGCTCATAGAGAATACACGCCCATTTGTTTAGGATCATTGTTTGCTCTATATATGTTGCAGACAATTGAGCCAGCAAACCTCCTCTTTGAATTTACAGTGTTCGTTAATAGGGTTATAGGAGGGGAGAGAGGAAGGGAGAGTGCTAATAGGAAAAACACTGAATACAAGGGGAGTTTCATCTCTTGTGTCTCCACTTGATTAGTTTAACAGCTCCTTTGATCTTTTGCTGTGATTGAAGTGTTTAAGTGGAACATGGGGGGCAATGGCAGAGCCAGAGAGCAGGCGCCGAGTAATGTGCCACCAAATGCCTATGAGGCACAACATCTTAATGTCAGGGGGAAATTAAAACACTTTTCCATTACCGGGGCTCTTGAATCTTAATTCATTTGTCCACACACAATACAAAGTAGGTGACAAGGTCAGTAAATACTCACTGAATCAGACGTGAATGTTGACCTTTGTGAACAGGTAGAATTGTGAATAATTTCAAAATGTGTATGTGAGAAGCAGAGTTCACATATTTCAGTTTTGGAAGCGAAGCTGACGGGCAGTTTCGATTGATTAAAGCCACACGCGGCATCGACTTCTACAAATGGCAGAGAGGGGTAAATTTCAAAATTTTGACCTTGGATTTCAGAGATCCTGGTGATGTCAGCAAACAGCACACTCATGTTCAACCACCTGGGTGATGCTTTAAAGGAAAACAATGAAAGAGTGGCAAAGAGTGAGGCAATTGAACTACTGTTGGTGAGTCACATTTTCTCAGGAGGCCAGATTGTTATTGGTTAGACAGTTGGACAGTGGTTCCTCACCTCTTTGGCTTGTGACCACTTAAAATAAAGCAGTGTCTACTTGTGATCCACAGCAGCTGCATATGTGATATAGCTTATTGCTTCATCGACCACATAGTAATTTTTTTCTTTGTTTTGTTCAAACACAACTAATTTTTGAAACACATTTTTTGCACATTGAGAGTATAATACAACTGCAGATGCACTATTGTGAATGTGACTTTTTTTAATGTGACCCATTAAAGTAATGTAGTTAAATAATAAAATGCTTTTTGGTTTTGGAAATAATTCTGAGTTAGGTTCCCACTGCCGTAGCTAGTGAGCTGGTTAGCATTTTTAAAAAGATATCTCCTTCAAATTTTTTAGATTGCAGTATCTAACTACTTACTACAGCCCAATGTACACCACTTCAGCATTTAGAGAAATCCAAAGCTTGACAGAAATGCTGTGCCTGGCTACGGTTGCTATGATTGGATAATCTGTGTAGCAAACTGTAAACTGTCTAGCGATTCCTCAGATTTCACTTGTAATCCTTTGAAGATGTCCTGACCTCCAGGTTGGAGGAGGACTGCTGGGTATGGATAAATTGCATAGTTGGACAATGGAATTTCATTTGTATAAACAGTTTTGGCTTGTTTTTTAACTGGGTGGAGAGTCTTTTCTCCACCACAGTGTTTTCACATAAAAATCTTGCATTGATTACTTTTAAGCCGATCAAATATCATTGCATACATTGTCATCCGGTCAACTCCAGTCACACCATTTCATATTTGTCTGCTAGCCAACCATCAGCCAACAGCTCTCGAAAATATGACACAGTCTGGAGCTTTAAGAGTCATAAGCTTGAGGTATCTTCGAGACACACTTCACAACACAAACAATTTGGTACCTGTAATGTTACGTCAATACCACTGGACACAAGACAGATGTTGTTATTACTTTGTCATTTCAACATTTCGCACCAGTTGGAGAACCTCAGAGATCCTGTTGCCCTGCACCAGAATGTCAACTAATGACCGGACAGTCGGAAAAGAGCAGCAAATTTGTTACCACTGACAGAAAGCAGTGATGGATACAAGAGCCGGTGAACATCCACAAAACAACAGCCTGCAGACTGTCTTAAAGGTCTAGTGACACAGTAGCTATACAGGGTGTTACTGCAGATATAAATACATGCCTAATACAAGAAAATAATAACAGAAATAACAGAAATCATAAATGAATTGAAATATTATCATTAATAAATCAAACCCATATTATAGACAAAGATCTTTTCATAGTTTTCTACATTAATGATTTGAGGCAGTGGTATGCAGAGACTGTGAAATCCTTTGCATTCATGTCTTCAAAGATTAATGGTAGACTCGCTCTTTCTGACCTTGCCTTGTTTACTTACATACAAACACCAATGGGAAAACCACAAACATTGTATTCCCTAACTGGTTTAATTAGTGTCCTCTTGTAAACTATTGAAAATCGTGTGGGAAAAAAAAAAAAAAAAAATAGTTGCTTTGTGGTTTGTAATATTTGCTCCTACAAACACATTTGGAACACATTTTCAAAACTCACCATCCAATACATTAGAACATGTTACAAAATTAACCTCAGTTGTAATTTTCAGTAGAAATTCCTGATACACGTAGCTGCTCTGTGTCACTTTAGTTTAGCCAATACTTCAAGTTAATGTGAGGCATTGAATAAAAGTGATCTACATGAAAATGTCTGAAATGGAGTAAGAGCCATGGTTCTACCATGGAGCTCCAGTTCAAATACATGATATTGCATTATACATATTAGCTCACACACTTAATCATGTGTGAATGAGTAAAATTCAAAAACCTTTATTAGTTTGCCATCTTTGCCTCTTAATGTGTTTTTCCTTGTGTGGCTGTTTTACATCAGTACCAAACCATGAGCAATCCGTGTTTCTGTTCATGTCAATACAAATTAGACAATTCACGTCTAAATGGCTGCATGTTCATAATATATCTATAACAACACTTTTTTTGTGATGTAGGTCTCCTTTAAAACCCCTTAAATGTTGTTGTTACATTTGTAAGATATTAGTGTATAATTTCCACTGAGGTCTCAGATGGTCCCAAACATAGTCATCCTACATGTCACCTTGCGTTAAACTTTGTATGTCACCTTGGCCCTATACAGTGTGAAGCATAAGGGTTGTCAAACTGACTCTGACTTTTGTGAATTTCTACAATGGTCCATGCTGCACTGCCTGTTGTTGAGCTTGTTGTCTGCGTTAGCACAAGCTTAAATCAGGAGAGATTATCCACAGATTCTTGTTAGAACTCCAATCACTCCAATTACATTTGCTCCAAAGTGACTTTTCCCAGTCATCCGGCCAGGGATTTCTTTAGCCATCAATTAGAAACGTCGCTTCTAATCTGAGCTTGCTTCCCAGACACTGGTCATTTCCCATTAGAGTCATTTTGCCCTGGATCCCGTGGAGCGATAGACATCTCCGCGGCTCAATAGAGGAGACGTGGAGGAGACCATAATTAAAGAGGTGGCATTTACTCTCAGTCAGGCTCTCTCAGAGATCTGAATCTGCAATTACCTTCCAGAAAATAGCATTGTCAGGACAGGACCCACGTTAATAATGGCCCCCATCTCTGGGGCAGGGTGCAGAATGCAATCATTTCCACTGAAGCCGCACTTTGATTGTTTATCACTTTACCCAGGGTTATCAGCCACTCTACTGTAGAGAATGTACACAGAAGGAAATAATCCTGTGGGCCACTAGCTGGGCTATTCAAGTGTTTTGCTGAGCGGTAACTGCGCTCATAAAGGGTAACTTTAACACCATGCTCGTAAAGGTTGTAATATCATGGCTAGGATTCACCAACCAGCCATCACTAAGTCTTTCTATCCATACACTTGTATCACTCTATCTTTCTCTCTCTCCCTGTCTCTCACACACACTTTCTATCTCGTTCGCACATACTGCAAGTGCACAGACTCCCCTAAGCCTCTACCAACCCGTGCCTGACTTTCCAGATACTTTATCAAGTGCATAAGGACCATTTGCACAGAAGGCAATTAAAAGCTTTAGTGGTTCCTGCAGGCAGAGGGGTAGTTTGGGGGCCCCAGTCGACACATGAGCCAGCACCTTATTGGAGAGGGCTGGCTTTGTGCAGCAAAATGGCTTCAGTAATTTATACCAAATAGACTGCAGGTAGGGTATGAGAGCCAAGAGGAACGCATCTGCATTAATCAATATGAAATTATCCTGGACGTAATTTGTGGAGGGCAGCCATGCACCTGCCTAGAAGTGTGATTGGGGGAAGCCTGCACATAAACAACTGACTAAACACTGCTGAAAATCTGGTCTCTAGAACAAGAGCAGAGATCCAAAATCAGATCCAATTGTCTGTCAAATCCCAAGGAAACAGAGGACTGAAAGAGAAGGTATGATGAATTTAAAACCGTGTTGAAAATAATGATTTATGAAACACACTGGGCGCCTCTGACAGTAAGTCAAGAAGCTTTATACGAGCTCTACAATTTTAATGTAAAATTCTCACTTCAGTAAATGTGACTTTTGGACGTGCATCCCCAAACAAATGCAAATGGATGGGTGAGGTGGGGGTCTGATTCTCAAGGGTTTTAAGGAAATAAATCTATTAGCATGGTAAATTCTGGTGCCAGAGATAAGCGCGTCCTTAAAATGACCATATGCAAAGGTAGCGATAGTGAGGATGTCCAGCGGATTATCACGTTTGCATATCTTCTAATCAATCCACTTGTGGTGTTCATGTGTAAAGGCCAAGATCACTGTGTCGCGATTTCGAATCAGTCGAGTGTTCATTTGCCTCAGACTGCAGTTTTTTTCTCTGTCCTAAACATACTTCTTCCTTCTACTGATACACTCCCCCACCACAGGCTCCCAATGTCATTAGTGTCAGTAAATAGAGGAGAAGCTGAGGACATTCTGGACATGGTCTGGCCCTTCTTTGGCAGCTGGTGACCTTCCTGGTCTATGTGCTCCATGACTCTCTCCAGCCTCTTTTTTTTTTTTTTTTAGGTTTCAGACAGCCCAGCTTTCTTTATCACTCCCCAGGATCAGCAATTGCTCACCGACAGTCTCTCAGTAATGCATCCATGCTGGATATCTCTTCAGCACACAACTATGTGCTTTGCAAATGCAATATACAAGGAGTGAATACAAGAGAGAGAAAAGAGTGGGGTGGAGAGAGCTCAGAGCATTTCAAGTACCATCCCACAGAGGAATATTTTAAGCTTTAAAATGTTACTTAAGGCAAGATTTAAATAGCATTTCACCTTCATTGGATAGTTATTAGTACAGAGTAACAGGGGAATGCAAAGAGAGAGAGAGCAAAGCCTCGAATCGAGCAGGTCAGGGTTACATGCATCCTAGACTGCTGGGCTTCCACGATGTTCCCGTTGGCAAGATCTTTATGTGATGTTACACCTGTCAGCCTGCTTAACAAAGTCAGGCATGAGAGAAAAATGTTCTGTTACTTCTAACCGGAATGATTTTCGATTACTCCTGTTTCCAAGAATGAAATTCTGGTGTCAAGGGAGCAACCAATTTTTTAGTCATGAGAATGCAGACTATGACCTTGAGACTGAAAAACAGGAGCCACATTTACATACAGTAAAACAACAGGTTGTGTTAAATTTTTTATTATTTAAGTTTTCTGTGATTCACAAGAGGTTTGCCAATTATGCAGAGGGAGATACTGAAAAACATTTAGAGCCCTTCCTGTGATACATGGTTCATAAGCATAGTACCACAGGCTTAATTGGTTGAATTCCTCTCTTGGCAGACAAGGAACTGTACCCCCAGGCATAGATAAAAGACTTCTAAACTCTCTTTTGTGGAGCGAGGAGATGAAAGGGCAGAGAAGACAGGAGCTTGTCAGGAAGAAGCCGGTCCCAGCAGCCCGTTAGTGTGCAGGTGTAGCAGACCAGAGGAACGACAGGTTATCATGAGCTCCCTGCTTGAGAAATGAGACACCTCGTCATCAAGTCATGATGTCTTATTCCTACCTCAGCTCTCGCACCCAATCATCCGCACTTCTGACATGGCAGACAGCAAGTTGTTTACAAATACGAGACGCTGATTGTTCAACAGTGCCTGCTCAGATATCAGAGCCTCATTTTGCCATGGTTAATGTTTAGAAAAGTGGCCTGATTTATTTGCTTATTTAGTTTTTCCACATGACATAACATTTGTGACCTTTGTCATATCTCTCTTTCCCTCTAAAAGTATTAATTATGATGTAAATGCTAAAATCTAAATTGTTTCATCTAAAATATATATATATTTTTTGGTATCAAGTATCAGCATCAAGTGCCTTATTTACTGCAAATGGTTTGTAACCAAATTTCTTTTTCATTCGTCTTTTAAATCTTGGTCTCTTAAAATTAAGAGACAGAAAGAGCAATTTACTGTTCCATTGAATGTGGTTGTAAAAACCCATTCAAGGCTATAATTTGCCACTTTATTGTCATTGTTGTTTTAAAAACCAGTGTGTTGGAGTACACAGCCAGCACAACAAAACACTGCATGAAATGCATTGTAGAGGCACATGGATAATATGAGAGACACTGTGTATAGTGAACTGACCAAGTTATCTAATGTTTACTGTTGATATGTATTTACCTGACTTTTTTTTCATTAGATTATATTAAATAATATATATTTGGCATTTTCATTTAATATTTATAATTAATATTGTCATTTAGTTTTAGCTTTCGTAGTACATTTAATCATCTTTTGTGAGGAAAAACTAACTTAAAAAAAACTCTTTCACTGAATTTAACTGTGAAGCTTAAAAGTTATTTCAAATCAGTCAGATTATCAGTGCTTTTGGAACTAAAGTGCCCCATAACAGTATGATCAACCAGATGTAACTGTATTCTGTCACATGAGCAACATAGACACAGACACAAGCATGCGAACATGCACAACTGGTTCAACCCAAGATCAGCTTGTCAAATGCACAAAGAATCATGAACATATTATCACATTAGGTTTGTTCTCTTTAATCAAGTGAAATATGGAAGAATGTGGTTGGAATGTATTAATCTTAAAACTAATAACTGTGATTCAATTTCTCAAGAATGTCATAGTTCATTTGATAATCAAACCAGAAAAAAAAAAAAAAAAACATGCACATTTTGGTTAAATTAGCGTCTCATTTCCATACCAAGCGGCACTATTAATAACATGGAGCCAGTGTGCAATTTCTCTCACTGCTCCATGGGAAATGAGCTATGAAGAATAGCAATAATTGTCAATGGACATCTTGGCAACAGAGCATCTGCTTCATGCTGCATAATCAGGCCTGTCAAAAATCCTGAAAAGGCTCAAAGATTGTTGGGAGGGAAAACATGGAAAGCACTTAATTAAGAAGAACGAAAATGGAAACAAGTGTAATTTAATCTTGTTTGGAGTTTCATTACTCTCACCCTCATGCAGTCCAATCACAGTTAATTTTCTGCCAACTCTGGTGTTAAACTCTGGTGTTGTAACACTGAAGATATTTGGCTCATCACAAATTTTGCAAATGTAGTTTTGAATTGTCATATTTTTAAATAGGTCTCGGTTTTCGGGCCATGACAGAATCACTCACACTGTGTAATTATTGGCAGACAGAGAGAAACTTTACAATGTAATTTGACTTGCTAAAAGGGAGTTTTTTAGGCCTATTACTTTTTTTTTTATTTCACAAAGTATAATGCATAGCAGTACAGAAATCCTATTATATGTATTACTGTTCACTGAACAGCTCAGTTATCTGAATCTAACCAGCTCTCTGAAGGAGGCAAAATTTCTTGTCATTATAAGGGGGGCCAAGCGCATAAGGGGGAGAATGGTTTTAAAATCTTTTGCAGTGATTACAACTAAGTGTAAGAGTCCCAGTCCAGTGCCCAGGCTCAATGGAGCTGCACATTTTAAATATGGGCACTGAGAGCGGTACTGTGTTAAAGATTCAAACACAGACCTTCACCGATGACATGCAACAAGACTGAATACATTTTAAATTACATGATTGAATATAGGCGACCTTCTATCAGACACTGCAATCTGACATTTATTTAGTCAAACCTTGACTTTTTGCTTGAAGGTTTGGATTCTCAGTGCGTTTCAAAAAGGTAAATCGCCAGTGCATAACTACTGTCTTCTGTGTGAAACTGTACAACACATTCAACACAATTGTTTCTGTAATTAAAGAGCCGTGTGCAGTTGGTGAGCAAAAAAAATGGATTACACTGGATCAAGCTCCTTATGTATTATGAAGTTATTTAGAAATCTGTCCATGGATTAAGAGCACTTCGGATCTAGACTAGAAGCCAATGTGCAAAGTTTGCAGTACTGCAAGACACAGAAAGGCTGCTGGACTTCAGCACCCACTGCTGCTGTACTTTGCTGTCCACAACCTCATTTTGAAGATACTAGTATAGACTGTTTCCATGAGGCAACGGGATGTTTGTCTTCTTTCTTAACACGCTAAACCTTGCAACAACTTCTTCTAACTTCTTATGTTTCTAACCAACTGATTAATATGTCACAAGTTATAAGTTTTAGTGATAGATAAGAGGTTTGCATATTTCAAATCTACATCAAATTCTAACGCACATTGGCTTGAGGTAAAGGACACCTTGGATATTACAGAGACAAAAATGATGTTCTTAGTGGATGGAAAGACTAATTTTCCACTTTGCATATTTTTCATGAAATATTCCATACAGTTTCTGTCAACCAGTGTGATTAGTTTGGCAAGGAGATTCAAGGTGATTCAATGGACAAAGTTAATGACAGCCAACAGAATTATTGGCATTTCATTAAGCCGGGATTAGATTCATCATGCTACATGGCCTTATTCAAATGAAACATTCACTGCTAAAAGATGTTAAAGCTACTTGCAGTGTTTTGGGCCTAATTTTGATGTTTAGTAGTATTTTTTTTCCCATTGATGACAGATAGCAATAAGATTCCCAGTAATCTCAGTGTCGCATTTTAGCACAATATTGCAATTTTGTGCCAAAATTGAACAGTTATCCACAGATAAATCAATCACTAAAGAGACAGAGGGATGTTTTTCTTATGACAACAGACCGGCAGATGAAAGCAGCACTGAAAACATATCAATGTAGATGTAGACAGGGCAGATGAACACATGGAACTAAAACTAGAATACCAGCCTTTCACAAAATACTCACTCACTTCACTTAATTCAGAAGAATAGAAGGAGAAAAGATGTATTCATCTTTCACAATAGGAAACTCCTGTGAATAAAGAACTTTCTTCAGTACCACTGATAATCTGATCAACTAATAGCTATTTTCCATATCCATCTACTCAGTGTTTGGGTATTACAATGTATTTTATTACTTAGATTTAATTTAAATCAAATTAGATGGAACTGGAATCTATAGGCTTTTCTACCATTTCCTTTGTTTAGTATTATGACTTGATTTCCAAGTCACTGGGGAAAAAAAAAGAGTGTGACCAATGTCAGACTCTATTTTTCTCTTGACATCTGCATGAACATGTTCTGATAAGGTCACTGGGCTCGTCTTGTCACTGTAGCCTTTTTCTTCCCTCTCATAAGTTCTGTCTGTATCAATCTTCATCACTGGAGGCATTGAATTCTTGTCAGGGATGATATCAGTGGTATTTTGAGATCCTCTTAATTAGAACAGTATTGTAGATTGGAGGTAAAAGACTGTCACAGCCATTGTTTAAGGAGATATTCATGCAGAGGCCTATTCATACTTGATGAACATGTCAAATAGGACAAAATAGGTATTCAGCGCTATTCATTCTGAAGCCAAACATGTACTAAGAATAAAAGAATAAGAATTTTAAAAAAGAAGCAAAAAAAAAAAAAAAAGCTTTGAATCATGTATTGAAAGGTGTAATGCTCTAGGTGCACACACCGTGCTGCACGCCCACTAATTCAATGCTTTTAAAAGAATAGCAGATATAACACAATTAAATGATTATTCCAGAGCCTTCCTGTTCTTGGATTGTTGGACTATGGAGTCTGTGGACACATTCAGAAAAGCCTGCTTCCTTGCCCTTAAATTAAACTGATTTAAATTCCCGATAAGTATGCCTTTATCTCTTCAACTGTGATCTTATCATCCATCCCTTCTACCTTAAGATAGGTCACTGTATCATCGCTATGATATTAAAGACATTTGATGTGGGCTCTAGTATAAAAATGTGACATTTTGCTGCTGTGTTTACAATATATTTGACCAAACCAAAACTGGTTTACCTAGGTGTTTTGGTATTTGCTGTCACTCTGAAGTGCAAAAATTCAAAGACTGTACTGTACTTTGTCCATGAATGTAGACTGATTGGTGCCGAGGAGCCATTTATTGCTCATTGTGCAGAACAGTGTCCATCCATCTGAAAGGGAATTAGTTATCACAGGCCTACAGGGAGTCTTTATGGAGTATTGTTTCAGAGAATGACTTACCCCAAGCTGCTTTGTGTTTGCTAGACGAGAAACATCAGAAGCCGGCAGAAGAGACAGAGGCTGAGAATGAGCTGCAGTTGGGGGTTTCATCTATCGTGTAAGCTGCACAATATCTAGACTCCTTTCTTTATTTATTTTTTCTGTGTCTGTAGCCTGTGAAGATGGGCTATTACAGCCATATAATGGGCAGATGATGAGCACACTTCCTCCCTACATATGCATTGTTTGCATTTCTTCCCATATGAGGACCCTCATGTGTAAAGTGAATGAATATATTAAAAAATCAGTACTGCGTGTCTAGTATCAACCCTTACCAAAAACATGAACCTATGGTTCAAATCCCAATCTCAACAGCAAAAACAAACCTTATGCCTAAAATGACCCTATAAGAAAGTGAGAACCTTCCTAAAAAGCACCACTTCCCAAAATATCCTCAGTTTGAGAGCTTAAAATTAAATTCAGCCTCACCATCTCTTTATTTACAGAGGAGGAGAGTGCAGAAGAGGGACATGACATCCCACATACATTAGGTCTGACGAGTGATGGAAAAGTTTCCCGTCAATACCAAAATAACAAATATGCAACAATAGTTACAAAAAGTCTCTTATTCCATATTTTTTAGACATGTAGAGGTAAGCAGTAACTGTACTCACATATCAAAATAAAAGCACTCATGCTGTTGATTGGTCCCCTTCAAGATTACTGATTTTGGAACCAGGGCAAAAGAAACAAATTAACACAGCCTAATAGTATATTAGTTAGTTATTTTTATTTATTTGTTTGTATTTTGCTTGTATTATTGTATAATTGTATATTATTATTATTATTATTATTATTATTATTATTATTATTATTATTATTATCATGACAGTAGTAGTAGAAGTAGTCTGGATCAACTGAAAAATGAGATGGACCAGGATGTTCTCCAAATTTCACGCATGCGCAATAGATATATTTTCTAGCTCGTTAAGCTACCAGCCAACTAGACAAATGTAAGCTAGCACAGATATAAACTGGACAAAGAAGCCTTGTGAAGACACTGAGTGAAAAAGAGTTTAAAGTAACCCAGGGTGAAAGGAGCGAGTGTGACACAAAGCTATATGCGTTATCCGATATATATGGAAGTATGAAATTGAAAGGTACGCCGTCACCTTGTCTTTTTAAACTTTTTGTGAGCATCACTGCAGAGATTAGCTTTGGCTAGCTGCTAGTTAGCCGCCGTTGTTTTTCCAGCGGCAGACTGTACCAAAGCGTGAAGGTTTATGTTAGCTTGGTTAGTTAGCATCATGCTACAGGAATCAGTGAAGGCCCTTTGTTTTACACCGGGTAATGCGGGATATACACAGGGCATTAATAGTTTAAGTCGAGGTATCGTTAGCTAGTTTGTGTTCCAACAAAGGATTAACCTAACTAACGTAAGTCTGCCTGGTTGGATGTGGACAGATTTATTGTTAACAAGCTAGCTGAGTGTTAGCTGCATTTGCGGTCCAAAGCTAAAGTGAAGTTAACATTAATCTTGCTAATGATAACATTAATGTTAGCTAGGGTTAGCTAAATACGTATCGCACACAGAATGAACAGATTCGCGAAATGCAGTTATTTTCCTTTTGGATTATTATGGTAATTCTGGATTAATCTATCTTAAATGTTAAAAGAAGACAAATAGTCAAGCGACATTGATGATGTTTTGGGAATTAGTGTTGACACTTTAGCTGATGTTACGCTAACATTGAGCTGTTGCTTTCTAGTGATTTCGATATATTTTTTTGTATTAAGGGTAGTCACATCCGCTTACATCTCGAAGAGCATATAAGGCTAGGCTAGAATAAGCTGAGAAGTTTCGTTAAAGATATAATCAGATAACTTTCACCTAATGTAAACTAGCTAGATGTTTTCCCGGATAGCATCACTTCTGTTGTGGGAAAAGCAAGGTAGCACGACTCCAGCTAACGTTTTAGCCAAACAAAGTTGCAGGTGAATTTTGAGTTAGCTAGTTGAACTGACTGGCATATGGGCCGAACAATCAGATAAAGATGAGGCTATACGACAAAGCATAAAATATGCAGTTAACGTTGAACATGGTAAGGTAGTTAAATCCTACACAACCTGTGTGGGCTACCAATCCGTTATTTTAAGTGATCCCCTTAATTTTTTAATAACGTGGCATTATTGAATAGTTTGAAAGCTCTCCAATGGTTTCAATTTGTTAAACTTGGATAATTATATCATTTGATAGCTTTGACAGGTTTGGGGTTTTGTGAGTACTCCAATTTTATTGCCAGATGCTCCAGTAATGTTGTGGTAGTTCAATTACTTTTTAGATAGGCTGATCAAGGCCTAATGTCTGTGTCTCCTTTTCTAGAGTGGAACATGGAGATGGGGCCATGAAGGATCCTGTGATAACTTAGAAAAACTCCATCGTTGTACATTTCAACCAGTCAAGAGGTGATGAGAAGGTTTTTATTTTATTGCTTGTGCTGCATGATTCATTTTTTTATATTTAACCATTATAGCTAAAGGTGGCAGCAGTGTGCTGTACAAAATAGGTGCTGAACTTATCACTGCAAGCAAATGCCTGTATACTCAACTTGAATGTTTCACCATTGCAACAATAATTATTCGTGTGATTTGAAAGTCCTTTATGTCGTGGAGGCAGGTTTCAAGTGTGAAAGGAAACATATCAGCAAAGACACCAAATGTTCTTTTATAGTCCTCGCTTGCATGGTCATAAGTTCACATTGTCTCATTCTCTAGAATATTTGGATTACAAAAGATAAATGAAAGAGAATTTCAATGTAAATAGAGAAAAACGCTGGAAACATGTGGCACAGCGCATACACACACAGGGACAGCCAGGCACATGTGTGTGCGTGTATATATGCACATGTATAGTTTGATTCAGAGAAGTGGGGATTCTAAGATGTATATTGTAAATCATTCTGTGGGAGATTCGCATTGAAAGGAGAAACGTTGGAGAAGAGATCTGGTAGAGCAACTGTAGTTCCATCAGTGTGATCCTGTCTCTGTCTGCATGTTCTTCTTTGGGACTCTTGATTCAAGTGGTGTTTGTGTACAGTACACTAAAAGTTTGTATGAAGCATGTTTTAAAAGTAAGGATACAGTTGTGTTATATTTGTAGGTTTTTACTTCTGTCCTCATTTGCCAGTTGTCTAAAAATATTCTGGAGCAAGTTTTATACCTTTTAAGAATAACAGGAAACACCCTTACTCTGAGATTGCTTGATCAGAGGGCTGATAGGGTTTTAGAAGCTTTGACATGAACTTCACTTTGTGAGAAAGATTAAATGAAATGTGCTGCCACTCTAAAGGGGATGTGTCCCCATAGTGTCAGGCGAGGGGGGAATGTAAAAGACTTTAAAATATGATTCAGCTTTCCTAAACATTTGCCTATGTGAACGCGTCAGGTTTTGTTATAGCTTTAATAGATGACTTAACACTCACATACATGAAAAGTGGTGTGTGTGTGTGTGTGTAATACATATTACAAATATACAGTGACATTTTCTTTTGCCACCATTATGTGCAGAGATTTGCTGGCCAGGGGTTAGTGAACAATGTTGCATTTCACCTCACCAGTGAGTCGACAGTGTGACCTGAAAAGTTGTTTTTCCACTGACTGTTTCCACTTTAATTATCTAGACAGCAGTTCATGTGTGTCCTTCTTCCTTTGCTTATTTACAAAATTAATCAGAGGCTACACCGATCAGCCACAACAATAAAACCAGTTACCGGTTTTAATGTTGTGGCTGTGATCGGTGTCATACTAAGATTATGGAGCCTAATACTCAGTACTAATAGAGACGAAAGTGATGAGAAAACCTATGCACATGATCACACAAGTGGCAAGTAAAGTGAGTGTCTCTCAGGTGTCACACTGAATTTGTGATTAGCAGCACAAACTGGTCTAAACTGGTCTTATGTTTATTTTCTTTCTTGAATGTCAAAGGATTATATCTCTTATTTTGAAGTCCCTTTTTTGCCTATCTGAATGATGTATATGTAAAATTATGTGAACAGTTCAGGTTCCATGTAGATTTCTCCATCTTGGAGAAAAAATAATATGTGGCCTTTGTAGGCCAGCATTGTGGCAAAAAGTTTACTAGTACAGTAAATAAAGGAGATGAGGTTATTTTGTACTGCAGTTGTTCAATATTTAAGTTCTAGGTATTTTTTTAGATAAAACTGGTAACTTTAAAATTAGCCTGTCAACTACAGTATTTTACCTCCAACAATAAGACATCAGTATTTGGTTTGCCCCATTTGAGGACTGCAATGTTGCTCTACCTGTTCTTTCATCTCACTAGCTAGTTATTGGCGTTTTGTTGGCTTTTTTTTTCTTTTTATTTTGACAAACACACCAAACACGCTCTTGTATACCATATGTAAACCCTGTCATTTGATTTTCTTTTTTACTTGTGTCCTTGTTTCTCTTTTGTTTGATCTGATGATGTTGACAATGTGAGGACGTGCATTTATATGTGCCACATAGTCAGGGATTTCAAAATTGCAGCATCTTTGTCAGTAATACATGTCAGCAGGTACTGATATTAGCAAAATCACAGAATGCACATTTTGTTGTATAGCATGGATACATTTGCAGTCCTAATGACTATACTCATGCACTGCACTGGATTCACTTTGTTTTACCTTTGCTGTGAAATGCAGGCTTTTCCCCCCATCACAATCAGAATTCTAGCAGACTGAAGTTCTCGTGAAGCACTTAGCCATCTTGATAATGTTTTCTGCCGAGCTTATTCAGTCCAACCAGTTTAAACCATTGGTTAAAAAGAGTGAATGTGTTTCATAACTGAAAAATGCTTTTCATCTGTGCAAAAATAATGATACTTACTTTCCTGAAACAACCAGTGCTTTTAAGGACGTGAGTGAGTGGTATCCCTAAGCCAGCGATGTCACGGGTTCCCACCCCTCCTCCTCCAGGGGAGATGTCAAGTGGACCTGTGGCAGAGAGCTGGTGTTACACACAGGTAGGAACATAATGCAACTCATTGTATCATGTTATGTGCACAAACATGACAGATTATGTCGCAGGCACAAATTAGATTGAGGTGTGGCTTGTTAAATAGTTGCAAATCATATCACGGTGCTGGGGAATCCCTGAACACTGTTATTTTTTTCCCAACTCATATACCATATTTTTATTTTTCTCCTCTTTGTCCTAATAGGCCTTTTCAGAGCAGACCATTTGACATGTCTTATTAGGAAAACCACAGGTGTTACTAATAATATTAACAATGGTTATTTTCTATTCAAGTGTCCCAGTAAGTCATGACAGTGTGACAGTAAACCAGCATGAACAGTAGCAGGACCTTGAAACTGAGGCAGCTGAATGGAATTTAGCTAGCATTAGTTTTATTATTTACACCTGTGCTTTTATTGTAACATGAGGAGTTTCAGTTCTGAAATCAGACCTGTTGTTTCAGAACAGTAAAAAAAACTTAACTGAAATTTATTTTTATTTTTTTGTTATTTTGCGATTTAAACTGGCCACACTGTCTTAATTATTTTTCAGTCCATACTGTCTTGACAAAGTAAAATCTTTTTACTTTATTTTAAAAATGGGAGGAAAAGAGATTTGTTCTGATGGGTCTGTAATTTTCTTCTTCTGGTTTCAAGGTCAAGGTTGTGAAGTTTTCCTACATGTGGACCATAAACAACTTTAGTTTTTGCAGAGAAGAGATGGGCGAGGTGTTGAAGAGCTCAACCTTCTCCTCTGGTCCTAATGACAAAATGAAATGGTTAGTACTCAAGTTAACCGTCTCTCTGGAGTTTATGTATTTGCAGGGCTTCTGTGGCTGTGAAAAATCTTAATAACTTGTGATTAAATGTGGGCCTTCAGAGTTTGGGATTTCACATCCATACTTAAATGCGTTCAGTTTTTGGATTTATCTATAATGAGCCATTTTGTCACTTCCCGTTTCATGTCCTTGAATTTCCCCAGACATAGAGATGAACGTCTTCTGAGAAGTCTGTATGTTTTTATTTTAGCGTGGGAACACAAAATGATAATTATTCAGTTTCTCAAAACAAGAGAAAATCACCCCTGAAGCCTTGTCATAGTGTTGTTTTGACAAAACGGATAAAAGCAGTCATGACTGTCTGCTCTAGTTTGTACGATTACTAATGTGCAGTGGCATCTGTTTACTTTCCAGGTGTCTGCGAGTCAATCCAAAGGGACTTGATGATGAAAGCAAAGACTATCTGTCATTGTATTTACTTCTTGTTAGTTGTCCAAAAAGTGAAGTCAGAGCAAAGTTCAAGTTTTCTTTGCTGAACGCTAAAAGAGAGGAGACAAAAGCGATGGGTGAGTGCAAGCAATCAGATGCATCACCACATTCACCTATTCTACATATATGGTGTTTCTTGTATAACACCACTTCTGTTTTTTTATTTTTTGTTAACTTGTAAACACAACGACAGTAACAAGACATTGTTTTCTTCTTGTTACAGAAAGCCAAAGAGCATATAGATTTGTGCAAGGTAAAGACTGGGGCTTCAAAAAATTTATAAGGAGAGATTTCCTCCTCGATGAAGCCAATGGACTCTTACCAGATGACAAGCTCACTCTGTTCTGTGAGGTAATTGTTATACTGTTGCTTTCCTTTTAACACATAGCCACACTTTCCCTTTGAATTTAAATGCATGTTTGTTTACATAAGAATGTCACCGAGATTTTAGCCTGCATATAGAATAAGCAGCAGGGTTTTCACTGCCATTATAAGACTTGGATGCAGCGTCTAAGCTGAATGAACAGGAAAAAAATATGCTGAGACACGTTTTGCTGTCATTTCTGCTTGTGCTGCCTCTGTCCTCTCATCTGTTCTCTGTCTGAGTTTCACCGTGGGCGTGGCTCTGGCATCTCCTCCACACACACACACACACACACACACACACACACACACACACACACACACACACACACACACACACACACACACACACACACACACACACACATAAAGCGACACAGTGAACCACAGTGAACGAGGTGAAGTGAAGATAACGTGTTACTCGGGGCTAATAGGTGTTTTTCCAGATGACTGCATAATTTCAGCCAGGAAGTTTATAACAATGAGTCCAAAAGGATGGTTTCAGAGTCACACATCACAGCTCCGTTGTGCTAACATTGTGGATTTAAGTCGTAGCTCCTACAGATAGTTTGCGTGTGAGATGTTCAGGAGACATCTGCAAATTCTATCTATAGAAAATAACCTGGGTTACACTTTCCCCCTCTAACCACAAGTAAATTCTCAACTTGTGGGAAACACTAAGAGCCGATTTAAGTGAACAAGCTGCTCTGTTGACTTTTTTTGTCATTATTATTTGCTTTGTTTATTTAAGATATTTCAAACTTTTTTTTTTTTTTACATTTCAATGTCTGAATATTCATAAGAGTTCAATGTTATTTCTATTTGAAAGGGTGCACTTATATTGTTATTCAATTAGATTATTACATTAGTGCCATAAAATTGTTTTAAAATGACAATGCTTTCGTTTATCGCAGTTATTTCTGGTATATCCTCCAACAAAAGCAGTTATCATGACAGGCCTACGAATTAGTCACTCACTTTGGAAAGTCATTGATTAGGCTGGCATTCATTCATATGTCCACAGAAGACAGTCTGTCAGCATTGTGCATATTTTCTTTCTTTCTATTTTTTTTTTTTTTTTTTTTTTTTTTTTTTTTTTTTTAAGGTGTATGTACTACCTTGTAAATAAATATGCCTGTATGATGTTGTGTAATGAAATAGAAATGGTTTGGAATTTGGAAGCAAATTATTAGTAAACTCACTGAAGTGTCAAGCATGTGGATTTGCTAAAAGGTAACTATGTAGAATTTATGAGAAGAAATGTGATTTATGTCTGCAGCAAACACAAAGAGGCAGTAGTGTCGGACACAGCCTGTGGTGTTATTTGGTTATTGTGATGACACATCTCTCTGCTGACTGGCTGAATAGACATGATGATGGAATGCCAAATCCATTGACGGGAAAAGTTTGAAATCAAAATTGCATTAGTGAATTTCAATGAAATTCACCTATTGAATGTGATTCTGTTCGGCTTGTGTTAGACTCGTGTTCCATTATTGTGAAGCGGGATCAGATTCCTTAGCTGCTGTTGTGTTGTATGTGGCATACAAACCATTGAATTGTTGCATTTGGCATCAGAAGCAGATCATTGTTGTATTGAAGCATTTAAACCCCTGTTACCTGTAGTGCCTCAGTGAATGAAGGCTAGAGTCTTTTATTCTTGCACGTTTACACCTGAGTGTAAGCTGTAGTGCCATTTAACTACAAACTTATTAATGGCATTTGCCTCAAATTACATTAGAATCTTAGGCAGTGAAAGGCTTCCTCCCTCTCCCATCATTTGCAATGACTCTCGTTCTCGAAATAATTAAATTCAGTGTGTCAAGAAGAATAAATGTCTCCTAAAATGTTCTTTCAAGGGACAAGTTAAATGAAGTTTCAATGAATTTTGATGTAAATGCAATTGGCTGAATACTGCCAAGATGAGACAGCGTGCCAAGGAGCAGTTCTAGAGAGATTCAGCAGTTTCAGGGAAACTGCCACTTTGAAAAACAAATGGCATTCAAATTAACGACAAAATGCCTTTTTCAGCAATTAGGTGCAAAGTTAATTAATTTCGTTTTCAAACAGTTGGGTTTTTGCAAGCTACAGTCCCCCCTACTGTAGGTTCTTTGAAAATACATGTTTAAAAAGAGCAAGTTAAACACAAATGAGGTTTTTGTCCAAGGTGAGACATATTTGTTGCTGGATTTGTTAGTATGTTTGGCCTTGATGAGACTGCTTCAGGGTGCTCTTCTCTCTGTGATGTTTCTCATGTTACAGGTAAGCGTTGTCCAAGACTCTGTTAACATTTCGGGCCAGTCCAACATGAACATGCTGAAGGTACCAGAGTGCCAGCTGTCTGATGACCTGGGGAACCTATGGGAGTGTTCACGCTTCACAGACTGCAGCCTCTATGTGGGAGGGCAGGAGTTCAAAGCCCACAAATCCATCCTTGCAGGTAACACCCTCCTCAGCCCCTTCCATCCAGCACTTTAGCAAGCAGCACCTAGGTGAAAAGCCTCAAAACTGGCTCCAGCAAGACACGTCTGTGCCTTGTGGAGAGCCGCAAGCACCTCGAAAGGCTACGGGGGGTCTGTTTTCATGGCTTGATTTGTAGCAGCCTAGTTCTGCAGTGGCTGCTAATCCACCCTGCTACCCCTGCTTGGCCCTGCTTGACCCAGATGATTGTAGGATCCAGGAGATGGAGAGGCTGGCTCTCCTTTACAGCTTGTGTCCATTAGACATGGTGGCAACTGCAGTAGTCAGGGGAAATGCTGACCAAGTGGCAGCTCTAAAGATTTTGCAATATTTTAGAGCTGTAGTCGTTCAGTAATAATAGTTCATGTGTCCTGTTAAATGCTGCTTATTACTGGTAAAGCTTCTTTCTCTGATAACGTGCTTTGTGTTTCATTATATTTATCAGTGTCTGATTTATTTCTCTGACAGCGAGGTCTCCAGTCTTTAATGCTATGTTTGAACATGAAATGGAAGAAAGTAAAAAGGTAAGAATAACTGGTTATAATCGCTTTTTGTCATAGGTCATGTTTTAGTAAACATTATCCCATTACCTCCTTTCATGGACATTTTTTTTTCCAAGCTCTTATGAGTAGTCCGGTGACCTTTGTCCTTTTTTGCAGAACCGCGTTGACATCAGTGATGTGGACCCAGATGTCTTTAAGGAAATGATGGGCTTCATCTATACAGGAAAAGCCCCAAACCTGGAGAAGATGGCAGACAATTTGTTGGCAGCAGCAGATAAAGTAAGTACCTAAGAAACTGAAACTTTTCATATTATTTTTGTAAACACCTACCTCCCTAAAAACAGCTTCTTGCTATTTTAGGCTTTGTTAAAAGCAGTGCAAAAAAAAAAAATCACCTGCTAAATCCTGTGTTTAGTTAGACTTTAGCTGGGTTTTGTACTCCAACCTTGGAGTTTCACAGCTATTTGTAGCACTCTGTGAATGTGTTCTATGAGAGACTGTCTGAAAATGTGTGCTGTTATTCCCAGATGTAAACTAAAATATCATGTCTCTTCTTTGTCTGTTATGGCCGGCTTTTCACTCTGTCTGCACGTGTGGCCGTTTGAATCAGATACAAACACTTTTGTTTTTCTGTTGTGGTCGGACAGCACGTCTTACAAACAGACCACAAACCAGCCCTTCAGCCACATGCTCCAGTCTGACATTATCTCATGATGCAACTCTCACTTCATTTCTCACAAATGAAGAGGTAGCATGTCTCAGCCACTGTGTTTACAGTATTTAGTAACCAATTAGGGAAACCAATTTGTCTTTGTGTTTGAGCATTTATTTATTTATTTATTTATTTTTATTTGCATTTTCAGTCACATGTTGGCTTTTTTGGCTGTTTCAGGCTTGTGTGTCATTACAAGGTATTATGTCAAGAATCCTGAAACAGTAATGTTGAGATATGATAGTCATATCTCAACATAACACAAGGTATAAATGTATACCTTGCTCTCTCTGTTCTCTGCTGCTCTCATTTTCACCTTTGTTTAGAACATGCTTGTGCAGAGCATGAAAAATTTCACGTGTATATTATATTTCAGTACAGCTCTTTGACTAATACTGGTGTATGTTCTTTGATGCTTATATCTGTGGTGACTGTTAAATAAGTTCTGATTCAAGTTAAAGGAGCAATATGTAAGTATTTCCATTTAAAACATTCAAATATTAACTAAGCTTATCAACAGAATGTGAAGAAATAACAATTTTGACATTATGTCAAAGATCTATAGTGTGTGTATTGTGTATGCGGAGATCCTGATGTTAGCATGCTAACTACTTAGCTAGCTGGCTGTTGTCCAATCTTGTGACACCACTTTGGTACCTCAGGAGGCGATAGAGAGTCACAAAGGTGTTCAGCCTGCTCACAGCCCAATGTGAAAGGATGAAGAAGTAGTAATTATCAGTAGGTGCTGCTCTAGCTGCTGTCTTTCATGTACCTCCACTTCTCATGGCTCGCCCTCTACTCCTGCCACCGCTACATTTTCTCTGTCTCTCTGACTGGGAAGACATCATCGTTTTCTGTCAGTTACATAATGAGATTGTAAGATTGTGTTGAAAACGTGATTCTCCAATTTATGCAGGTTTGTCAACATGTCAACAACTGCCCTATCTTGAGGTTACATTTAATCAAGCTAGCATCACCTCAGTCTGAGGGTAAGGGTTGAAACTTGGTTGTGATTAGCCAGTGAGGCCAGTCCTAGAACATGCAAGCAGCATGTTCTAGAATGACTGGCAAATCTTGATGAATTTTTTGGCTATCTGGCGGCCCACCAGGATTTGTCCTGGTGTGCCTGATGGCTTGTCTGAATATGCCTATATTATATATTCTTATGATAAGGGTGGACACCCCAACTTTCTAAGAACATGCACAGTTGTCCAGAAATTATTGGGGTTGTAGTTAGTGATGTTATTTCTGATCTATCTAGGTGTGTGGCAGTAATGAAAATTTCTTTTTCTGATATCTATTATGAAAATGTATGTTAAGAATTTAAAAAACTTGACTTGAAGGTACTGTATTGCTATAAAATAAGTTAAGATGATTTAATGCAACACCATTGCAAATGAGTAAAAACGGGTAAATTCCAAGAGAACATAGATAAAAAAATATTAGAGATTTGATTGGGGTTTTTTAAAACCCTTTTTTTTTATTGTATAATGTTATATTGGCAGTAGATGCACATATGTTAAAGCCACATTTTAAGCTCATGTTAGGTTGCATTTATAATCAGTCCAGTTTTATACCTGTAAAACAATATTTCCTCTTTTTAGAATATTGTATTATAAATATCGTACTGATCGTTAATTTGACAGATGAGTCAAATTCAGCAGTGGACCAGTACACCATGGAGTGGAACGATGTGATTCTTGTTGTTCTAACATTGCACTATATGTGCAATGTTAGAACAACAACATTTTGAATGGGCATTTTGAATCGTGGTTGTTTTTCCCCCTTCCTAGCTGAGGCTAGGAATTATTCTAAAAATTTCAGAAACTGATTGCACCTGCAGCTGTCATTTTCCATCAGAACAGCTGAGACAAAACGTCAAATCATGGGCATCCACGCTGAATCCGGGATGTAACTGCTGCTTTTTGTGTGTTCCCCCCTCACCCGCCACCCCAGTACGCTTTGGAACGTTTAAAGGTCATGTGTGAAGAGGCCTTGTGCAACAGCCTTTCAGTGGAGAATGTGGCCGACACCCTCATCCTTGCAGACTTGCACAGTGCCGAGCAGCTCAAAGCACAAGCCATAGATTTTATCAACAGGCAAGTATCGCGAAAAAAAAAAAAAAAAACTCCAGTGATAAATTCCTGCTGCCATTTCTGTTTACCCGCCCTGAATTCTTACCTTTTTATCTCCTTGCCATAGGTGCAGTGTCCTGAGACAGCTGGGCTGTAAAGATGGAAAGAACTGGAATAGCAAGTATGTAATTAGCTGATATATGTGACACAAGATTAATAACACACTCTTATCTCTTCCCCCGACCAGATGCATTAGAATTCATTGTTTTAGCCCAGGCAGACAGAGTGCTATTTGCCTCTTCAGTTTGAAGCCCCATATCTTTGTATCCAAGTTATTAATAGACTCATACCTGCATAAACCCTGGAAATGGAATATTTGTAGAATTTTAAAAAGAAGGGAGGTGGTCGCTATGGGAAGTTTTTCTTTCAGATGATGTAGTGTGTTATTACAGGACACCTTGAAATGTTGAACTTATCTGTGTCTGTTGCATTCAACATGTGAAGACATTCTGACCCTGCATTAATTTCAGCCTATGCACATACATAAAGCACTAATGGCCCTTTACAAGTTTTACTGTGAAGCTCTCAAATCAAGTTCTCTTTATTTGCTTTGCCATTACGATCTCATTTATGTTTATTGATTTTTAATGTGCACATTCTTATGTCTGAGTGTTAACTTCATTTTGCCTGTGCTTACAGTCATGCTACAGATATAATGGAGACTGCAGGCTGGAAATCAATGATCCAGTCCCATCCTCACTTGGTTGCCGAGGCCTTTCGTGCCCTGGCTTCAGCACAGTGCCCACCCTTTGGTCTTCCCAGGAAGCGCCTAAAACAGTCCTGACTGCCCGACTGTGTCCCAGGACTTTACTGGAGGTGTGAAGCATGGGTTTACAAAGGAAGGACTAGCGAGGTTACCACTCTTATTTCCACCAAAACTGAACACACTTGAATAAAGAAGAGTGGAGCTTTCTGGCCAGGAATGTGGGGAGGCTGGCACGTGGACGACTGACATCAATGGATTGGGGGGAAAAAATTGGTTCAATCAGTGTTGCTTGCTTTGCTTCCCCAACTGAATTCTGTTCAGTCCGGGTAGCAAGTCAAGCTGTCTGCTACTGTTTTTTTTCCTGTAATTTTAAAAATGGCCTTAATATATCTGCCATTGCTCTGGAGTTGCTCTAGAGTACTTTGTCTATTTTACTCTGTGCCTGCCTTGTCACAAAGACCAGGCCTCCTCCAGGTTGCACTAGTTCCCATGAATAGTCATTTTGATATGGAGTTCTATAGGAACGTAACAAAAGTTTAACTAAATGGGAAATATTATATATATTTGTAATGTTTAGCCCGTTTTGTGACTAGACATTAAAAAGCATGAACACTTTCAGTGCAAGGTCAGTTCTTTACACTTTTTAAAAGATGTGTATGCCCCATATTGATGGCACCATTTCTATGTAAATGACAGTTGAACATCTTCAGAAGACCAGTGTACAAGAAAGTCTGTTCTATTGCGTATTTGTGGGGAAAAATAGTAATCTTTCTGCCATTATGAAGACCCAGTGTCAGTCCTAATAATCCATGTAAGACCGAAAAGTGTCTGTACCTTGGCCCTAATATAACAAAACATTGGAAGTATATGGAAGTATTTACTCAGTCTCCCATTTGAATGACATATTCCAGATCATACGTCTGTGAACCGTTATAGATTAAATTTTAAGAATTTCTTTCCTTAGTATTGCCAACTTGCAAATATATATTCTCAATATATTGTGGTTAACAAAAAGTGGAGAGACTAATGCATGGTCATGTTATTGTCAACGAAAGTGTCCAAGTACCAATTTTGTTTTTAACAATTTATTTTCTGCAATTATCTGACATATTTGTGCAGAATTAAATGAATTGAGTATGTGCAAAAATTTCCTCTAACATGCTTGGATATTTGTAGGATGCTGAGCATCACTTCTACTGGCAATGTTATTCTGTGTTTGAATGGGGGGGGTTGTCATGTTTATTCAGTCCGTCTCGTATGTAGTGTGGTGTGACAGACACTTGAGGATTTTGTAAATTAAAAGAGTAGCATCATTTTTACATGATCTTACTCATCATTCAGCGTCATGTTGAGATGTTGAAACTACTTTTGGTTGGAAGCAAAAAAGATGTTGTTGTCTGCAAGAATGCCTGCATTAACCCATTAAAACATTTTCCAGCAGTCTGAAGTGCCCCAGGTTTGTTTGTTTGTTTGTTTGTTTTTTAACTGCAGATTGTTGAACTCAATTTGACAAGAGATTTCAGTGTGAGAAAGTATGATTATTATCCACACCGTCTTTTTTAATGACCATATTAATGGACGTGCATGTCAAGTAGAGATTTTTTTTTTTTTTTTGGTCTTGTCTTCCTCCACTGGTTTACCCTTAAATATGATTAGAAAACAACACCACAGTGATAATCAAAAGAAAACATGCTTATGCTGTATTAGCATTGTAACACGGTTAATGTTGAACCATATTTTTTTTTTCCCCCCTTTGTTTTATGTGTGAATGCTCAGCACAAGCTCTAATTAAAGTGAACGCGAGGCAGCTCTTTCCTGCTGGAACAGAGACGTCTTCATCAGCAGCTTGCTGATCCTCATCCGCCCCTCTCACCACAGATACTCAGCAAATACCTGATACCATCTCTGCTTTAAGGGTGCCTCTCCAACCTTCTATCTTCCTCCTTCGCTTTCCTCAACCAATTGTAACTGTCAAAATTTTCAATTTTGACACTGTTACAATGACAATTTAGATCATAGGAAACCGTATTGTTAAAAAAGTGCTGGATAATGACACTGGGTCAGAAGGTTAGGATGCTTAAATATGAATATTGGTTTGTATTTAAGCAGTTAGTGGTTTGTTTTATCTAAATAACAACGTGAGGCTGCAGCAGAGAGCGGTGCCCTGATTTAGATAAGGAAGTGACAGACAAACACTTTCTAAGATGTTTTTAACCACTTCTTCTTCCTCAGCCTTATTCTACTAAATATATAGTTTCTTTTATTTCCCTTGATGCATTCTGACAAACCCAGTGTGGAGTTAGGAACTTGTCAAATCCCACTTGAGGTATACGCATGAACTGTAGCTGGAGAGAGCACTTATGGACTGAGAGGTTTTGCAGTCGGGGGGGAAAAAAAAAGAATTGTGAATTTTTCCTTTTATAACTGTTGACTGCCAGTCTAGAGTGTTTGAGCAAAACCTCATGTTTACCACTGATGATACTGTGAACTGTAGCTCTGCATTTGTGAAATACTGGTGTTAATTGACAGATTAAGGTATGACATGGGCAATTAGCTAACGTGTTTAGTCTTTTATTATTTGAGTGTTTAATAATCAGTAATATCACAGCTGAAAACCAGTGAAAAGTGAAGTGTATGTTAGCATTCCTCTTAGTTTTCCAAGGATTTGGATGCATGCAGCAGGAAAGCCTGGTGTGACTTGATGCCTAAGGAGTGGGCGCCTCACCCTGATCAGATAAGAGTAATGGAAGCGAATGAAAAGACCCCTGTCCCTGATGGCCACAGCAAAATGGATGTGCTCCCTGAGGTGTACCTCTGGTATCATCCACGCCTGTGGACACAGATTTATTGCCCATTAAAAAGCTACACTGAAATGTACCTCTTAAAATGGTGTGTTTATCCTGTTGAGAAGTCCTTGTCGGAACGAAATGAGACAACCGTGAGCACCGACAGACTGCAGCTGACTCAGTGTGACAATATGCTGTGAGCCAAGTTCAATTAAGGTTTAATGCCATAAAAACCTAAATTGATCTTTACAATTTCATTTTAACAAAAGTAACCCCCTATGAAATCAAATATTCAAAAATGAACATTTGTACTTACACTATACACACAGCAGTGCTCTTACTCCTATTTTACAGGGGAATTTGTTTAAACAAGATTAAGCAAGCAATAAATCAAAATAGGTACAATCTGCAAGGATTACAAAAATGAAAATCAAAGCAATAATCTATAACTATTAGCAATAAATATGACATCTATCTACATGATATTGCCGAACAAACACCAGAAATAAGGACCAGTATACTCATTGATATATTTCTCTGGAAAAAGAATTTGATTAAATTGACATCATTTACTCCAAAGCCATAATTAAACACGTTTAGTTTTAGAGATACACGATAATACACAGCATTTTCACAAAGGAGTAGAACTAAAACATCAACATAGATCAACTCGGATTTAGGTATTTCCTTATCATACACCTCTCCGCATGTGTAATGTGACAGGATCATTTACAGCAGATGGGGAAAGACATGAGATACAGCAAATAAAGTAACTTGACAGAAATAATTGCCATGTGATTAGTCAGTGGCACATGCCCTAGCATAAAACCACCAGATACATCCCAAAAAAAACGTTTTAAAAAACGTTTTCTGTGATTGTTAAGTCAAAGCACATTACGCCATTTACTATGAGACTGGATGTTATCCACTTTTACACAAAACTTGTTCAGTTTAAGCCTGCTGTACAACTGGGAAATGTCTGACATTTTCAAACTTAGTAGTCCCACTTCTCATTAAAATTCCAGATGGATTCTGTACTTTTGCTTTTTTTTTTTTTTTTTTTTTTTAACTTTTGCTTTTGGTTTCTCCACTCTTGGTCTTAGGTAAATGAAATTTCCCAGGCTAATTAAAGCCTATTAAAGACAAGTAATGTCAGGGCTTGTGGCAGGACCATGACAAAGTGCTGATAATTGTCTGCCAGACTCACTAAATCCACCTGTCCTGCAATTATCGCCCCCCACCCCCACCTCTCCTGACACATTAATCCACTGCGGGGCTTGCACGGCAGGCTGATGCCTCAAAGTGCATCCTGCAAACACAGATGTTGGATTTCAGCCTAGTTTAGCATACATATGCTTTATGATGATTGTATCAGAAAAGCGACACATTTTAAGGAGCAAACAAGGCAGCAGCCAGGTTATGTATGGATGGGTGCCTGCATGTGTAATGATTTACGATCATGCTCTCAGGTTGCTTTTGGATTAGATTTGTTGGATCAATTTATTTTGTCTTGGGCACTTACAATTTGGTTCAATGAATCAATTCACTTTATTTCAGTCTCTACAAGAGACAGATAACAGCGATAAAAGATAGGTTGTAAGGCCATATTAATTATTTAGAGCTACTTGAGAAAATACCCATTAATCACACTAATCTGAAATAATGGAGACTGTCCTGCCTCTGTTTTGTTAACAGGTACAAATGGATGTTAGCTCCACTTTGAAGACAATGAACAGATCATTTTGACTAACTGGTCAAAATGTAGTGACATTTCAAATGGGGAATATCTAATTTTATGCCCTGTTGAGTAACAATTCAAATGCCTTGGTATTGTAATTATTAACATGATTCAGTCTTGCCATATTTCATCCCATAAATGACTGTTTAAATGAGGTGAGGAAATTGTTTGATAATGCCACCAGCAATGCTGCACTGGCACGGAAGCCGGCTACACACTTCCAACTGAGAGGCTGCTTGCCTATGGTCTAGCCTTGAAGAAAACATCTGGACAACATACTAATTATTTCTGTGGTTTGCAGAGAACATGTGCAGTTGTGATGGGAAGGAGTCATTTGGGGTTGGCAGCTAGCTCTGAATCCCAAGTCAACCCCTAAAACCAGGTCCCTGGACACCTAACTATCTGAAGTGGTGGAGCTGCGTTTGTGTGCAGTATATACAGAAGTTTTGTAATAATGTGCCAAATTCCTCCGGTGTATGTCCCATTTTTAAGTTGCACCTCATGCAACATGTCTCAGGTATTTAGGTATTTTGGGACAAGGAGCTTAGAAGCTGACATTTACATTATTTGAACATAAAACAAAAGTTTGATGCGTACTAACGACTGCTAGGTCATCCTGTGGAGGAGTAAGGTGTGTCACTATGGTAGTTGTAGTCAGGGCATACCTTCTGCACCAGTTTATAGTCTACACTGTAAAAGGCTATATAGATGCATATGACTTTGAAGGGTTTCGAGCACAGCCAGGACACATGGCTCTGCGTTTGCTCATGATAGCACACCTTGGACGGGTCAAAGCTGCACAGGGCAGTCTTCTTGTTGCGGTCTGTCTTCTCATACTCAATACGACAGTTGAATGATTTGGTGTCTTTGGTCTCTAGCGTGGACTGCTGGGCAATCTCAAACTCCACCACCTTGGAGGGCGGCACCAGGCTGACTGACACGTTCCCCTGGCCCGTGGAGTTGTGGCGGAAGTAAACGCTAAAAGTGCCATTCCCGTGGTCCACGATCTTCCCTGTGATCAGCAGGTTGAGTTTGACAGTCTTGATGTTGGAGTGGAAGTCCCCCCACCCGAACATCTTTTTGAACTTGCCAGTCTTAACGATGGGCCTGCGTTTAGTTCTGGCCTGTGGACCCTGAACATCTGTCTGGTTAGATAACCAGTCCCAAAAGTCCTCCATGTTCTGTAAATATGTTATTTCCCTCATGTTGCTCTTGAACCCGGGGGAGCCCCTGGCAAACAAACGCAGAGGGTTGAGGATCCGTGGACTGGCTCCCGTGGGAGAGATCTTCTGTTCATTATTACTGTCACCCCACTCGATGAGCTCTGTGACTCCTCCGTGCACCTTCCTGCATGTGACCTTCAGAGAAAACAGAGCACAGGTGGACAGAAAAAGAACATTAAGTGACACAAAGCACATTTTGGTCTTTGCACTTTGAATCACAAGGGTTTTTCAAAGGAAAAAAAATCCTGATATGCACAGACTGTAATACATTCGATGTTTCCAGTTTCCTGTTTGTTCAGAAAAAAGCTAAAAATGCTCAGTGTAGTTTAGTAGTACTACGGATAAAGAACAGCACTTCAGCACTAAAGAGTGCAAGGGGAAAAAAAACCCAGCATAAACATGGAGCACCCACTTGTCAAACAACTTTAAAGATGAAAGATTTACTGTAGGAAATGCTAAAACACAGCAAACGTACCTTTGGGGGAAAAAAATTTGTTTGGTAACTAAAGCCTTACAAAAAGTACTTCAAACAGAGGCTGCACTTCAGTCAGACTGCTGAGGGAGAGCTCAGTCTTTGGAAATATGACATTTTATTCAAAATACAAGAAGTTCAGGATGGCCTCTTGACTCCCTGGCACAAACACATTTATTAAAGGAACAAAGCTGCTTTCCTGAACTTTCTGTACTTATTTCAGACACTTAGCATAAAGACTAGAATGAGTGAAAAAATGCTAGCCTGGCTTGGCCCAAAAAAAAAAAAAAATTGCCAAAAAGCACATCTAAAGCTTACAAATTTATGTCATGTCATCTTTGGACAGAGCTAGGCCACCTTTCCCTTTGTTTCAAGTCTTTGTGCTAAGCTAAGCTAACTGGCTGCTGGCAAGAAAAAGCATATTTACCAAAACGTCATAAAAACGTCAAAACTACTCCTGTAAACACGAACCTAAATTTTGTGACATCCGATTTTTATGATCTTAACAACTGATGACAAACATTCAAAACATTTTTAGTTTTCAACATTTAATTTGACATCACCACCACCACAGTACCAACACAATGAGCCTCACTTGTCTAACTTGTCAGTGCTGTTGCATCTTTAATAAACCACATAGCTTTAACAATTTTCCAGTTAAACCAGTAGACCTGCTACGGTATGGTATAAACAAATGGCCTTCTGTCTTAAATGTTGGTGGACAATCCCTTGCTTATACAATGTTAAGGATGCTTTTGTGTGTGTCTGTGTGTGTAGGTGTGGTGGCTGAGGATGTGAGCAGATCTGTGCAGTACAGAGTGTGAATGGCATTGCCTGAGCATCTACTTTACAGCAGCCAGGATAAAAGAGAAAGAAGGTGAGTTTACTCAAAGGAGCCTGAATAAAGGCAGAGTTGCATTAGTTAAAACAATTTTTGCATTTATGACCCAGAACTGTTTGTAGTTGTACTAAAGAGGAAGGAGTCATTTTGGATGCACTGATGAACTCACACAGAGCTCATATTTGCATAAAGCTTCTAATATTTTAGGACCATGTGTCAGATTATTGGACAATGAAAATCCCCTGAACTGAACATGTGAGCTGGTTTCAGATCAGTAATGCTATTCTTAGATAGTCTGTGCATATATGAACTTTGGCTTGTAATGGTTCCCAACAATAAAATCAGTGGCAGAGTATGTGCTAAGTGCTAATCCAGATGCAGCAATGAACTATGATCCCTGCTTGTACCTCAAAGCCTTTTAGCTTCAGGAGCGCTTCCTGGTCCACTTCAGATAAAGCTTTAATAATTCACGGCAATAAGCTTAGCTAGTTTTATTAGTAATTAGTAGTGCCGGCTTTCCCCAGGCCCGGTTATGGGGATCACTGAGAGAAGCAGATGTTGAAAGCACAGAGCAGCGGCTGTTTGAATTCTCACTGAGCTGCTGCGCACTACTTCCAGACTAATTATAATTTTGCTGTAAGCCTAACTGAGGCACATGTGTACAAAGCTAACAAACTCGATCTGTCTGCCACAATTTGTTTTGTTACACTCACATCCTTATAAACCTTTCAGCTTGACATGTAAAAGTGCTATATATATCTTGTCATATGCAAAAGTGCATCTTATAGTTAGAGCTTTGCTTTACTACGCTGCTTATGTCCTAGACAGTCGTAACACCTTAATGTAGTAAGCAGATTGTAATGGCTTTCTGTTATGTGTAACGTGAAATCAATGTGTCTACCACGGACAGTGAGCCTGGCCCATCTATCAGCCCTCAGAATGCTTAATTAAGACAGTTGCTCCCTGTAAACATGGATGAATGAGGCAACACAGTAATAATGTCCCTCTGCGTAGCTCATCACATACACAGTCATTTAATCAACCAATTCCAGTGTCAGTATTCCCCACTGATGCTGCCACTTAGTAATACCTTGTGTGAGCTCAGCTGTTAATTTGATTAGACTATTACAACATCACAATAACAGGCAATGCTGCACATAAGATCTGAGGGACCCTGGGCTCCCAACAGGAACATTTCTTTACTGCTGTGAACAAGGGAGACATGGCACTCGTCTTCCCGCCAGCCCGAGCTGTTATATCCGTTTCACATTAGGTGTCATGCTGCGCAGCTTCAGAGGTGAAACCAAATTTTGTCTTTCAGTGTAAATCTCAGGTGAGCTTTGTATAGAATGATTATAATGGAAATGAGAGAGGAGTTTAAGTATGATGAGCAACTGGGGAAATTGCTGTGACAACAAGGGGATCAGCAGAGGGATATCTAATACTTAAATGCCCCAAGAGAGATGAAGCACTGGGAACTTGAAAGCTTGCACTGACACATAGGCTTTGCTTTCTTTCTCACTCGCCGTCTTCCCTGCACACATGCAGCACCTACACACACGAACACACTTCCTTCATTTAGGCGGAAGTGGTGTCTCTTAAAAACAGACTAAAGGAATCCGAGTGTTTTATATAACAAGACGCTTTGGGAAATAAAAAAAAAAAGGAGGCAAGGTCTGATGAAGGAGAATCTACAAAAGCTTAATTAAGATTTCTTAATCGGTGCTGCTGTGCTAGAGGCATTTCGGGGCGACTTGAAACAAGACATTATTATGATAATAACTGCAGACTTATGGAGCTGAAAACACCAGACCTCATTTCAGCAGCAAAAGGGAAAGTGACTAGTGGCAAATGTTGCGGATATGTCTGTGTGGTTTAGCTTCTTCCTTTTCCTGTAAGTCCTAAAAACACAGAGAGGTGCATGAACCTTACACCCCCCCCAGCAGAGATGTTACAGTTATATTCCCCAGCCGTCAGTGGTATATCTGCCTTATAAAAGAGTGTGCTTAGTAATACAGTACTAAGCTTAAAAGTAGGTGAACTGTAATTGCTGTCGGTAATTTTAATGGGAAGCTACCGGTATGAAGAAAAATAGTGACACAAGTTTTTATTTTTTATACTGTAGCTGCTTATGGCCGATATTTCCAGTTAATGTTCAGTAGCTTAAGATGTCGCACCTAAAACACACACAGTATTTGCTCCTTGAAACAGCATATAGATTGTGAAATTTCCCAACTTGGGATGAATAAAGTATTTCTATTCTATTCTACTCTATAAGCACTCCAGAGTTTACAATATAGTGACTAGTAAACTTAGATTTCTTACACTTAAAAATCATCATCTGTTTGCAGTATATAACTGTAATATATGCCCCTGTAACCTCAGGAGCAAAGGCTGTGAATTGCATTGTGAGTTTTTTTGCAAAAATAATATGTCATAACACAACATAGCCTTTTTTAATCTATTGTGGGGATTTTGGGGGGGGGGGGGGGTTATAAATTTTGGGTGCAAAATTGAATTAAATTTTGGGTGCAAAATTAAATAATTTTTCACCTGAAGTTCAATTCAGATTCTTAGAGAAATTGTCTGAAAGTAAATATAGTAGGGAACTGGGCAGATACGAAAAGATTTTGGACAAAACATTCTCAACTAAAGTTCAATCTATCATGATTACTTTTTGCTTAGTAGTTGTTTAAGGCAGGCTGTCCCACCTAAGCTTCAGTTTAATTTAAATTAAATTAAATTGATACATTCATACAAAAAGTAAAAAAAACCCTAATAAATAAAATAAAAATGTGGCTGATATATAGTGTTTTGACCAGTATTGGCATTGTTACTGTTAGATCAGACCACATTTACTGACCTATGCCATAATGCCAAAACTTTGTTTGAAGTCATTTAGAAACTGTTTCAGTGTTACATTGTTTGTCCCGCCCAGAGTACAGAAAAGTTTATTTTAAAATGACCCATACCTTTCTTTAATAATCTAATTTAATTCTTTAATAATCTAATTTAATAGCTCTGCATCAGAAATGATTGTTTTTCTTATGCATTCATGTAAAAAATTAATATTGGCCACTATATCATAGTCATTATGAAGCATGATGTATTATTGTTAATGCACTGCCGCTTTTTATTAAATGAACTTAAAAAATAGAACAAAATGAAACTAATTTTGGCATGTGCAAATGTTTGGGCGCTCTTCCTCTCATGAAAGCAAAAGAGGTTATAAAAAGATTTCCAAGCCCTTCCAGCTTGAAATTTTTCACTGTTCCAAATGTCATTAAGAAATGGCAGTTAAGGGGAACTGCGGAAAACAAGATAACATATGGAAAACCAAGAAAACTTTAAGATAAAACTGCAAGTCTGCCAGGCAGAAAGGTGAAGTAAAACCTCCATATGGCTGCAAAGGAGATGCACAAACAGGGTCTACATGGAGGTCATCAGACAGAAACCTCACCTCATCACAAGATTGGAATATGAAGAATGGAAACATAGCAACATCTGGATAAGCCAGAGCCATTTTAGAAACAAGCACCGTGGACAGATAAAGTTAAAACTTAACTCTTTGGCCATGTTCACCAAAGGTGCGTTTGAAGAAAAACAGGAGCAGCAGTGGATGAAAGGAACACCTTCTGCTTTGGGGTGTGGCAGCCAGTGGCACAGGAAACACTACACAGACTAAATATGAGCAGTGAGTGCAGAGCAGCCTAAACATATCTCAGAACTTGAAGTGATCTGCAGGAGGAGTGAGTGGAAATTCCTAAATCCAGAATAGAAGCACTCTAGGATGGGTACAAAAAGCATTTGCAAGCTGGGATATCTGCTAAAGAGGGCATTACTAAGTACTGACAGAGTAGGGTGCCCAGACTTTTGCACGTTTTATTTATTTATTTTTTAATTTCTCAAGTCCTTAAAATAAAAAGTAACAATGCATCAACATTTAAAAATGTCTGTTTGCTGTAGATGTCCTACATTACTTAAAATCAGCAAAATGGTGAATTGGCCTGGAGGGTGACTAAAACTTGTGCATACAACTGTATATGTCAGCATAAAGGCTGGGAAGACTGAGTTTTGGAGAGTTCATCCTCCACAGTATCCTGCATGCACTAGTCTAGCTGGCACTGACGGGCAGTTCCTTCTTAAATCAGAGGAGAACTTGAGGCAGAGTGGGATAAATTACCTGTACATCTCCAGCCTTTTATCTTGTTTCTCAAGCAATTATTGCTCTAGATGTTTTTGTCACATTCTTTTACGTGTGTCAGAAGTGCATTTACAGCTGAGAAAAACTCTAGGCCTGTGTATCCTTGGTTGTGGGATTAACTGTAAAATATTGCCTCTGCAGAAGGGTTCCCTTTACTTTTAAAGTCTTTTCACAAACTGCCCTGAAGAAAACCTCTTAATGTCGCATAAAATCTGACTTACAGCTTTGAAGTGAGGTATTTTATAGATATTAAATGGTATGGCTTGCATGTTTCTCCTTAAAAATGCTCTGCTCTTGTTTTCATGAGCGTGCTTCTGTGTATTTCTACGTACATGTTTGTGTAAAACTGTATTTGCACCTTTTTAAATTTTCAACATTTTTAGCATCATAACAGAAGGATTGATAAAACATGCACAAATATCACTGGCATACCATTTGGAAAGGCTCCATCCTTACAGCACATGTGCTGTATACATGATTTATCGGTGTGTAAATCAATACAATCCAGAGGTATTAGTGAAACTTAAATACTGACAGCAGCCTGAGCAGCAGCACGCCACACACTGAGTCAGAAGGAATCAGCCTCGACACTCATCTGTGATGAGCATTATGGAGCGGGCTGTCTGCTTGTCCCGTGGGTAGACATATCTTTTAGAGGCCTGACATAAAGGTAATTGCCACAGTGACCAGAACTGGCCTCTAGAAAGTTATTAAGAAGCTAGTGACATCTGGCTTCTGGATCATCTGAAGAGATGCTGTTAAAATGCATTTGCGGTGAGCAGCCGGTGACATTGGGCTCGGCCGTGATGGCTTCTGGGCCGCGGGCAAGGCTACAATACTGTTTTGATGGCGAAAATGGAATGTGATGGAGTCTCACTAAAACTGGCACAGTTGACTTGAGTGACACCCCCCCCCCCCCCCCAAACTCATGATCTGATATCTGCTATTCTGCCCCCCCCCCCTTTTTTTTTTGTCTCTTTTCCGGTTCCGTGTGAGAGTCTCTGAATCATCTTCATTACCAAGTTCCTTGTATCTGTGAGCTAAACTAATCTGTTTTTGAGCTTTCCATCGTTGATTTTTTTTTCCGGTACATAAGGTTGGGATATGCGTCTGGGGAAAATTGGTTTCAGGCATCTTTCTCACAATAAACAAAATGGGCAATTAACCTGCTCATCAGTGCAAGCAGAGCAGTTCCAATGATGCACTCCACTGTTCTTCATGGATTTATCTGTGCAAATTGACCTCACTTTAGTGGTGCAATTCATTTCTCTGCTAATTTTCTGTGTCTGAAGCTTCATTAACTTGATGCGCTTCTACGTAGTAAAAATCTGGACGTCCCACCGAAATTACACCGGCTTCGCTGCTGCCTTTCGAAATACTTCCCCGGCACCATTGCAACACAACACCTGCTATATTAGAGCTGCTCAGCCGGTGCTCCTAGCATTAGACCACAGATTGTTGCAGAGCTGGATTGACTGCAGCTTCTTGCTTTCAAGCATCTAACATGACAAGTCGCTCCACTCACATTAAAACCATTCTCAGCCTGCCATCGCCTGCCCCACGTCCTTCCCCAGCCATCCACCTGATGTTACAGGGCATATCATTTGTAATGATTCACACCCAGAGCCGGTTCCAGGAGAGAAGGCCCTGGAGGCGCTTAGGCAGCGCAGAGCGAGAGTCTACACGCTGCTGAAGAATAGATTGGTGCTCTGATCGCTGGAACAGCCTCACGCTCCAGAGCCATCACTTTTAATCAGAGGCTGTCCAGGGAAACACATGGCAGGTGCTTCAGCACTGTGGTGGATCGCAAGAGCAAATCCACACCAGGGGCACCTTACCAATCACAGAACGCTATGGTTAGGGTGTGTGTGTGTGTGTGTGTGTGTATAGCATATCTGTTCCCCTCCAGTATAATCCTTTAGGCCATTACCACCTGACCTCTGTGAGAATGAGACAGACTACAGCCTCTAATATCTTAACACTCCTGCTTAAGATCCCGTGAATATGAATATGTGGCTTAATTCATCACCTATGTACTCGAGATTATTTGTGGTGAATATTGAGAGCAGCCAGGATCTGAATCTCATTGCATTTGGTGCCTACCAAGAGTAGACTGTCTTTTTCTCATTACGCTTTTTGACACAGTGCATCATAAATGCAATATATATGGTTGTGTGATGGTCATGCCAGCCTCCAAAGGCCTAAAAACTCCTGTTAGCACCTCCCTATATTTACACCAGACCAGCCTCTGACTGTTTAAGGGTTTTGTGCAAGTGTTGATGGTGAAAGGAGAGGGGATGACAAGCTTAAAAAATGTGATGCTGATGTTTTCATTACTATAATCCGAGCAGTATCACAGTTCTGTATCTCGACAGTACATCGCTCCTACCTCCTACCCCTTCTCCTGTTGACAGCTGTGCTGGGAAAGCCTGAAGAGTGTGTATCGCATCATTGTCATGGAGCATAGTACGCAGCAATTGTGCAAGCGCTATCATGATGCTCAGGTGGAGAGGTGGGGAGGCATCCATTATTAGAGTGAGTGACATTAAAAACACAAGCATTTAACATCAAACTTTGCTCAACTTTGGTGCATGAGCACACACTGAATAATAATTGTGCAAAATAGTTTTTTTTTCCCACAATAAATATGCACTGAAAACTGTAACCTAAATGATTTAATATCAAGAAAAAGTATGTTGCATGTGACTGTGAAGATTATGACTAGAAACAATGTGCTGCTGCACCTAGTTAGTTCTGCTACAGATGCTTTTTCCATGTTGCACAATGTTGAGAGTTACATTTTCCTGCAGCATCACAAAAGTACAGGCAAGCAGCCACTTAGAAAACGTAACTCAAAACGCCATGGCCCTTGAGGTGTGTAATGTCTGAGACAGTCTAATGCAAGCCTAAAGAAGAAACAGACACATGGAAATATGTAAATTAAAAATTTTAGGTAACGTTTTGCTTTAAGTTCCCCTGTTCAGCATTATAAGACAGTGTAACACAGTCTTATAAAATAACAGATAAGGTATAGGGACATTTTAAAAGTAAGAAATGTATTGTTTTCTTTCAGCAACAGTTTGTGGATTGTAGATTCCAAGTCAAGTGACATCAGCAAGCATTTGCAGTTGTGTCCTTGAGCACTGAAACACTATATATCTACCACTTGTAGTGCTGATGATCTGATGCTGTCCATGACCTCTGACCTCTCTTATGGAGAAGTATAGAGTAACTTTAAATCCTGCCCATTTCCCTATTCAAGAAATTATAACTATGCAGACTACTCTATGGACAGTCACTGTCCACTCAAGTCCTGTTTTATTCTGACAAACAAATATGATCCTTAAAGTTATTATAGTATCTTAAAGTGTATTAAACTAAAATGAACTATGTTAGGGAACCTGCTGTTAAACGTGTTGTGGCAAAATATTATCTGACTGCTCATGATGTCACTTGAGGCTGCTCGCATCCTATGATTAGCATAAATTGTAGCACGTAGCGTAACTCTCCTGTGGCTAGCATAAATCATATGTTGTGAGTCATTAGTCATGTTTACAGTGTCAGTGTTTTTCTGTTCTTGCTCAATCACACAAGCTCCTGTTTTCCCCTGCTTCCAGCAACTGACACTGACTGAAACGATGCCTCACCTTTTTTTTTTTTTTTTTTTGCACTTTGACAGACTTTTATTTGTATTGGTGTTTGCATGGATCTTCATACCGAAGCATTTGGTATCATTAGAGAGCATTTCCCTACAGGAAGTAATACCCTAATTTGTGCGAATCACAGACAATTACTTCTCCTGCAGCGTGGAAGCTGCCAACACAGAATTGTAGAAATGTGCTTCAGTGTTTCTCAATAAATGGAACAAATTAGAGGAAATTATACCACAGTTAGCTCCGACCTTGCTGACATACTTTGTCTGGATTCTAATGAGTGTCCGAGTCCTCTGTTAGAACACTCTCACCAAGAGCTCTCAAAGTATCACATCTGTTTAGTGGCTTGCCCTTTTATACCTAGTAACATAGCAACTAGCCTAAAGTCACCTTCAGGGTCACTTGTAATCCATATCATCTTTTTTTCTGTTGCTGTCAAATCTATTGACAACAGAAATTTGTTAGAATTTCCATCTGTGGCATATTGCAGAGGTAGTCAGCCAGGTGTCCAAAATGTAATCTTTCAAGAAAGAAAGTACCCAGTACATGTCTTGTGTAACCCTACTACAAGTTACAGGGAACTGCATTGGAAGCAAATCTAAGGCGTGATGCAGTAAACCAGTGGTGATATTACAAACATGGCACTCCTGTTTTTGTATTATTGATTCAGTATTAAAGCCAGATTGCCCCTATTCGCTTCCAGTGAAAGGTGATTGTCGTACTTCTTTATAGTGTAATTGCTACAAGCTCTAAAATGTGTATTATCATGTGTCTTTAAAAATAAATAAAAGCAGCAATCTTTTTTCCTTTTGTTGAGGTAAAGGGGTTTTTGAAGGCTGATACCTAAAATTACAGTAACGTGTAAGCAGCATTTTAATGCTGGTCAAGAAGGAGATCATTAACTATTAACTATATGTACTATTGAGTAGTTTAATCTGTAGCACCTGCATCACATTTAATAATTCTAATTATTGTTATAATCATAATTAAAATTTTATCTATTTTTATATAGGTTATTCATCTAAACCAGTGACTATAGCTTTCAAATAAAAATACTAGAGTAAAAGTACAGTGTTTACTTCATAGAGTTATGTAAAGTACAAGTTCTATAAAATGTAATCACATGCCACAGCTGTTTGCAGCTGTTTAAAGCAAGGAAGCCCAATTTAAAATATCTATTTAACAGTTGCAGAAATTCTAGAATGCAATCGGCCTGTAAGTGGAGAATTTTACACACATCAGTAGCTCTAACAAAATAATAAATTACGTAAATCAAAAGACGAAGGAAAACATTTTTGTGAATATTTAATGTTGATCCAAATCCTCTCCTTGCATAAAAATCAATAAAAATCTAAATTGCATCGCAGCCTTCATCACATTTTTAAATAAAGTGCCTCCTGTCAGTTTGTGAAATAACTGCAGGAGATCACTGACATTTTATTTTTCACCAACGCTGGTGGCGAGGCCCAGGAGGTGAAAGTGGGATGTTAGTGAACGTGGCTCGGTGTGGGAAATTTAAATGCAGCGATGATGTCAGGTGTTCACAAAGTGTTAACAAAGATCCCAGCAGGAGAGAAGAAGGAGAGCGGGAGGAGGCTCTGGGACGAGAGCCTCCAGGTAATCTGGATACTTGTGTTATCTCAGCACCTGCCACATGTGACAGCAGCAAAGCCCTGAACACTTCACTTTTAGGCAGGCGTTACCTTTCAACGCATCATCAGTTTCATAATCCACTTACATGGTCAAAGCGCCATCTCTTGTGCTGGCTCCTGACACCTGCAGCACACCTCTGTATGTCTGATAGCAGGGATTCAGGAGGATAATACCAGGAAGCGCGTTGGACTCAGTGTAATTATCATTCTCTTGACTAATTTCTAACACCTTCTACTCTGTGCAACAATGGTGTATGTGCTTGTAAAACTCCTCAGCTAATACTTGAGGAGGCACGGTATGTTATTCTTAAATTAATACTTCAGAGTTCCGGTTTTAGTTTTTCTTCTTTCATCTCAGGAAGACGTAATCTAAATGTTTCTCTCAGTGATCTTTTTTTTTCTATTGACAACTTTCTGTCAATTTCGTGTTTTCGTCTCTTCAAATCCGTGCTGCAAATTATACGAGTGTCTTATTCAAAAATATTTTTTTTTTGCTTGATTTGCTCAAACATATGTCCATACAGAGCAAATGTTTCTGTTCTCAAAGCAGATTGCGCCGTGACTGATTTCACAGAAACAGCTGCCTTTGAAGAAGAAACAAGAGTTGGAAAGACGTTGCTTCCTTTTTCTCTGACTAGCTCTGAAGACAGGTACTTCACAAGAAATATACAAAGACAGAGCGGAGCTGACAGTGCTTTGTTAGGGCTGAAAATGACAAGCTGAAAAGAGAGGCCTCAAAGCCTGGAGGCAGAGGAGGAAATGCAAAACTGAGAAAAATCAGAAAGGAGATTTATTGTACTTATTCTAAAGCTGTCACACCTTGCCTTTTACAGGAAAGCAACACAGTTTTAATTAAAGAGGTCAATCATTTTCCTGCACCCTGACATGTAGTGTGATTGCCTTTTCCAAGAACCAACCAGGTGGTAATTAAGAACTTTATATGTCAGAGTGTTTGGGAAATATGAAAGCGTTCAAAGGCTGAAACTTTGCTGCTGTGCCTTGTGTGATTACGCATCTTATTATGAGCCCGGTAGTTCAAACGTAAACGGTGAACTCACAGCGGTGACAGCAATAAGACAACTGGTGCAGTATTTGATTGAATAAAAGAAAACGTGATACCACGACTCCTCAGATGATATTCCATCATCCACACGCAATGCAGACAGAATGCCTGCCGTATATGAACTGATCTCCACGTTTTGTTTTGTTACAGAGAAGCAGTAAAAGGAAATGCAGACAGTAAAAGAGCTGCTAAACATCGAGGAACTGCATCAAAGAGTGCTGGATGTTTCTGACCCTGCAGAGCGGTAATGACAATGCTATGAGGTAGCCGAGCCTCCAGATCTAACACTGCCTCGAGCCGCGCATCGCCCATAAAAATTCATAGCTGTGGACCAGGATCAAGAGACTCGACATCTTATTAACCATAATGTTTCCTGCACCAGAGCCAGCAGAGAGGGTGTGACTTCTGAGAGAGTTGCAGTTCACATCTCAAGTGATGCTTGGGGAAAGTAATCGTGCTGCTTATAATTGTTTGACTTAAATCTTTAATGGTCCATCCAGCAGCCAGATTAGGGTTATTGTCAATGCAAAGGCCAATTGTGTCACACCTATCAATCATTAAGAGCTTCTTTCTCTTCATTTCAGGACCTTTATCATGGATTTATTGCCAGTACACACGCAATTATGATTGATGATTCGAAAAGGAATAGGTTCCCGGACTCAATACAGTCAACACGACCTGTAGTAGCTGCAAGCTACATTTGAGGGATTTAACCAGGAGAAACAACAACCTTTCCTTCAGAGGTCTGAGACAACATACAAGCGGAGGACTGCAAATGCCACAGACAGTATTGTTTATGTGGGATTATCTAGTCAAGCCTTCTGGCTAGAAAGATTGTGACCCCAATACAGGAACAGATACACATCATCACCATGTAAGCTCCAAAATGATTCCTGGAAGGCAGGACATGCATACAAGGCCCCTTCACTCTGTCAATCCATGTTTAATCACTTCTACAGAAATTTCTACTGGCCTGTCTGACATTTTCTCTCATATTTTTCTCTCTCCCCTCCCAATTTCTCTGGTGGGTTTTTGAAGACTTAAGTTCCACTCCCCCCCCCCCCCCCCCCCCCCCCCCCCCCCCCCCCCCCAACCCCCCCACCCTCTCTCTCTCTCTTTCTTACAAGGCAAATCCTGGGAGAGGTTGATGTGAAGACCAGGCAGAGCAGGGATGTGAAGAATATAAACACAATTTTTTTTATTGTCCAGAGGGAAAGGGAGGGTGCAGGAGGTTGGGCGGTGGGGTCTGTAAAAGAGACGAGGACCTTATCACAGCCCAGCAGCTCTGTAATTCGCCGCCATGATAAAGTGGCAGCGCGGAAAACCTTACAAGGCTGGCACAACCCAAAGACGGATTAGCTTTTTCTGACATAAGCTTCCTGAAAAACTAATCAATCAGCCCATGCAGTATTATCAGAAGCGTGAGATTAAAGCGCTGCTCCTAATCCCCCCACTGTACATTTTATTACACTTCCTAGTGTTAGTTGCCTTTAAATATACAATAAATAAATAATAAAACCAAACCTAATTGAGCATGGGGAAGGGGAAAAGGGTTAAAGAGCCCTTAGAGAGGGAATTTATGTAGAATTTGTGTTTTGTTATGAAGGCAGGGATAAAACTGTTGTCCTTGCCAGAGCCCTTTTTGACTTTGAATAGAGCCTCACTGTCTCACTCCAACACTGCAGAGAAAAAAAATGCAAGTGGGAAAAAAAATCCTTTGGCAGAATTTCACAACAATATTAGCAGCTAAAAATGAACCGAATCAAATTCACATTCTTACTTTCTTGTTCTAAGTATTTTCTAGTGTCACTGATGGACAGAGCGATAAATTATGAAGTGGCTGGATGTTAATAAATAAATAACCAATTCAAATTAATGCTAAATCCTTTGAGAAATGACTTGTAATCCCTTAAATCAGTGCACATCAAAGTTGCGGTGATGAACTCCAAGCATGTAGCAGATCCAGAGGACGAGACACGTTCAGCTTAATAGTAACCAGCTAAGCTTTGTCTCTTTAATGCGTCACACCCTTCTATCAAGATGCTTGCTCCTTCCCTGTTCAGTGCGACCCTGGGCAGCGTTTACAGTAACAGAGAAGGTAGCAATACTTTTAATACTGAGCCCCTTGGCATGGGCCACGTAGGTGCTTTGTCATGACATAATATTACCGAACAGCTCTTATCCCGGCAGTAAGATACAAAGGTGTAATAGACTTTGTCAATGTCTGCTCACACTTAATCCCAAACAGCCATGAAAACCCACTTTCCCTGCATGCAATCTGTGGAATAGAGGCAGAACAGGACAGGCACAGGGAGATGGCAGAGATCAGGGCTCTCAAGTCATCTACATTGTTCTGCTGTCATTGCACAGCGGCTAACTGTAGCAGATGTCATGAGGAAGAATGGATTCTCCCAGGATGGCTCTGACCCTCTTATTTGTCCCTGGGGTATGGCACAGATGCTGTGTTTGGGGTTACATTTTCACCATTTGATTCATGTTCTGAGTGTTTTCTGTATGAGTGTGTATGAAGACGCAAGAGGGAGAAATGTGTTTGTGTTTTGCTTTGCTTTCTTATTTCTGATGATGTCCACTTCACCAGAGCTGAACCTCTGATTAAAACAAGAAATGTATGCTTCTGTATCAAAGGCTATCCTGGTGCTTCAGTTGTCTGAGATGCCTCCTGTGACACCATATGATGCCCTGGGTTGACCAGGGCTGGCCTTGCAACTATGTCCCATGTCATCCTCAAGCATCCTTCCTGTGTCTCTTAAACTATCCTATGAAGCAGACATACTAAAAAGCAAAAAAAAAGCAAAAGAAAAAGCAAAGATTGTTCACAACTGAAGGTGTCTGCACATAGTTCATGCTTTCACTGAGCGTCTATGTGCTATTTAAGCATTCTTTACCTTACGAAAGGTGGAGGAATATTGATAAGGGCCAATATGTCCCCAGTCAGACAGTGGTGGGTCTGCTGGGAGGGAAGCCACCGAGGCATATGAAGAGAGCCTCTCCAGGGAGGCAGCCTGTCTCTCCCTCTCTCAGAGGCAGAGCTCCCAATAGGCACAAGCCTGATTACAACAGCAGCCAGAGCAGACAGCACTTTGCCGCTCCATCTGCACAGTTCAAGGCTATCTTTAAAGAAGCCTTCTTTGAGGATAGCACAGATGTGAAGAACTTCTTCAATCACATGGCATTTTCTGTTCAGGTCTGATCACGGCAAGAGCCCGTAAAGCAAGGATGATCATGATAAAACCCACACTGCTTTCAACTAAGGGACAACATGAGCAGCTCTTGAAAAAAACAAAACAAAAAAAAAAAACGACTTTATATTTCCCTAAAGCTCATGATCTTTCTTTGGAGGGTTTATTCCTGTAATAAAAAACAGAATTACACTGCGGACAGATTATGTCCAGAAGCTTAAGACAATCAGTCTCTTGTAAATACTAAATAATATCTCATGTATTCACAGGGACTTATGGTTTCATCATATTGTATAAGTTATCAAGGAAGAAGAGCACAGGCCTTGAAAACATGGCAATTTTCACCTATTGTTCTCAGCTGCCATTTTATTTCATTTTTTATTTTAGCCTCAATTTTTAGTACGGCAACGGCGCTTCACGGGTGTCGGGGGTTCAACACAGAGGTTAAACCTTTTTCATGCCTGGAAGCAAAATAAATTAGACTGATTGTTAACTGCAAATACGCATGTGTTACAGCTCAGCAAATGAAGAGGTATAAGTGACACACAATATTTCATAATATAAATGTTTTTTTTTAACTGTAAACTTTGCAAGTTGGCACACACGAAAATGCTAGTTTATATTCAGAACTGTTATTTCAAAACTATAATATGCTCATTAACTAGAAATGTAATGTACATGTTTTATATGATGTACAAATATATTCATTTTTTTCTGTATCTGAATGAGAAAGCTGTATGTCCTAAGAAAAGTCACAATGCCAAATAGGAATAAATGATACAGATACAGATGCTATTCAGGAATGTAACTGCATATTGTATAATAACTATATATTATGGCTGTTGAAAAGTTGGAGTTTATTGTGTAAAATGAAATGCGATCGGCTGGACTGAAAATTCTTATTTTTGCTTCTAAAATATTTTAAATTCAAATAGTGTAAATTAAACACTTCACCATGTTTGTGAAGTTGAAGAAATCAGGTTCATTGAGATAAATAGTATTTCATATATACAGTATTTCTTGTAAATAGTGTTTCACTAAATAGACTGCAAGTTCAGATAAATTAACACCAAGCTTACGCCCTGTAAAACTGAATGCAGAGTGCTTGTCGGCAAACAAAATTTGCTGCTGATGACTGCGTCAACTAAAATTTCATACCAGAAATTTATTTCATCGTCATTCTGACATTAGGCTGTGATTGATAAATTTTGTGTTACATAAAAGCCCTGAGACACACTTCTCCGTGTTTTATCACCTGGCATTCAGTCGTCTCAAACCTCACCTGGTGCAGGAGAAAAAGAAGCAGGAACGTTTGCAGAGCACTCATCTTCAATGACTTCTCGACTTATTCAAGATGAGCGGTCCTTAAATCCTCTCTGGAAGATTTGGAGAGAGGCAGACGCGCATGCCGCTGAAACATCGCTGTGATCACCTGCGAGAAAGACGCACGATGTTAAATCACTTTAAAGCCCCTGTGGTTCATTTTGGAAGAGCCGCGTAGATGGGACCTTTAAATATTAGAATACGACAATAGTGAACTTTTCCTTACCGTTTTCCAAAGGCAATACCTCACTTAGTTGGGTAAGGCCACTGGAATCATCATTGTTCAATCCACTTTCGGCAAAGAGTCGTACAATCCTCTCACAATGTCTCCGACTCTCAAGATGCTGAGTGATTTTTTTGCTTTCCCCTGAGCAGCTGGGACTCTTGGATTTCTCTACAAACAAGGTCTACTACATTCAGCGGCTCAGTTGAAACAACACTCCTCTAAGTTGCGAATGACGCCAAACCGAAATAAACTGTGGTCTATATTTTTCCCCTACTTAATCCGGAGCAATGTTATTAATAAGATGTCAATGCACGCGGTGAAGTACAGCCAAGTGAGCCCCGTATCCCAGTAGCAGGACTGCAGTCAGTCAGACAGCTGTCCGCTCGCTGTGCGCTCTCTTCAGCTCTACTTCAGTGCGCAAAATCCTCCGCTGTGCGTCTGAAGACTCCAAGGTCGGCGCGCATCCGTGCAGAGAGAGTCAGACCTAAAGATCTACATCTGAAGTCTTACTCTCTCCATCTCGGAGACAAGTAAGAGCCTTGATGTCACTGTTATCAGGTTTTGTTCTGCCACACGTCCACGTTTTTAACCCTTTAAAAGGTTTCGGCGTGTAATCTCATGTGTGCAACTAAAGTTTTCAGGATGTTTTACTTGGGGGGGTGAAGAATGATCGGGCGCACAAGTCCAGCCACGTTAGAGTAATTGTAACCATGGGCTGCTCTGCACCTTGTTGGACATTATTGAAGGTCTGTAGAATGTATACAAAACTTTTACAGAACACTTTTTTATTATCATTTTTATCTTTGCAGCAATGACTTCCGGCGTGTAAACATAGTCATATCGGCAGGGCTGTTTGAATCATGCAAGTAAAAACACAGTGGTGCGAAGGTTTAATATCTATTCATTTGAGAACCGGCTGACGCAGCAGTCCTCAGCACACACCACAGACAGCAAAAGGTCAAACGTTGACTACGGCTGTACAAAGGCAAGATGTTTTTCTACTGTGGACAGGACTGCTGTGTAGGGATTCATATGACTTTGGCACCACCATGTGGTTACAGTCTGAAGTCTCAGAGAAGTCTTGGCAGCTGCAGTTAGTTTGAAATGTGCAGATGAAATGGTTAATTCATTCATACTTAAGCCTACAGTTTATGTCTTGCACTTTGAACAACTTATATCATGAGCTTAATGTTTCTAAGTCTAATCAGTGTGAACTTTCTCTACATTTAAGCATTGACGTCTGTGTGACAAAAGTCTGGAAATTGCAGGCTTGTGTTAGAGGCAATGATGCAATACAGGCAAAGTATAAAGGTGAAACAATGAAACACAAGAAGAGCAGTTCAGGACAAAATGTTGCTGAGTAAACCGCTGAGCCAGAATCAGTTCAGAGTGCAGGTATCTCCTAACCGTTTCTTTCTTCTCTACACCACAAAAGACTTTTGATGGTAAAACTATACTTTAAGTCCCTTGTTTTGCATCAGTAAGCAGTGAACGTTTAATATATGGTTTATAACACACTAAAATGGTGTTGTAAGTGTTTATTAATTATTTGTTGACAACTGTAACTCCATACTATAGTGAAACACAGTTGTGATGATTGTAATTTTTTTTTTTTAATTTAATTGTTGAGGAATGCCACACATTAATAACAGCTGCTTACTACAACATTATAGAGTGATAGATTTTTTTTTTTACATGTATATGCTGTTCATAAATGCTGTTTATTGCACTTTTGCACATTCTGACTGTTCCCACATTTGCACATGTAGGAACAGTCATGTCAATTCAGAGTTTTTGATGCCAAATCCATGTAAAGTTGTTCTCTGGTTCTCACTCAGTATACCCAAATTTTAATCAACAGCATTACTCTTTAGTATTAAGTGACCCTCTTATATGACATATGCTTTCAATTTATTGGCACTTATTGAAAACAGACGGACCAAAGCAAAATGTTTGAGTATATTGACTCTTAACTGTGTAGCTGCCCAGTTAGCTCAGTTAGTATTGCATGAGACTCAGTCTCTTGAGGTCGTGGGTTTGAGCCCCACTCTGGGTGGCACCACCTCCCGTGGGCCCACCACCTGAGGGAGGTGCCATAGGACTTAGGGCCTGGACCCAGATAAGCAGCAGATGATGACATGACTCTTAACTGTACCCATTACAGTGCTGCCCACATAATCTGACCTGTTTAAAGTGGGAGGGGAAAGAAAGAGAGAATGTACACATTGTTTGCCATGTACATTAATCATATACATAATTTATTCCACCTAGCATACATGTAATAGCCACACCATCTGTAAACTGAAAACACTATCCCCACAGTCTTTACTTCGCAGTGGGCACAAGGCAAATATTTGCAAGTAATGTGATCTTCTAGTTGCAAACAGCCAGCACTTATAGCTGACACTATGTGGGGTAACACCCACTGTCCTGAACTCTTTATATCAGGCTCTCATTAACCTTTCATATGAACTGGATCTCAGCCAGCAGGACTTAAAGGACTGCTGTATTTATGACAGCGTTACAAAGGTTGTTGAAGGAACAGTACAATCAGTTTATAGTTTTGCGGTACACTTGCTTCTCATCAAAAGGTTTTTTATTTTTGTGTGTCTTCAGAGAGGTTAAGATGAGAGATATTTCTCTTGTTTAAACATTTTAATTAAAAACAAAATGGTCAAAATGTGAATCCACAATCCACACAAACTGTGCATAGTAAATAGACAAAATTTCCTTAAAGGAGCTTGAGCAGCACAATTGATCTTAAATCAGTTATGGATTTTATTTAGTTGTGTAGGCAGATGTAATTGACAGGCATCAGCTTTCCTGTAACCTGACAAATAACACAGCATGTTCTTATTTTGCAAAACGGTACATTTCATCAGGCTGTCAGTATGCTGTATGGCTGGATTCTCAGCCTTTATGTGCGGCATTTCATTCATATTGAGATTTATTTCACTTTTATGACAGCCTGTCTGTGAGCTATACACAATAATACCGTATGTTGTCTGAAGCTGAGAATGTTTATTACATGAGCTCTGTCTTATAGTGATGGCATGAATAGTTGCAAAAATAATTCATCTACCTTTCTCTTTTTATCACATAACCTTGGTTAAAATAGTCTGAGGAGATGTCTGTACATGGTTTGAAGGTTTCACTTTGGAACCCCTGTTACTGCAGAACAGCACATCACTCTATACACCGTGTTAACATGGAAAGCAATTCAGCCACGTTTTTTCAGCAGTCGTCTGTCTCAGAGACAACATACATTCCATGTTTATTCGAAGGAGCTGTCTACACAAACTTCACATCTGTGTGTGACCCAAACCCATCCAAATATGATTGTATCTTGGGTTGTGAATGATTTCAAAAAACTTTAAGGACTGTGACTGAACAGACCGAGTGGCAGTGACGGAGCATGTAGTTGCTGCCGTCGAGATGTTGCTTTCGCTTTGTGGCCAGTTTAGACAAGGTCAAAGGAGGAGTGATGCTCACCTACTCACAGAAACCGAGGCAGGAAACAGCACTCCTCCTGCACCTTCCTGTAGTCAGGTGAAATGTTAGCAGAACATAGAGCACAGATAAGTTGTGAAGAACTGGTCATAGTGATGAGTTTATCTGGATTAATTAGTCCTGAACAGAAAACACATAATCCACACTGGTGTTCAGGAAGTTGTCAAATGGCATTTTTCTGTATGGAAATTTTTCTGTGTTAGGACACTTCTGGTTCTGGATGCCTCTGCAACATGACAGTAGCATGTACATGTTGTATTCATATAAATAACCATATATCAACCCAAGCACAGCCCCTTTTTTCCTGTTTCCATGTCAGAATTGCTGAAACGCCTCCCTCATTGTTCTGTTACTCCTGAAGTTCCTTTGTGGAGGCATACCTCAGCAAAAGTCTGGAAACACAGGAAAACTGTGTCTGTATCACATTTCATGGCAATCTTTCCAACAGATCCTGGGACATTTCGCTCAAAGCCACAAATATCAACCTTCTGGTGGTGCTAGAAAAAAAAGTCAGTGGATATCCAAAGTCAGTAGGATTTGTCGTCTGGGGACCATGAAAGTCTGTACAATGTAATGAGAAGATAGTTGCAGATGGAGTAGCAGTCAGCTTTATGGCTACTTCTAGGATTATTTGCATTGCAGTCTTTGGGTGTGTGCGAGGCTTTCTTTGTCTCCAAGCGTTATATAATTTGTCATTCCTTCAGCCCCTTTTATGCCTGCACCTTGTGCTTTGTTAATGTGCTGGCAAGTTGGATTGATGTTTGAATTAGCCTCTGGGTCAGTTTTCCAGAACATCCAGAACAGCAGTCTGACTAAGTAGGACCGAGTAAAATTTCCGTAACGCTTTCAACATGGCTTAAGTTTGAATGGAAAAGACACAAGGTTAAATACAGAGAGCAATTTTAAACACATAGCTTTTTTGCTGTCTCAGAAGAAGACGAATTCTATCATTTAATTAACATTTATAAACTACAAGGAGATGTGATCACTTAATTACAAGGCAACAAATGAAAACACAATTTATTGCACCTTTGCCTCAGTGCAAAGATATTTCTATTTTCAAGCATGGACAGGAATTTTACTGTTTTGTGAAACATAAATTCAAAGAGAAAAAAACAAACAAACAAACAAACAAGTAAATTAAAAATAAATAATATAAAATGAAAATGTTCTCACTTTTCCCAAGTGGTCTTTTGCCATTTAGGTGAATGGAATTGTAGTTTGTAGTACAGCATTAAACAGTGCCATTGCTACAGTAATACAGTGCCTAAATCTTTTATTGGCACTACATTCTGCTGGAGAAATAGTCTCTGGGAAAACCACCCCACTCAAATCTAATCTCTCAGCCTCATTGGGCAAGAACTCTCCCTCCTCACAAATTAGTTTTTGGTTTGTTTGTTTGTTTGTTTTCTTTCATTCACTTAAATCTGCCAAAGCCTGTGCACTGCCCTGTCTGGATTCTACAGTTAGTTTTTTAGATTGTGGAGGAATGAAAATAAAGCAGAAACAGCACATTCCAGGATAAGATCATTTGGTGTAGTCGTTTGTCTCATTGCTCTATAAAATTCAACTTACTTTATTCCTGGTGATCTTCAAATAACTACCTTCTTGTTCTTTGTTAATTTGAATGAACTGTTACTTAATTCAATTACACAACCAGTGCTACAGTTATTCTAAAAAGGGGTTTACTAGGGTAAAGCAAGTTGTAACTGAGGGTGAATTCCACGCATTACATCGCATGTTTGATGTTATCAAGGAGGAGGGTGTTGGTTTCCAATTACAACTGGCTTCGCACGCCATGAATGTCTTTACAGTGGTTGTAAGTATACGTGCGTGACTAGGAAGAATGGAGAAAAAAAAGAGGTTAAAAGAGGGTACATACAACAGCCCATTAGGCACGCATGTGTCTCTGTTTTTCAGGAGTAAGACAGAAGGAGCAGCCAAGATAAACAGAGAGGACTTTGCACAAATCCACAGGAACATATTTGCATATTGCAGCTTTACAGGCTGCAAATATGCATGACCACCATAACTTGCAGGTCTTACCGACTGTTAAAGAGCCCACAGCTAAAGAAAATAAATAAGAATGCAAACAGAAATGAATGCAAGTAAAACCAAACTTTCTTACAAAAATAAGCGTGATAAATGAAAGTAATAAAGAAAATCCTGTTTTTTATCTTTGGTATCACAAAAAAACTCTAACCCATTCTCTTTTTTTTCATAATATGGATAAACAAAATATTTATGCAGTGTGAAAGCTGTAATATGTCACTTTTAAATGTGTTAGGTGTAAAAATACTACTAGACGTAAAAGACAAAATGGAAAAAAAAAACATGTAACATGAGAGAATGATTAACTGGAGACAAACTCTGAATGCTGGACTTCACCACAAAATCCACTGGGAATCTCCACTCTCTCTGTCTTCCATGATTACATAATAGCCCGCCTGCAAATGCAGGCTGAACTTCCTGCAGAATTTAAAACACACACTCACTCACGCAAGCACACACATAAAACCACCTCTTAACAGGCACCACTTGCTCTTACAACAAGCTAGCTTGCAGGACAGAGAGGAGGCAATGAGCAGCGGGGTGTGGTTTCCTACACTGGGGCTGGCAGCCTGGCTCTGCTGCCTCAGTCTGGGGCCCGTTCAAGGGGGGAAGGTGCTGGTTATGCCTGTTGATGGGAGCCACTGGCTTAGCATGAAGATACTGGTGAAGGAGCTCAGCCGCAGGGGCCATGAAGTTGTGGCGCTGGTGCCTGAAAGCAGCCTGTTGATCAGCGGCTCGGACAGCTACAAGACTGAGATTTACCAAGTGCCATACACCAAAGCTGAACTGGATGAAAATTTCGAAGACTTGAAGGATGGAGTGTTCCTCAAGCCACCAGCAATCACAGATATGTTTATCAATGTGCAGCGTTTGATTAACTTCACTTCGCTTCAGGTTAAAGGTTGTGAGAATTTGCTAAACAACCAGCCTCTAATGAGTCAACTGAGGAGTGGGGGTTTCGATGTTGTGCTTACAGACCCCTTCCTTCCCTGCGGCCCCATTCTGGCTCATGACTTTTCCATTCCAGCTATTTATTTTCTGCGTGGACTTCCATGTGGGCTGGATATGAAGGCTAGCCAGTGCCCCTCTCCTCTTTCCTATGTTCCTGTGTCCTTCTCTGGTAATACGGATAGGATGACCTTCCCACAGAGAGTGAAAAACATGATCATGTATTTCTTGGAGTCCTACATGTGCAGAATAATCTATTTCCACTTTGACGAGCTGGTCAGCAGGTATTTTGAAGACAACATGACCTACAAGGATCTTCTCAGTCATGGTGCTATCTGGCTTCTCAGATATGACTTTACTTTTGAATGGCCCAAACCTCTCATGCCAAACATGGTTTTAATTGGAGGTATCAACTGTGCAAAGAAAGCTCCTCTGCCAGCGGTGAGTATGCAAAGAATGTACACCAGATTAAACAAGCATGCATCACATCTGGATTCATGTACAGAAAATCACATATATGTGCTTTGTGTTGTCAGGCTAAAGTAAACCCCTTAAACTTTCATTTGAAAAAAAAAAAAAACTACAGTGAAAACCAGAAAAGCTCTTCCAATTAATAGTTTTGTAATAACAACTGACCAAATGACAAAAGGAGCACATAGCACCTAGCTCCACTATGCTATAAGAGTTATTGCTCACAGGAGTTGGTTGAGACCCAACACAGAGCTAAAAGGAGAGTGAAATTCAACTAGCAGCCAGACACGTAACTCCAAATGAGTGTTAATGTTGCCCCATGTCTGCCTGATGTCTAAATAGTCACAGTTTGCTATAATGTTGTCTAATATAACTTTAGTAGGTGATGATATGTCCATTATATCTGTTCTGCACCTTGTGCTAGACCTCGTCTGACCCCATGTGGCCAAAAAAAAAAAAAAAGAAAGAAAGAAAAAGAAAAAAAATCGCAAAAATAGCATAGAGCTCCATTGCTCTATGCTATTGATTTCGGACAAACCCTCAGTAGTCATTTTCTATAGGACAAAAACATACTCACACTTTTGATCTGAATAGGGAGATAAAAATGTTTTAAGGGTAGTCTTAAGAGCAAAACATTGGTGCTGAAATGATTTTAAATATTTTTTAAGATGTTAATCAGGGTCTACTACGCTTTGGTTCATAACATTGTGAAAGAACTGGTTTGTCCACTTTTCTGGAAGATTGAGTGTGTGATATCTGAGCCAGGGATAGTTGATTTCTGGACTATGGCCAGTGTAATCTAAGAGCCGACAGGAGTGAGGCTCTTGTAAATATGCTGTAGTAAATTAAAAGATTTGTTGATTTAAGATAAGATTTTGCTTCTAAGGTTACTTAATTGGGTGGATCTAAGCTGAAATGTGTAGATCAAATGAATTCCCTTCAGTATATTTGAAAATAATGGAAGATCAGATCGAAGTTATATAATGGAAGAATCTTAAAATAGCTGCACCTTGGTCTTTGCCCACTATCACCATTTATAATGAACATTTTTGTGTCTTCTCCAACCCCCCTGCAGGACCTGGAGGAGTTTGTGGAAGGCTCAGGAGATGACGGATTTATTGTCTTTACTCTTGGATCAATGGTGTCCAACATGCCTGAAGAGAAGGCTAAACAGTTCTTTGATGCCTTTCGTCAAATTCCTCAAAGGGTAATAATAACCATAACAGATTAAATCACTTAATTTAGATTAAAAAACAATACATTTTACATTTACTAGATGGTTATTTATTCCCTTCAGGTAAAACATTAACAGTGCACAAGTTTCTAACTAGAGAAGAACAGCAAACATTTACACACTAGCCAGAGATTTCACACTCAGCATATATGCTAAAGCACTAATCAGTTTGAACCAAAGGACTTTGTCCCCTACCTTGCCTTGTTGGTAACATGCCAGACTCTCTAATCATTACAAAAAATAGTTTGTACATCAAATGTTAAAAATTGTGAGTTTCTTTTTTTTTCAGGTTGTCTGGAGATACACTGGAGTCTCACCTGGGGATATACCCAAGAACGTCAGGCTTATGAAGTGGCTACCTCAGAACGATCTCCTGGGTGTGTTTATTTTTATCCAGACACACATATGAGCTGCTGCTATCATGACAAAAATTATCATACTCAAACTATTGCTAATGCTATTATCATTTTAAAACAACTTGTACATAACATTCAGTAATTTTGAAAAGATACATTGGTAGTTTAAATAGACATTTAGCTGTTTGTATATCACAACTGTGGCATTTACCTTGATTTTAAATGTAATGTTTCCTCTGCTCCTCAGCCCATCCCAAAGCTAAGGTCTTTATCACTCATGGAGGTACCCACGGCATCTACGAGGGTATCTGTAATGCTGTGCCTATGTTGATGTTTCCACTGTTTGGGGACCAGGGAGATAATGTAAATCACTTGGTGCGCCGCGGTGTTGCAGAGAAACTTAATATTTATGATGTGACAACTGAAAAACTATTGGCTGCACTAAATAAAATCATCCATGATAAGAGGTAAGACAATAAGATGTTCATGAAAGTCATCAGTTATATGCAAATCATAAAATTCACCATTAAACAGATTATAGTAAAGCAGATAAAATTAAAAAAAAAAAAAAAAAAAAAAAAGCAGCTGACCAAAACTGGAAAAAAATACAATGACTTTTGTTATTAGTTACAGAATGCAATGAATGAAAAAATAGGGTACATTTAATGGTCTGTTATTTCTGTAAGTGCTACAAATCTGTCATAGCTGCAGCCCACTCTTATTAGAAGGCAAACTATCTCTTCATTTGAAAACCAGTTCTTCTTTCTTTGTTCTTTTACATCTAACTGTTTTTACTCCTCCACAGTTACAAAGAGAAGATAGTCGAGTTGTCTGAGATACACCTGGACCGTCCCGTTCAGCCTTTGGACCTGAGTGTTTTCTGGACCGAGTTTGTCATGAGACACAAAGGCGCCTCACACCTGAGAGTAGCTGCACATGAGTTGAACTGGTTTCAGTACTACAGCCTGGACATCTTGTGCTTTTTTATCATCGTTCTCCTAACTGTTCTGTGGGTGACGCTGAAATGCTGCTTGTTCTGCACCCGCAAATGTTGTAGAAGGGGGACTGCCAAGAGAAAATCAGAGTAGTGTTTTTAATGCAGCAATCATAGGTGTTTATAAATTCTGTAATGAAGTGAATGATGAATGTGGAAATACTGCAGTGAGATTTCACACGAATGTACTGTTTGTATGTGTAATGTGTGTATATGTGAATGTTTGTATAATTCCACTCCAAGTGCCATTATTACATTTGTAACATGATTAACTGAAGCCATCATTTAGAAAAGAAACTTCCAAGCAAATAAAATTTGTTTTTGGGGGGGTTTTTTGTTTTTCGTTTTTTTTTCGGGGGGTTGCGGGGGGGGGGGGGGGGGGGCACCCACAGTGAAGCCACCAGTTCAAGCAAGGCTTGGAACTGGTGACCTTTCAGTCTCAATGTGATTTGAGACCCTCAGGCTACTGTGAGTTGACTGTCAACAAAAGCTGTATAGATAAACCATCAAACATCTAATTATCTTGCACTTGAACTGTTTATGGAAGGCACACCCTTTCTTTCCCACTCTGACTCTAACTCCTTGGCTATAGGTGGTGAGTCATCACCACCTATAGCCATCAGTATTGTGTGAGGCATCAGTATTGTGGCAGAACTGAGTGCAACACTGCTAAGAAGCTCTCCAGTCAGTGAGTGAGGAAGTGAGGAAACTTACCCACACTGTATTTGGCAAGCTAGAAAACCAGCAAAATCCCACTTATATGTACTTTCAGACTGCATGAAGAGACATGAAAAACAAAAGCAGCTGCAAGTTTGTTGTCATACAGCTGAAAGGAAAATTGCTGGATGGATGAAGTTAAATCAACTTTGGTATTCATGACATTATTGGAGAAATATACATGAAAATTTCAGGGTGGAACCAGAACAAAAGACATGTTGGGACCTGCTCTATTTTCACTTGGACTGAAAAATCAAGTTAATTTTTTTTTTGCAAATCTGTTTTTCCTACAAAAAAATTAAAAGTGATCATATCTTTGTACCTTTTCTTCAAATGACACTGGGTATTTTGTGTGACCGTTTTTTGGCCCTGGTCTGTACAGACAAATCCACAGACAGCCATGTGTTCTGAAAGTTTGTTATAGTCATGGTTCATTTATGGTATTTAAACATTGACAGGTACCAGTTTAGAGCCCACTATGTCCCCAACTTGTTCTTTCACATGACAAGTGCAAATTGCAATTTAGACAAAATGCTTTGTCTGTCATTAGGGTCAATTTCGGACGAAATGGTGCAGTCTAGTGTTTCACTATTTTCACTTTCAGTATTAACATCACCACTGTCAGTGGCTCACTGTGGTCTTTGTTATTGAGGAGAATGCACATTAAGAAAAAATGTGAAAAAGTTAAATTTAAAGGAAAGGAAACCCAAAGTGGGTTGCAGCAGTTTCAGTTTGAATATTGCTCACCTCTGGATTCACCCTCCCACCAGCATACTGGTATGTCTATGTCTGTGGTTTGTTACAACAGTTGCAGCTCTTGCTGTGTTGGTTAGCCTCTCTTCAGTGTCTGGGGTCATGCTGGTGAGACCCTCATAGTTATTGTATTGTGCATGATTTCCTGTTTTTGTGTAAACCTCTGTGAAGAATTTACATTGTTCAAACTGCACAGGAGGCCACTGAAAAGATTGTAGTGCTCTTAGAAGTCGCCGTACAGTAAGCTAGATTTCAGGAGACATTTATACACCCTACATTTCTCCTTTTCATCATTTCACTGAGCTACATTTAACAGTACTGTCATAGTAAGTGTCCTTCATTTGATAAGTTCCAGCTCATTTAAACAAAATAAAGCCTACAACCAGCCCTGTCCAACTAGGTAGCCATCTCCTCCTCATCTCTACACAAACTACTGGAGGTTATAATTCCAACTTACTTTAGAACTTATGTTATAGCCATTATAAATACTGACAAGTTAAACCTTTAACAGATGCAGATATCAAGGCTGGACATGTCAGCTTTTAGCTTAAGTGTATCTTATTCACACTAAAGTGCTTCCATCTAGTGGACAGTTGGAAGAATATAAAATACTGCTTGAGCCTTTATTGGTTTCCTTTTAAAGACTTCCTGCTCTTTTTTGTTCTTGTGTTTAAAAACGCTCTAGCCCTGGTAGTTTATCAAAAAGGCATTTGTGTGAACTGTTAATCAGACATCCTTCTTCTGAATTCCAGGACCAAGTGTGTGGCGTAGTATTTTGAACAGATATTAATGGCTTAAATGGACTTTTAACCTACCCCCAGATATTACACCAGGGTCCAGAAATCTACAAGGTCTCTGAGGACAACTTAGTCTTGCAATTTAGGGTCGATACAGTGCTTGAAAATAATCAGTTTACAGCCTCTTTTAACACTGGATTTAAAAAGTGTAACTGATCTCTAGAGTAAAATGCCGACATGTGGGATTGAAATTACATCATTGTTTGTGCATGTTGTTCAGTTGTGTGAAGTGTGAACATGTTTCTACACATTGTGGTTAATGTGACATCAACAGTTTCCACTCAACCATTTACCTTTGGCCATAATGCCCTTCATTTAGAGGAAAGGTAATAAACTAACGACAGACAAAGAATCAGTCACGCATGAGAGTAAAACCTATGATTATCTATGAACTTTTTGTCCAGGTTGTAGTTTATTTTTCCTCTTGGCTGTAATATAATACCACTATTCCACGTGTAAAGGCACAATGAGACATACAGTGTATAATACGATTAATAATACGATTGTGATGATTTAACATGTATTTGTGCCAGCCAACTCAAATGACTAGTTGACGGTTTTATCTGGTTTTGTAAAGGGGTCTCACTCATTTTGCAGTCAACAACTCCTCTCTGCAAGAATAATTTTCACACCTGCCCACAAAGTTTCCGTTGTGCGAGTTGGGAGGCTGACTACAAAAGGTGGCAGGTAGAACAGTCCAAGCCAGAGTGTTCAGCTTTTACTTCTTCGCAACAAGTTTTACTTTTTTACAACCATGATGCAAACATTCTGCATTATATTTGTCTTTCAGCTGTTGGCTCTAACTGGTAAGACGATTAAATTCCTTTCAAAATTATTTCTGAAATAATCATTGTTATTATTTTATAACAATAGCACTCTTTAAGGATCATAGCAGATGTTTAACAAGCCCTTTAATGGCTATAGGTTGGGTGTTTTTTTCATTCTATGATAATGAAAATTTAGTGGCTAAGGATTTTGTATTTTGTGGCATGTGAATGAAATTACCTTCTCTCCTCGTGTAAGGGGCGACTGAAAGTGGCATTGTAGGTGGTAAAGACTCAAAGCCTCATTCCAGACCCTACATGGCATCACTCCAGTTCAATAACAAACACTCATGTGGCGGGATACTTATTCGGGAGGACTTTGTTCTAACTGCAGCACACTGTAAACAGTGAGTTTATTTTTCATCAGTTCAAAATCATATGTACTAATCAAGATATTAAATACATGTATATCTGTCATGAGCTAAGCTTAAGAACAAGGCCGAATGGAATTTGCTATCAGGGGTCCTCAATGATTGACACTTTTTATATGATAATCTGTATTTCAAAGTCAGTGTAGTTATATTAGACTTTATAATCAATGTTTTTAGTCCCTTTTAAAGTAAAAAGTGTTAAGTGTAACTAAATATTTTGATATTATTTGTTCCCTGGTTTGATAGACCTCAGAACATGACAGTGGTACTAGGGGCACATAACATAAGCAAGACAGAACGAAGTCAGCAACGGATCCGAGTGGCTGAATACCACCCGCATCCAAAATTCGCCGGGAAACGGGATTATGATATTATGCTACTTAAGGTAGAGTAAAATTGTGTAAAAGCCCATTTTAAAGCTTAAAGTGTTAAACTGTCTTTGATGCAAATGTTGTCCTTCACAGTTAAAAAACAAGGCCAAACTGAACAAGTATGTGAAGACCATTGGATTACCTAAGAAAGATGGGAAAACCCCCGCCAATGTTAACTGTGTCGTTGCTGGCTGGGGCCAAACTGGACCCCAGAAGCCTGCTTCAGAAGTACTGAAGGAAGCCACAGAGAAGATTCAATTCAACTTTGAGTGCAAAAGCATATGGCAGCAGCACTTCAATGTTAATCACATGATCTGCACAAAGTTTGACAAAAAGAAGGGAGGAATTTGCCAGGTAATTAAACAAATAATTTTTATAATTAAGCAAATAAGAAATCATCTATACAACAAAATACACCAATAATGTTGCTAACAACAGAAGATTTCACCAACTCATTTAATTTATTCTTGAAAAACATTTGTCATCTTTTCACAGACTAATCAATTAAGTCTTTCTGTTGACTTTTTCCTAGGGTGATTCCGGTGGACCACTTATCTGCAACAGCAAGCCTCAGGGTATAACAGCCTTTACTGTCCAAAACGAATGCAATAATCCAAAGTATCCCCATGTCTTCACTAAAATAAGTTTCTTTCTTCCCTGGATTAAGGAAATCATGAAACGAAAGGGGAATGTTGCCTGAGCTACTATTCAGAGGCCAAGAATGTTGTCCTTTCTTCACTTGCTTATTAAATAACATGGCTTAATTAAGTATGGAGTTAATTGATGATGTGAACAAAAAGCACAATGATTGCTTAAAAAAAATATCTGGCATTACAGAATTGTTGAAATTGGATAATTTAACACAAAATCTTACTGTACATCGATAGCGTGTGCCTATGTCCTTTCATGCCATCTTGCTAGAGCACATCTCTTTCATTTCTGAAAAAAAGCTTCAATTCCTTTTTGTGCAAAGTTTTATGCAAAGTTTTATGGGCTATGTACATATTTATCTTTAATTTTTAAAACTCATTAAAATTTTTTATCTATTATTTTGTTGCGTAGGTTAGAATCTTTATATGATACCAGATGAAAACATGTTTAGACTGATTAGCATGAAAGAGAAAAGTATGATGGTGTATCGATGGCGAGGAGAGGGAGGACAGATATAGAAAGTGTTTCACTGAGTCTGATGGTTGTGGTGTAAAAGCCCACGAGCCTTATGACCAAAACCCAGACCACTGCTGAAGCATCGATGCCTCAGTATCAGTCATAGTGCAAACTTTTGAAGTTGAACCGTTTTCTGTCTGTGAAGCCCGTCATCTACAGAGAAAGTGAAAGAAGTGTGCTGTTTAAAATAACACCTTACCAGTCACAAGAGAAATTCAGATTTTTTAATTTGTTTCTTTAACCACAATAATTATGACATTGTGATTTGTTAATCTTGCAAAGCATGAAAAAGTGAAACTCACCTGACTTGGATCTCTTGTGAAATATCTCTTTTCTATTACCTGTTAAGAAACAAGATTTTCTTTTGAGTTTATCTATTTTTTGAGGCTACAAATTAGGTACAACCCAATAATACAAAAACATTAACTTAAGTATCGTTAAATTAAGTTGTTATTATTATGTAACCATGGTCAACTTTAAAAGTAGGCCTAGGTGGCCTAGTTTTAAATAGATATTGTAATTATTTATTTATTAATTATGTCACATAACAGAATTCTGGGGTTCTCACCTTGTCAAAGAACCTGCTAAGTTTCACTGCATTTGATGTGCCTGCAGCAAGGTATCTCGGGTTAGTGCAGTCCTAGGACAACAAAACAGCAGGGTGTGTAAGTGATGGCAGCCTTTTTCAAATTGTTATGATGGCATATGTTTTTGTGTGGAGATTTTTTTTTCTACACTTCTCAACTTTTGTAATGAAAATTTGGCAGTCTGTGGTATTGCAGTCTGCTGAACCTACCACTAGGTGTCACCATTATGTGACACCACTTGAGTTGATGGGTGATAAACCCAAGAAGTATACTTGAGCTGCCACGTTATATCACAAGCAACTTGCACTGTCTCAAATGGGAAGTTTGTATGAACAGGAAACCTTAAAATGTTAAAGCAGATAAAGCTACTGCTCATCCATCCTTTTTATCAGGCAAATAGGTGTATTCTGCACTCTTTCGTGTGCCAGATGCCAAATACCACTCAAGCATTGCAGCTTCATTTGTAGTCTTGTTATAACTGAACAACATTTTTGTTTCTGTCACAGAGGCCTATGTTTGAATGCAAAATGATGTTATATGGGTCTTGAGGTCAGAGCTTGTAGGAATGAAAAAGTAAACCTACGAGATTGATCTCCTCTGCATTGAAGTCTTCAGACAGGAAGGCTGTTCGGGTGAGAACTTCATTGCGTTTGTTCTCTGGGATCTGGTCAAACTTGGTGCCAATTAGCAGCAAAGGCACTGGGTTCTCAGCAAACTGCTCTCTATCATAGTCACTGCACGGAAAAAAACATGACTGAGCTCCTCAGTTACCAACAACAAGAGTCACTTATCGGTATCTGCAGTTCTGACAACTGTGTCAGCATGTATAATTTCTCTACCCTTTGATAACAAAAAAATACCAAAAACACACATGCACTTACCCGTTTGAGACAATGACTCCTGTTGGAGAGGAATCCTTGTTCAACGCTTCTAGTGACCAGCGGTAAAGATTCTGAGAGGATTTCTTATTTGTCAGATCATGTACCAATATAATTCCTAAAGTAAAGCAGAAAATGACAAAACATACCTTAATAATTGACCTTATCATTTCAGATGGGTTTAAATAATCAAATGAAATCCCCTTTACCATTCACTGAATTATAGAAGACTGCTCTGGTGCTTTTGACACTGCTAGCACTGCCCACAGATCCTCCGACATCCCAGAGTTCAATGTAGTAGGTTTTCTCTTCTGGGGTTCCCTCCTTATAGTCTTGAACCTGTAATTGAATGATGTTGATGTTGAATGATGCAAGTGCTGTAGTCACTTTTGTCTAATATGAATGTGTTGAATCATATATTAGACTGACATTAAGCAAATATTGTGAAGTCAGTGTAGTAAGTCTCTCATACTCTTTAGATCACTCTTTAGATAAATCTTGTTATTTAAAAGATTGTATGAAGTATATTTTGCTTATCTGAGACTAATTTAAAAGTCCAGCAGCATCATTTTAGACTTCATCTGAATTAAATTTTGTAAATTAGGAGGTGTTCAGCCTGCTTACCCGTACATCCACGGAGCAACCAACAGTCCATGATGGATTTCCTAACACTTGATTCTGACAAAGAAGATGGACCAAGGAAGATTTGCCCACCCCTACAAAAAACAAGAAATATGGGTGGATAATTGACAGTTTTGGTGGGATTAATATACACTCACACAATGGCTCGTGGGCACAACAACACACATTCAGTCACGTTCAGGCTTGTGTGAATGTGATGCTATACATTCATTAGTTGTTCAGTGTCACTCTTTAATTCAGCGAACATGTATCTATAAATTTCAGCTTTTGGTGTTGATTCATGTTATGCTAAGCAGTTAATCACACCACGTAGATCAGCAGTAACCAGTGTGAAGAAACTAACAGATGCAAGAATTGCACCTATTATCCTGAATGTCCTAGCAGATGCGACAGTTATGTTGCGTAAGGTATGCAGGTTTATAGAGCTACTGGAACAGACTACTGACAAGAGTTTAGGTTCCTTAATTTAAGATTAAAGGGGTCGCAAACTGGGCGAATTTCCTCCAAACCAAAAAATGTTTTGATAAAATAAGCCAACGCGTTTATGTAAAGATTATGAATTGTGAAAATGTCTCTTAACTTACCGGAATCTCCTAAAACTAATACTTTTACTCTGTCAAGAGAGGCCATTTTTTGGTGACAGTGCTATCCCGGAAGTAAACAATGGAAACATCGCTTTCAATGTCTAATCTGATTGGGTCCGAAAAATACTCGTCTGAAAAGACTAGAGCCGTTGGTTGATATGTATGTCAGTCAATATTATTTCGCTCCTGTTGGCTATTGAGCGCAAATTTTACAGCTCGGCCAATTGAAATTTAAGAAAACCGTTCGCTGCAGCTTTGATTTTCCTTCCGGAGCTTTCTTCTGCACAGGAGTCATGAAGCACGCTAGCTAATCTAGCTGCTGAAAAATTGAGTGTGGAAATGAGGAAATGTGTGAGTTTTAGCTGAGTTTGTTGCGACCAAGTCAGCGTGTACTCTGAAATGACTTAAGGAAGTGGTGGCTGTACGCTGGCGTATTAGTGGAACATAAAGAGAGTCAGGTAAGATACACGTTAACTGGCTAAAGGTTTTCTGCAAACTAACTTAATGTTGGCTGCATTGCTTAGTTAACGTACTAACTGTACGTTTAGTGAACATAGCAAATTTCAGGTAAGGCTTGTTGGTAATTTGACTAACGTTATTACTAGCTAGCTGCAATATCGGCATCAGTAGTTAAAGCCAGCTTGATGCTAGTCACTGGTATTTGTCTTTGTTCAATTTAGCTAACGGTAGGCTAACGTTAAATTAAGCTGGCACTGTACAGCAGTCAGTTCAGCTGTCAGTGTAATCTGGTAGCATTAGAAACCACTTCGTGTATTTTAGCACAAAACAACTGGACATCCGTTAAAGATGTCTACCTTTTAAGGTTTAATATATTTTTCCTCCCAAACTTTCAGCGATTAGGTTAACTAACTTTCTCTAACGGTAACGGTAACTTTCGCTAACAGTTTAGCTAACGTTAAATTAAGCTGGCACTGTCCAGCAGTCAGTTCAGCTGTTAGTGTAATTGGTAGCATTAGCATCACTTCGTGTGTTTTAGCACAAAGCAACTGGACATCCGTTAAAAGTTTTCTACCTCTTAAGGTTTAATATATCTTTCCTCCCAAACTTCCAGCGATTAAGTTGACTAACTTTCGGATTTATGCTTAACGAAGTCTCTTACACCCATCCCCAGCATTATTTCCCTGAAGTCCTTGCCTGCTGCCTCAGATCTTTACACAAGACAACTGCATTTCAGCCTTTTCAGAGGTTTCATTTCTCTCCGCAGCAGAAGATGATAGAACCAGAGCTCCTGACCGAGGTCCCTGCAGCCCTGAAGCGGCTAGCTAAGCAGGTTGTAAGGGGTTTCTATGGAGTGGAACATGCCTTGGCCCTGGATGTGCTGATCCGTAATCCATGTGTACGTGAGGAAGATATGCTGGAGCTGCTCAAGTTTGACCGCAAACAGCTGCGCTCAGTGCTTAACACCTTGAAGGCAGATAAGTTTGTCAAGTGCCGCATGAGGGTAGAGACGGCTCCTGATGGCAAGACGACACGGCACAACTACTACTTCATCAACTACAGGTTATCTTCTAATTTTTGCATTTCACAGTTCAGACATGGAGCACAGTGTCCTGACAACCACCTGCTGACAAGGTGGAGTTTCATTGTAGCTTAAGTCCAGGGAGTAAGAGGTTGGTGACACTAAGTATCCACCTTTTAAGCATTTTTATTATCAATATGCTCCTAATGTCAGCAATGTTTTGATGACCTTATCCCATAACACTCAGAAGACTCAGTGTAGTAGTTCTGGTGCCACTGAATGAGAGAAAAATAATACCTGTAGTTGTCTGCCAGTAAATTCCCCATATTAAGTCAATAGATGAAATGTACTCTCCATTCAGAAAAGTCTATGATTTTAATATCTTTGAGTCCTTCTTTTTAATGTTGTTTTTATTTCTATCATGTGCCACATCAAATACAGTTTATCCTCCCGTCTTAATATGTTGCCACCAACAACACTTTTGTCAATCTAATTTTATAGGGTACTGGTCAATGTGGTCAAGTATAAATTGGATCACATGCGACGGCGCATTGAGACAGATGAGCGAGACTCCACCAACCGTGCTTCCTTCCGGTGCCCTTGCTGCTTTTCCACCTTCACTGACTTGGAGGCCAACCAACTGTTTGACCCTATGACAGGTAAATATTAAGAAAAGTACAATAAGTAACTGTCCACAGTTACAAACGATCTGCAGTTCTACTGTTCAACATGTTCTATTAAACAAGGCCTTTGACTATGAATGTTTAGGGTGATTAGTTTTAGTTTTTTAACAACACCGTTACATTTCAGTGCTGCCTCTGTGCTTCTGTAGAGGGTGTACAAGTAAGATCCTGAGTGTAGTTGCTGGTGAGTTTGAGATAAGTCAGAGATCACTGAAATGTGGTGTCAATACCTGTAACGTTTTACAACACTACTATCATCACTTGCACAGCAAGGAGTATGTGATACCTGGGTGCAGAAAAAAATTGCTGTAGAGCATGCTTAAGACTAAATACCTTTTGTGTTTTTATGAGTGATGAAGCTCCGTGCAGTTTGTGGCTTCTTGCAACCAGCTGATTTAAAACCGAGAGTCTGAATCCACCTCCATGGAAACTGTCTGTCAAACTGATGTCTCATTAGGTGTGAAACAAGAAGTAGGAGGGCGTCCGTTATTTGTCTCAATTTTTGTCAGCAAGAAGAAATTAATTGATTTTTTTAAAAAGTCAAAGTCAAAACAGAAAAGGTGAGAGGGAAAATAAATGAAACTGAGGAGTTGGTACTTGGTTTAACTGTATTTAGAATTACTTTCTATCACAGCAAAAGTCTTAAAGAAACTTATTTCTACTCATCCCGTACTAAAAAAAACCTCAGTAGACCTGATTGCCCTTCTTAAACACTACAGTTTTTTAAACAAGGTGTTTAATAGGTCATTAAAAGTGTTTCTTAGTGTTTCTTCTTCTCATCATCTCAGATCAGCCAGGGATCTATAAAAAGAGATGTCTCTTCTAAATTAAGACTCTGGTCTTTGCCCTAGCACAAATGTCACCAAAATCTTTTTGTGACCTGAGATTATTTCACAATAATGTAAAAATATAAATTGTTAGCAGTGTGTCCTTTATGGTGTACAGGGCAACACACCTCTAGATGGCAGTCAGTGCTCAGTTTACCTTCAGTGAAGCTATGCATTCAAATAAGTATATGATGTTCCCAAAAAAAATGAAAGTGCTGCGCCTATTAAAAAAGATGACTGTGCTTTTGGCCCTTCATTAAAATGTTACCATTTTGAAAACAGTCCACCTTCATACTTTTTGTGGCTTCCCAGGTCCATTTTTTGAATAGATTTTTAAAGTTCCCTTACTTCAGTTTTAAACAAGAGTCAAAAATATTTGTGTCTCTACAAGCAATTTGAATTGTTTTGTCTTTAATCTGCATATGTGTGGCAGCCATGACTTGGCAATGCCATTATACTTACATTTCTCAAGCCTGATTTATAAACATTGTTTTTAGAAATTAACAACACTTAGGTATTTGCTATTAGCAGTGAAAAGCTAGCAGGAATACATTTTCTGCAAATTAGCATTCTGTCTGTCTACAGTTGATTTTGCAGTGTGTGGAAAGTTCACTTTAAATGTCTGTTACACCAGCTCCATGGCATGACCTGTATAAATTAGGGTGACTCATTGGCATTACACATTCATATACTGTGTGTGCTGTCTTCACTCATTTACTGTGACATAAAGCTAATAAATGTAAATGACTATATGACTTTCTGGTAGATGTTTCAATATGTGTACTTAGAAAACAATATCATACTATCTATCTATCTATCTATCTATAGTTTTGTTTTTTGTTTTTTTTTTAGTTCCAATCATCAAAATGTAAATACTTTAAATAGTTACAGTAATCAGTCCATCACTCAATCTTATTGTGCAGTGGATGAATAACACTATAGTACAGAATTTTGAAATCCCTACAAAAGTAATAAAAAGAAGCATGACATTATATTTATCTCTAACTCCTTATTACGTATGCTTGCCTTTATTCAAAAACTGTCCCACCTGAGGGACCCAGTGTCTCAGTTTCTTTTACAGTTTGATTTCGTTTTGAGACAGTCAGCATAGCATCAGAACAGTAATTGAATTTGATGTTAGTGGGTGCTGTTGGCTGACTCTGTGCCCTACTTGAGTCTGAAATAGCAAAGTTTAATTTTGAAATTTTACCCACAATTCACATTTTACTCCTGAATAGTGTGTATGATTTGAAAATGTAGTTTAAATAATCATTTTCTAATAATTTTATTTTAGTCATTGGGACTTATAAACCGATGATTTTTTTTTGTCACTGCCTGCAGCAGTTCATAAGATATGAGTTGTTTTTGTAAAATGTTTTCATGTCATGATACAAAGAATTTTATTTTACTTTCCACTGGGTAGATTAGACTTCCTCATTACTGCAGAAATGGGCAAGAAGCCCTTGGACCTTAGGCCCTGTTTCCACCTGACAAAAAATATTTTAACCAAACAGCATGGTTCCGTTTGTGACTTAATAATAGAATTTACAGAATTTCTAATAGAAATAATAGTAATAACAATAATACGTGTCAATATGATGGTAATGGATTGGCCAGAGTGAGATCTGAGACGTGCAGTGATGCCAACAGGTTGGCTGACTGTATTAACAGATAAAAAGAGGGCTGAGTAATATTAGACCCCTGTTGGTTCATCTGCTGCTTTCCATCATCTTAACCTACAATACTGAGTCACTCTTTGTTCCTGTCATCCCCCCCATCTCTGCTTTTACTCACATTTTTTCTCCCTCTCTGTCTGCCCTTGTTTCACTGCGATTCGCACCCTGTCTCAATCCGGGATGGCAGCTGCCCAAAATCTTGCTTCTAAATGGGCATCACATCACTCACTTATCACTAGGAGTTATCCATTGTGTTGTGTTAGTGTGTGTGTTTGACAGGTGAGTAAAAGAAGCAACCAGAAAGTTTTAATCATCTCAGGCAGAGTGTGGGTGGGGATATGCAGAGTTTAAAGGGAGGATAAAGCTAAATAACCTTGGCATTGTGGTAGACATAGACTCATACTTGCATTTTGAAATCATTAGTTGATAGACACAGCGACCTCACTTGAGTCACCAGTGCTGACTCAGTTAAATCGTTCACAACTTTAGCAGGCGAAATCATGTGGTATTCATGTTTTCATAGAAAAGGTCATTTACAGATAAGTTTTTAAGGCCAGAGAAAAATAAGTTGAAAATGATAACCTACTCTTGGGCTGTTCTCAATGCATTTATCAAAAGTGTCAGCAATATATAATCCTCCTAATAGCTTTCCTCTCAATTCACGTAACAAATTTCGTGACTATGCACAATCTCCAGTTGGTAGCAGGCCAAGCAATATAGGATGTTAAAATCAGCTATTTAAAACAAAGCTTTTCAATATCTAATAACGATTTACTGATCATAGTATGTGAGAGGGTCTGGTGAAAAGACTATGGCACATCATTTAATTTAATTTTCTGCAAGTCATCCACCCAGAATGTCTGGGTATGATGGGGCTGTTTCATCTCAGTAAAGTCAGTAAAGTCTTGCTGTATGTCCTTTGCTTAAAATGCATGAGTGTGCATTTGGTGCTACATTCAAATATTGTGATTGTCATGATGATTGTGAATGTTTCATGCTTTAAGTAGAGGCCTTTCTCTGAACAGTGTTCATTCATAAACTGTATTCATTGTTGAGTCTGTCAGAATGAGGCACCATGCCACTGATTACTGATCAACCAGCAGTGTTGCTAGGATACACAGATAGGTTGTGTATACAAGCATTTAAAATAAGATCTCACTTTTTAGCAAATGTGCAATATTTAAATTAAAATCTCTATTTTTAGTGAGCGGATATTTCTGTGAATGTAATGTTGGAAATTGTTGATTTGATTGGATGGGGAATCAGAAAATTAGGGTTGTGGTTTGCTACCATCTCAATGAATATGAATCATATATTGACTTCTTTTATTTATGTTGTGTCTTTTGCAGTTAGGCCCACCGCATTTTTTTTTTTTTTTTTTTTACCGTTTTAATTATTTTTTTCTTCGTCCTCATTGAACATGAAATTGAAAAAAAAACTTTTCCAAACTCCAGCTCAGCCTAAGAGGATGGCAGAGAAACATGTTATGAGAAATTGTTCTATAATGCACTGAAATCAAAATCTGTGATAACCTAATGCACTACAGTCAGTGTCCTTTTTCAGTCAATATAATGATTTGTGCCGTTTTACAGAATTCTGATAAGCATAGTTAAGAACTAAAAAATTAAATTAGAGTAAGTTTTAATCTGTGGAGGAAAGCTGCATGCTGCCTACAAATGAACAGAATGCCTCTTACAACATGCTGGGGGGTGGGGCGGCTATGGCTCAGCAGGTAAAGCAGGTCGTCCCCTAATCAGAAGGTCAGTGGTTCGATCCTTGGGTCCAGTGTCAAACCGTCCTTGGGCAAGATACTGATTCCCAAATTGCGTATGAGTGTGGTCGTTGAAGTGCTGTATGCTTAAGTAAAAAGTGCTATATAAATGTGTGAAAGCGCTTTGAGTGGTCGAAATGACTAGAAAAACACAATATAAATGCAGTCCATTTACATGCTAACTGGTTATTTTAGCATACAACTGTGTCTACTGTCAGGCTTGAGTCTGTAAAACTTTTAGCCCAAAATGCCACATAACTACTTCAAGAAAAGAAAATAAACAATAATTCCACCTTTGATATCCAGTATGAATTTCATGCTGCTAAAAAATCCACTTTCCCAGCTTCCTGGTACTGTTTTGGAACAGTCAGCGTCTTCCTGCTGACACATTAACAATCATCTTGCCAATTGCTTTGCACTTGTCTCTTGTTTCAACATATCTCAACTGGTATCAGATCTTGCTGTGAAGGCAGTAACCTTGCACCCAGACAGAGGCTGACAAAAAGAATACGTGGCGCTCACATAGTGGTAGTCTGACGGACCAGTTGCTTCCGCAGGGCCAGCAACACTCAGTGTGATCTCACAGGGATGGGAAATGACATTACTGGTCTTCCAGCTCATTCTGACCCACAAAGGAGAGCCGAAAACCCCGCAGCTCTGAATTTTCGAAAGGCAGTGTGTGAATGTTATAAGACATGCATTTTTGGACTGATTCCACCTAACATGTTAGTCCCCCCCAGCTTTTGGTGGAAAAATAGCTGTTGTTTAGTTATGCATAAAATTCTACTTTCTTTGATGTTTTGACCACTGCCACGCTTGAATGTTTTCATATATTGTGATGGAGAGCAACAATCACAACAGTTTGCAGTAATGATGGCTTTGCTAGATGTGTTTCTTAAAATGACAAGGTTGTTAATATCTTCAGCTTATTTTGTTTGCTTCTATTATCAGCAACCTGTCCAGCGTCAGAAAAAGTTGAATTTACGTCTGAAAAGTCATTTTATTGTTGCCAGAAAGTTGCTTCATTTATGAATACTTAAAATGTCCTTATACAGCCCAGGCATAGTGTTTCATTCTGTCTCTCTATAGCTGTCTCATATCAGCACTATACTGGACACTGTTTTCTCTTTCTCTTTCTCTTTCTGTGTCTGTGTCAGTGTGTGTGAGTCACGCACATTCTCTGTCTTCCACACACACACACACTTTGCTTTTTCTCTTTGTCACACACAAAGACTCAAGGCAGACATGGGGTCTTTGCCAATGCTGGAACAGCTCCCATTACTGAAACTGAAATCAGCCAGAGAAACAGATGGCCAAACATGCCCTTCTCTTATTGGTAGGAAGCAAGGTGTGTGTGTGTGTGTGTGTGTCTATTTGTGTTTGTCCGCACAGTACACACAAAGGTCCCAAAGAACTCAGTGTAGTGCAATGTTTATAGAATTATCCTCAAAGAAAGATCATCACAGTGGAATAAACTATCATTTGTGGTTTCCTTTGAGAAGTTGGCCTCAATGCTCAGAGCAGTGTTTCTTTACTGGTCTAGCACTAGAGTCCATATTTTGCCTTAGTTATTAAGTCACAGTCCACACACACACAAAGTAGGTTAACTTAACTAAACACTCATTTAGTTTTATGTCACAGCCGATCAGCATTATTGTTATAGACTCATAGTGGACCTTCCAACCCTTTTTTGTCTATAAACAAAGTGTTGGGAGGTAGTAGACATCACATGACCAGCTGGCATCTTGTCTATATATGTTTAGGTCTTTACAGTTTTCTGTTAACGTGTTTCATCACTTGCTTTTGGTCACAAGTACACTTCTCAGCTAGATTATAAATGGAGCGTGGAGCTGAGGCCATCGTAGTACTGGTTACAAATCCATCTGGGTTTGATCAGGAGCGTTACCTGCACATGCCATCTCACTTGTTGTAAACTGAGTTCTTTCTTTACCCACAGATACGTTTCGCTGCACCTTCTGCCAGACGGAGGTAGAGGAGGATGAGTCTGTCTGTCCCGATGCCAGGACACTGGTGGCACGCTTCAATGAGCAGATTGAACCCATCTATGCGCTGCTACGTGAGACCGAAGATGTCAACTTGTCCCATGACCTGCTGGAACCTGAGCCTGCTGAGATCCCTGCTCTCAAACAGAGGTCAGTTTTGGGCAAGTCTCACAAATATGCATCTGGTTATTCCCCTCAGCAACACATGGATCTTCCTGAGTCACACCCTGAACCAGTTTTGCTGACAACAGATGGGAGTTAACAGTAACAGTTGCCGCAGTGATACTGGCTCAAATTTATAACTCTGCCGCAATGGAATTCTGTTCTATTAAGTCACAGTAGTAGCTTAAATAAATTATACTGTGACATTACTCATGGTGTTCATAATATTCAGTTTAATTTAACTGTGGAAGATCACTGTTTAAAGGATATTTGCTCAATCTTTCCTCCAGCCGTGAACGTGCTGCAGCATCCGGAGGAAACTCTGCAAGCACCCAGCACCGTGAGGCCTGGTCTAACAAAGGCTCATCCTATGCCGATCTGTACACCCAGAATGTGGTTATTAGCATGGAGGAGCAGGAAGACCAACAGAAGCAGGCCAACGAGGGCAAGGCACCTAAGGAGAGGCCTGTGTGGTTGACCCAGAGCACCGTGCAGGGTGCTTACAGCGAGCCTGACATCCTCAAAAACCGTAAGTTTTTCAGCCACTGCACTAAGTCGTTATATATTTATGTATCTTCCACATTATTCTGATAGAATAAGTTGTTGTGTCTCAGAAAATTAAGACATCAGACACATTTTTTGAAAAAACAAAAACAAAATCAGCTTCCAGAATTCATTGTTACTCTATACTTATATATATGTTTGTATGTATATACAGTATATGTGTGTGTGTGTTTCTCTAAGAATGTGATTGTCCTTCATACATTAAATTATAACTTGTCCCTAAAGAAACCTTGGATTGATTCTGACCCCGAAGTACTGTCACAAGTAAATTCTCTGCCATAATCTCGAGATCTTCGACTCCATGAGTTAGAAGACGTTAAATGTAACATTAAATTCCTTCCCACTCTCAGCTGCTGTTAATGTTAGTGTCTTTTTATGACGTGGCTCGCTGAACATGGTAGGGATGGACTGCATCAAGCCCAATCCAGACCCACACCTTTTGGCTGCTCTTCTCTGACCTTTAATTTCAATCTCTGCTCTCTTTGTTGTTGAAACAGGCTGTTACAGGTCAACCCAGGTTATCTCCCACTGTCAGCGTGGTCTGTCACCAAGCTGTCTAATTCTGACATTGTTTCTCCAACCAAGGGCATGCAGCAATCAGGCCTGGCCAGACACTCATTGAACAATAATTGCTTAATTGAAATAATCAGACGTGATTAGTGCATGGCTGAGCAAGGAATGCTCCTTAATAAAATCCGTTCTTGGGAAAATTGCATGAATTATGCCTTCCAAATGTCCTGTCTCTGAGGTGTGTCTCTGCACGTCTGTCTGGTGATCTTGTTGCTCTTTGGAGTCTGGAAATAGACGTGACACCTGAGGGTGATGTGGTATAAATAAAGCTTTTATTCAGACAGTCACCTGTAGTAATAATAAGGGATGTCAGAGTTAAGTTTTTTTTTTTTTCTTTTTTTTTGCTCCTGATCCCAAACTAAGTCCTTCAACTCTGTGTGTATCTGCTGGTACAGAGTCTGATCTGATACTTGTATTTACTGAAATACTGTATCACTGTAATATATTCACTCACACTGAAAGAACTGTTAAGCTGAGAGTCTTAAATTATTGATGTTCAATAATCAAATTATTGGGAGAATGTAACTCCTGAAATGGACATAACACAGTCAGCTAGACGTGTGCGCGTGTGTGTGTGTGTGTGTGTGTGTATATATATATATATATATATATATATATATATATATATATATATATATATATATATATATAAGTAAAACTCTGTTACATTTGTTGAAACTACTGAAACTTTCAGTCCCCTTGTGGGTGTACAGTGGTGCTACAGAGTGGAGGTCCATCCCTCACTAAGGAGGGAGATGAAGTTATGATATAGAAGGAACCTACCAACCCACATCATAAGACCATGGCGTCTTCTCAGTTTAATAAAAATGTTTCAGAATGGTTCAAAATCTTCAAAAGCAGCCTACACCTGAGTTCCAGAGGACGGTGGAGGAAAGAATGACTTTTGCAGTGCGTTTATTTCTAACAAGTGTCTTTTTCTCAGGTGGAGACATTGTACCAGAGGCCCAGGATGGAGCAGCTGGTCATGGAATTGGTCAGGCAGATGAAAATGAGGAGGTGATGCGCGCTCTGCTCATCCATGAAAAGAGGGGTGTGGCAGCAGCAGGTGGAGGTGGAGCAAGTGCCGCTGCCAGGGGACTCGCCTCCGCCACAGCTAATGCCAGCGACTCAGAGAGCGACACTAGCGAATCAGACGACGACTTCCATTCAGGTCCTCCTGCCGCCACGGCTGCTCAGCATCGGACCAACGAGGAGGAGGAAGAGGACGATGATGAGTTTGAGGAGGTGGGGGATGAGCCAGTGGTGATGGTGGGAGGTCGGCCGTTCTCGTACCGAGAGGTGAGCCAGAGGCCAGAGCTAGTGGAGCAGATGTCTGCACAGGAAAAAGAGGCCTACATTGAAATGGGACAAAACCTCTTCCAAGACATGTTCTTCTGAACAAACCCATTTACTTACACACGTACACTATTTCCCGAATATATACTTCTGCTGTTTCATGCTATCAGCCGTGTTATCAGAGGAAATGTCTGTGGGCACAACTTCCCAAGAAGAAAACAAGATGCTGCTCAAGAAGTATTTTGCCAGACAGCTTCATTCTCCTGCAACAGAAGGACCAAGGACATGCTTTGACAGTGTTGCCTATGCGATCACACTTGTAGTATTCTGTTCAAAGTATTTTTGAAAGTCACCAAACCAGAAAAGAGCTGGCCAGCTGCAGTTTGTGCACAAAGGGTCAGTTAGTTTTTTGTTGTGCTATAAACTTACTTTTTTGCTGTGTTTTTCAGTTGCTCGTACATCAGACAGAAGCAACACAAGCATATTTTTTATACTATAAGTCCATTTTCACATGTATTGGGCTGTGAGAATTGCCAAAAGACGTCTCAGTGCAAAGCAGCACTGTGGCCGAACACACTGACAAAGGACCGAAGCTGCTGCTGATGCTGCTCACGTGCTGCTTTCACTCCGCTGCCAGTGCAGACAAGGCATGGCCAAATATTTTGTGTTTTTCTAAAACAAGTTAACAGACTGGATTTCAAAGCTCATCTCAGGCAAATGTTGAATACAGGAGAAGAAAGAAGATATGGGTAAGTTGTTTTGGTTAACATTAAAAAAAAATATTTTGAGTAGTCTGTAATAAAAAAAACACACTGCAGTTCAGGCATATTAATGGAAGTGTAATAAATGTGTTAACTTGGAGTGAAACTTAAGTCGGATTATAGTAGGGAGAGGAATTAAAATGTTTTGTACAGACGTTTAGACTTACAAGCAATTTAGAATATAATAAGTATGGAAGAACTGTGACGCTTGTCTTCTCAGATAGTGGACAAGACTGGCTGAGCACACCTTCACATTAAATCCCATGACTACATAAGACCTGTTAGCAGCTCATGTTGGCTGAAAGGCAGATTTGCGACCATTTGAAATGATCATTAATATTCAAAGATCTAAGCAGCAGAAGATATCCGACTATTATTACACGATGTGTATAGAATTTTTAATTCAGTTTTTGTTGTTTTGAATTGCATTCACTTTGTAAAAATAAAAAAAAAATCTTTTAGTTTTCTCTTCACCTTCCACAACATCTGTTTGCTTGTGTTCTCTTCACAGTATAATGCCTCCAATTAACGTGTGTCAGGAGACCAGTGGTCCCTCCACTCCTTCTAATGCAAGTTAAACTAATGTGATGCTCTCATTGCAGTCTGGCACCAGAGCCACTTATTCTCTGTCCAAATGTTTCCCACTCAGATGATTTGATTTACAGTTCAAAACCGTTAACTGTTACAAACTGTTACAAACTGTTACTGTTGATTGGTGGATGTCAGATGGATTCAGATTTAAAACTGAACCCAAAATAATTTGCTATAAATTTAAACTGTCTTTGATGTACAATAGCGCATACGGGTACTGTGTAAGCTGGGTGGCAGGCTGGGTCAGGGAGCTGGTTGTGCCAATTCTGGGTGACACAGACTGACTTTAGGGACATGGAATGTCATCTCTCTGGCAGGAAAGGAGCCAGAGTTGGTGCAGGAGGTGGAGTGACACCAACTAGATATAGTTTGGCTTGCCTCCACGCACAGCACTGGCCCTGGAACCAAACTCCTGCACAGGGACTCTCCTTTTCCAGAGTTGCCCAGGGTGAACGCTGCTGTGTTGGAGTTCTCCTTTGAGGGTTAGAGGGTCACCTCAATGTGACTGCAAGGGGGAGGCTCTGAGTGTTGTTTGCGCTTATACACCAAATAGCGGTTTGGAGTAACTTCCCTACTTGGAATCTCTGGGTGAGGTCCTAGAAGGGGCACCACCTGGGGACTCTGTATAGTTCTTCTTTGGGGTTTCATTCAGCGCTCATGTGGGCAAAGATGGAGAAACCTGGAGGGTGAATGAGCTGCCTGATCTGAACCCGAGTGGTATTTTGTTGTTGGACTTCTGTCCTAGCCATGGATTGGCCGTTAGAAATGCCACGTTCGAGCGTAAGGTTGTACATAAGTACTTAGTACCAGAACAGCTTAGGCCTAAGATCAAAGATCAACTTTGTGGTCATGTCATCTGATCTGTACCTGTATGTCTTGACACTCGGGTGAAGAGAGGAGCAGAGCTGTGAACTGATCACCACCTGGTGGTGAGTTACATTAGGTGGACAGAGCATGTACTCAAATTATTGGGGTATCACACTGCTAAGAGGCTGAGCTCCTAATTAGGAGTTCGGACATTGAGGGAAGCTCACTACTCCTTAGTGTCAGAAGGGGCCAGTTGATGTGGTTCGGGCATCTGATTAGGATGCCTCCTTGGTGCCCAACATTGGAGGTCTTCCAGCCATGTCCTGCTGGCAGGAGGCCCCGGGGTAGACCCAGAACACGTTGGAAAGTTTATATATCTTATCTGGTGTTTTGTAATGTGGTTTTCTAAATAATGACTGCTTTGGTGTAACCACAGTAACCTACAGCACTAGGTCACCTACTCATAATGGGGGCAATTTCACCTTGAAGCAAAGGTCTGAATACTGATGTGAGCCTGACATTTGCAGAAAACGGGCCTTTTCAGATAAAATGTTAAATGTTACACCTGCTATGGTGTCCACTGTAGTAAAATGTCTCCTCTCTGTTTATTTCAGAGCTGTATTTACTTGAGTAAAAAAAAAAAAAATCATTGGTTTTTACTACTATATTACAAGTCTCCAGGGAATGAAATCTTGTTTTCGTTTTATCTTTATATGGTGACATTTTCCTTCTTACTTCACAAATTGCCATCAGGAATTTATTTCTAAGTGGTCTTGCTACAATGCAGTACAATTAAGCACACCAGTCGATTTTTACAAATGCTCGCAATATTGGGAACTATCACGAGACAAATGTTAAAATCTATAGTCCACCCTTTACATTGCAGACGTCTGCTAAAGGCAGCAATATTGACTATATCCCATGATATTAAAATGAGACAAACACTGAGGATTGCACTAAAAGAATACCAGTACAGTGTCTGTAAAATGTTTTTTCCTGAACGTTAATGTCAGCCTTCCTGACAAGTGCACTTGCAGGGACAAGTCACAGGAACTATGACCTGTCAGAAGTCAAGCCTGCACCGATGCTAGGCTCTGAGGGGACTGAACAGGCTATGAGACGGTACATCAGTCATTGCCATAGATACAACCACTGCTTAGATCCTGACCTTGTCACTTCGCTGAGCATTTATTTGAACAGAAGGCCCTCTTAAAGAATAGCAATTCTTTGGGACGTGAAAAGTATCCTTTTTTTCTTTGAGATGTATAATAGATGATAATTCACAGTAAAACAGTTATTTTAAATAATCATATTGCTAGCATTATGCTAATAATCCACATGTGCTAATGGACTGTTGCTAATGGTTTAACCAAAAGACAAAATGTAAGGAATTGTGTGTGTTTGTGCTATATTGCATATGAATTCAATGCACTTTGTTTCCTTCAGCTTGCAGCCTAGAGGATTTAAAGACAAGAAGTGGAGCCTTACCTTTCCTTTGTTTTATTTTAGAGCGTTTAACAGAGAAATCCAGCTGTGTATGTGGGCGGTATCAAACCTGAATACACAAAATCCATTTCATTGAGAATTAACACTCAGCAGCTCTACTGATTTTTTTAGCCTCTTTTCGCTCTTGTTTTGGTTTTACATTCACCGTGTGGCCATACCCTGTAGGCAGCATGCTACCTACCCACAACCAAAGAGCAGACAGGCAGACAGAGTGATGAAATGGGAGGTAAATGGTGGAAACAGTGGAGCATTTAGCAACTAAGTTCTCAGACATTTGTATCAGAAGTTGGCAAAGACCAAAATAGAGAAAAAAATAGTGAAAATTGTAATTAACATTTGTTAGGTGGCCTGAAACATTATTCCAAAAGAATACTGATGTTGCTCCATGTTTACCGTGTAAGTAGTGTGTAATTTGTAATTAGGAAACAGTTTGCCAAGAAGCGAGCCATAACCATTGTCTGCTGTAGAGGCCAGAGATTAATTAAAAGCAGCTTCGAGGAGACTGGTAACACCTGCTGACTGTGTCTCTGCCTTTTGCTACGGTAGAACTTTGCATCTTTTGCTTTGGTTTTAATCTTTGTACTTTATCATTATCCCCTCATTCATGTATGGCACAAGCTATTGATGTTACTGATTTGCATATATTTGGCGTTATTATTCTTTAAAAATGTGTTTTGTTTATTTTTTAAATGATCTTCTCTGGGCTGTGACACAGAGGTGCACACTATACTGTGTTTGCACTTGACAAGCAGACTCACCACTATAGCATTTACACAAATCTCGACATACAAACAGTAGAGCTAACCAGACTAATGCGGCTTGGGCCTTCCATCACAACTGAAACTGAAATGGCTAACACTTTGGGTACCTGAAAAACTGTTTGGTTTGGACGATGTATGTTTCATGCACTGTACATCATTTATGCACTTGTGGTACTGGGTTCAGGTTAAAATGTCAAGCTCTGCAGAGGAGCATGGTGAGGTCTGACACCTCTCGGGCAGCCCTACAAGCCCATACATTCCTTTTAAGTTAGAGGATGGACACCTGTAGGGCAGAGCCTTAAAGGTCAGGATGAAAACAGGACCTGGCCTCATTAGAACACCCCCCACCCTTCAGGACAGCTCAATTAAAAAGCTAACCTCATGCTGTTTCATTGATCTGCCAAGGCAAGCCTGAGTGTGGGGAGGTAGGCTGGGTTACAGGGAGGGTGTACAGAGCTCAGTAGGGATTCCACAAAGCTGTGAAAAAAAAAAATCAGGGGACCTTGAAGATCAGGTGTGGTGTAGTGAGAGAGAGAGTTGTTGATTAGTTTAATTATGGATACTGGAGATTGAGCACATTAGTAGTCAGCCCTCTACTGACAACATCTTTAGTTTTTCCTCCCTGCATTTTGTCTGTTGATTGGGACACAAATATTCATGCACTTGTATGAGCTCATTTGACAGAGAATAATTCAACAGAGAGGGAATTAGGGCTGGCAACCGGGGGGCGAGCGGCTTTGCACTGGGACAGGATTTGGGAGGGTGTGGTGTGTAGCTGTTTTCTCTATGTAAGTGTTTGTGGGTGGAGACTCACAAAGGCAGGTTGTAATGACTGATGCTTCACGAGGTTTGCCTGAGAAGATTACATAAGGTTTGATTGATTGGAGGTGTCTCTGTCACTCTTCATCCAATAAAGCCCGAAGATTAATGACTTAATGATCGACCCGGTTTGTTTGTCATTCAGCCCGCAATTCTCTTTCATCACCTGCTTTGAAATCCGAGGCCTCTTCAGAATACTATTAATACATCCATTTATACATTGATTCATCATAGAAACCTGATGGCAGATTAAATCATATGAAGGCTGAATTTTCTCTTAAATGTTATTGATTTCTAGACACCTCTTTATTAGAATAGTTACAGCTGCGTTGACTGGCTTATGGCAGTTTTTTTTTTTTTTTCGTTTAATTGATTTAAATGATCATGAGTTTGTCAATACAAGAAAACAGAAGTAAGAGTTCTGTGATCTCAGCTGCTCACATTAATGCTGATGTTCAGCAAGTATAAGGTTTATCATGTTCACAGTCTTAGTTTAGGATTTGAGCAGCTGGGAAGCTATTTAACAGTGGAGACATAATTATATAACAATATCTGGGTCCAGTTCAACCAGGGACATTGGTTGCATGTCATCCCCCTTCCCTCTCTCCTTACTTCCTGTCATCTTTCTGCTGTCAGACTCTTTTAAAGGCATAAAAATGTCAAAAAAAAGAAAGAAAAGAAAAATATCAGCTTCATAGTGGCGCCAGAGGAAATGTCAGGGGATTATCAGAGTTGTCAGGATTCATCCTCTGGACACTGTGGATTTTATATCTGTACCATATTTAATGGTAATCCATTGAATAGTTGTTGAGATATCTCAGTCTGGACCAAAGTGGTGGATCTACAGACTGACTGACATTTCCATCTCTAGAGCCGCATCTTAGCATGGCTAGAAATGTGCGTGACAGATCTGAGTGAAGGATGTATGATGTCATCTTACGTAACAGTTTACAGCAAAAAACATGACATCCACAGCTGCTTTTTCAGGGAAATAAAAAATGTGGTCGTGGAAATTACAGCTGTAGTCCTGTTAAAATGAAATTTCTTATTTTCTCTTTATATATATATATATATATATATATATATATATATATATCTTGCCATAGAAAGAAGAGAAGGTGGGGGAGCCAGTGAAGAACAACTGGAAGACAAGCTGGAGATTGTTGTGTACATTGACACTGAGGCTGGAAATGAGTGGCTGCTCTGCTGCTGCTGACCATGACAAATGTCTGTCCTTATTTAGAAGCTGTTAACCTTTTGTGGAAGCATTTCATATCCATTTTGAAAAGAACAATCATTAGTCACTTTATTTATTCATGAGAGTCCCCACGCTCGTCCACACCAGCCAAGGACAGTAATGCATCTGAGGAGGTGCATTCACTTTGGACTGACATTCACTCTATAGGCCTCTTTATACCTGGTATTTAAAAAATGAAGAATATTCAACTAAATTTGTTAGACAGGGTCGTCACAGAGGTGGAGCATGTATAAATTGGCTTAACTCAATACAGTATTAATGCCAACCACACGTGAAGGTCATCTAGCTGTAAACAAACCCATTTTTGCCCATCAGAGACTGATTTCTGTCAGGTGAACTAGATTTAAAATGTGTTTTCTTTCCAGTCAGTTGCCCCCTCAAAATGCTGAGGGCTCTCAGTGGGGCCAAAGGATTCTCCTGTGAAACAAAGTTTAGACACAGTTTACAAACAGAAAACATTTAAAACGTTTAGCAGAGGTGACCAAATCGAAAGCTGCAGCGAACCGATAACACATGCACACGTAAGGTCAGCAGGATAACAGATACTACGAGCGCTACTGCAACCAGTAACAGTAATACTGTTGTTACTTTGCGTCTCTGATGATATCCCAGAAGTCCTTGCAGCCTGGGGAATGTGGAACAGCATAATCAATGAACACTGATGAAGCAGCTGTGTCTCTAGTCCTTCACATGTCTTTGTTTGTTGTGATGTGTCACTTCTCCTTCAAGCAAAGGGACCCCTGAGAGTTCATTTGAGTGGACTATTGACCTTTGATCATTCCTTTCTCCACAGGGAGCTGGGACTATCACTCATCCACTCTCATGGCTGATTAGCATCTGAATCATTTTCATTCCTGCTCTATTGTTCTGTACATTGCAAATAATGATACACTATCTGTGCTGTTCTTTATTGTATTAGCACATAACAGGTATTATTAGACAGCCTCCACGGCGTTATTGTTTGAGGAGAAATAAAAAAGCAGATGTGCATTTTGTTTCCATAGCAGCAGACCTTTTTATTTCCACGTGTTGCGCGCTCGTATCGAGGGTGGACAGATGTCCCCATTAATTCAAGGGAGATTCAGTTTACAAACATTAGTCCCAGTGTCCCGACGGGGACAGTCTTTGTCCTGAAAATTAAACAGAATTTATGTTTTGTTTTGAAAATTGTTACCAGGGCAGGATAGAGGCTGGAGCAGGGCCATTAACAGGTTAGATTAGTGTTCTGAATGGAAACTTACTTTCTGTCTGTTCCCCTTCCTCTCATTAGTGCGGAGGACGAACACAAACAAGGAAGCTCAATGCATTTGTTTTTGTTTTGACCAGATTTTCAAATGAATTGCTTTCCATTTATCACCAGGTCACCATCCTTACATCTGATCTCAAAGTGCAGTCCGTTATGGATGATGGATTATTTAACAATATTCAGCTCACACTTAACTCACCTTTGTTGTTGAGGGAAGAACCCAGCCTCGTACAGAGTGTGTATCCACCCGTCTCCTCTGTTCTAGATGGTTGGCTGAGAAATAACTGGTTCCTGTTTGGATTCTAATAGAAGTTAAACAGGCTGTGTTTAATTAAAGGTTAAATTGTGTTCCATGCTTGCCCAGTCAGCTGATTGACCGCTCAGCGAACCAAACGCCAGTCAGTTTAACCTTCCATCTCCCCGTAAATTATTTTGATGTATTGCACTCTTACAGTGGTATGTTGTGGGTTTGTTAGCTGAATGAATATTGATACATTCAATATCTTCATGAAATGTGTCCACTCTTTTTTAGGACACTGTCCAGATTCAGCTTGTTGTGCCAAATGTGTCTATGTGACCATTTGTGCAGCAAATGGTTCTGTGTCATGTCCTCCACCTCTGCCTCGCCTGCGGTCTCTCTCTCTCTCTCTCTCTCTCTCTCTCTCTCTCTCTCTCTCTCTCTCTCTCTCTCTCTCTCTGTGTGTGTGTGTGTGTGTGTGTGTGTGTGTGTGTGTGTGTGTGTGTGTGTGTGTGAGAGTGTGTGAGAGTGTGTGAGTGTGACAGTCTGAGTGGAGACAGGTGTGCTGGAGTTAGAGCAGAACCCCACCAGCTGTATCACCGCATCCTGTAATCAAGATTTCTACAAATACCCAGCTCTTCTCTACCACCCTGTCAGATTGTACTACCTGCTCAGTCAGTGTGTATTTCAAGCTGCCCTCTTTTCCCTTTACTCTTGCCTAACCTGTTTTCTTCTCCCTTGACAAACTCCCTTTAACAAAGTGGTTGATGTATGACAGTTTTTTTTTCAGCTAGTTCTGCAATCATGCTGCAGTGACACCTGCATCATCTCCATTTCCCCTCCACACAGGCTCTGTTTTAAATACAGAACTTTCCAGAACGTGCCATGCTGCACTTCTCCACTAGCTGCCCTCGCTGAGATTCCTGCTCCAGCCAGTTACCTGATCCAATCACCCACCTGCTCTGCTGCTCCTGATTCTCTTATCAGTCTCTCAATATGCAGTATACAGAGGCCAGGTTTCAGTACCTGTTTGCCAGATAGTCTGGTGCCACAGCCCTGTTATCTGTCTAACTCCTGCCTGTTGTCTGTGCTCTGACACTCCTGCCTGCTTTGCTTTATCACCATCGTGTTCTGCCTATTGATCTTTGATTTCGTAAACTGTCTTTTTCCAACTCGCGAGTCTCTGTTTATGCTTTTGTTCACACTTTGTCAAACAGAAATGTTTCAGTGTCTGTGTTTTATTGTATTGTGAGCATTTCAAACCCCCTCATAAGTAATGACTTTGAAGTGTTGACATGTGCAAACTGCTAGAAAGCTGTGGTGAACAATATTGTGCAGAAAAAAGGAAGGACACCTGCTATCTCTTCCAACTGACAGGACTGCAATATAAATAAATTAATTTTGTTGTTTTTGCACTGCTAACAGTGCGGCCTAAGGATAGGTCCATGCTTTTGTCTCCCTATCAAACACAGGACATCTTAGTACATCTCAGCATATCTTGGCATGATTTGTTGTGTATATACAGGGGGTGATTGACGAGTTCCTGACCTAGGATAGATAGATAGATAGATACTTTATTCATCCCCAAGGGAAATTCACGGTAGAAGGAGATGAGTTATACAGCTCTTGTTACATGCATGTGCAGTTCAACTCCTCGGTCTCAAGGGCTTATCACACAAGGAGGTCCTTGTCCTAATATGACCTGATTTGCCTCTCTCAGAGTACTACCTCTTCCCCAAGATGAAGAAGGAACTCAGCGGTCGCCATTTTAACAGTGATTATAACGTCATTGCTGCTGTGGACCACTTTCTGGAGGTCCAAGATGCAGACTTCTACAAAGAGGAGATGCGAATGCTCTAGAGCATTAAAAGTAGGAAGCAACTATTTATTTTGAAAAATAACCGTGCCAGGTTCTCTGAAAGTGACTCCTTCTACCACCCACAGCATGACCTCTGACCCTTATTCTGGTGCTACTACAGGCCAAAATATACACTTGCGCACAAAAAGTATTCAGTTTAAGCATTTGAAATATTATGTCCAGATGTTCAGGATGTTAAGGACTAAAAGTCTGAAACAGGAAGCATAAGAAGAAAATATAAAATACCTGACATCCATGAAAGAAAACAGTGGATGGATGTGAAGTATCAACTGCATAAAATGTAGGACCTTTAATGTACAATATACTTTTCTGGGAACATGTTTCTCTCTCACTTCACTTCTTGTTTCTTTTTTATTGTCTAGCGTCACTCTGGCTTCACACCTCCTCTTCCACCTACCTCGGGCCCTACGGGAAAAGTCCCATGAGTCTGTGTTGTTGACGTCACCTCCTCATTATGTCAATGGGTGTCCAACAGAGCAACTTGTTTCTATGCCACCAAACAAAAGCCTCGTCTCTGTCTCCTGGCAAAATGAACCTTTCAAACCCCTCAGGAAACCGACTATTCATTAACGTGTGACTCATTCATCTCTATAGTGCGTTCATATTAACCCAGGGTTCCATCCTGTTGGGAAAAAAAACCCTTACCAGAGTGTGATCTGATACTGTTTTTCTCCATTTAATGGCACAGTGATTCAACAATCAAGGCAAAGCACCCAGTCATTCATCTGTGCTCAGCAAAAGAATGAATCATGATATGGATAATATTAAGATAGGCTTTTAGTCACAGTATGTTTTATTAACTGTTTTCTCTGAGTCAAATCATTCTTCTCTTATTAAGAGCAGATAAATGTGCAGTTTCATTCATGAAACTCGAAACTCGACGCAAACAAGTTGGAGTGAGCTTTATAAAGTTTTGTGCTTCCTTAACACATTAAACCAATCTTGCCAACCTTATATCCATATCTGGTAAAGCAGGACGTACCATAAGTCAAACGTTATTAAACATCAGCTTTTGATCAGCATCTCGATCTCAAGGAGATTTTCAATTAAATCTAAAGAGACATTTACAACAATGACAGAGAGACCTGCAGTTTGGTAGCACATCTAAGATATATTATTGGCAAAGAGAAAAAGTTTCTCTATTTATACATTTCCATTAACATTTCCATTAATTTCAACCTCCACTTTATCCTACTTGAACAACCTTCTGTTGTAGAACCTCACAGAGCAAAACAGATGCAACTCATGCATTCTTTGAAAAGAAACAGAAAACAGAAATGTGGCTACACAGAAAACGAGCCTGACGTTGCTTGACCACTGGTTAGGCAACTTCAAAAAAAATTTGCCTCCACCAAAATTGAGATTGCTGCTCTCATTCCCCAAACCATGGACAGTTTCTTAATTAAACAGACATCAGATTAAAACTAAGTCTAATTTAGTAAATCTTTCTGGGATTTTTAAGGTTTCTCTGCATCAATATGGCTGTAACAGGACTGTTTTTTAAATTTCATTTGTGATCAGTTAGAAACAGAAGGCAAATGCAGAAAATTTGCAACTTTTTAATTCTATCTATGAATAAACCTTCAGTATGTATATTATTAAATGGGCATTTAACGTACACACTGTACCATATCTATCTGTTGATTTCTGAGAGATTTCCAACAGACGTCCATCACAGCACATATGGCTGGGACACAGCATTAGCTTTCCGCTGCTGACGGCATGGACAGCTATTCACACAGCTGCTGTCATTCGGCAGGCTAGAGACCGCACACTCAGTCACATTCTCTTTGAATAATTAGGTTTCCTGTTCAGCACTGTGAAATGTCCTGTGGCTGTTGCATCTCCACTGGTCTGTAGAAGTCAATATAAGTCATACAGTCATTGACTTCTGTAAATCAATACAGTCTCTCATTTAGTATTTCTTTCACTGGTGTTTCTGAAAAGTGAAGATGTGTCCCCTGGGATTTACTATCCATATATTTTAAGATAAAGGAGCATCTACCACAGAATTAGGCTGCTTTTCTTCTGTTCTCCTGTTACAGATATGTCTGAACCAGCTGCAGCAACCCCACTCAGCATCGGACTCACCTCATTCTGTCTGTGAAATGGTGTTTGTTAAAAGGCCTCTAAAAACAGAAATTTTTATTAGCAGTTATTTTTAGATCATTTTTTAAAATATTACCATCTCTGTCCTTAGAAATTGTGATAAACTGCCCAAGTGCTGAGAAAGGTCATGCTCCAAGGCTGACATTTTAGATTAGCATATAATTATTATGAATGTCAGTGTGACTTTGAATGAGGTTTTTCTCCTTGTTGAACACAACCTATATCCTCCGGTTTCATGCCAGGTATCTATATGCACTCACAGGCTTAAACACATTAACAGGACTGAGGAACTGAAGTGAGCATCAGTATAACAAACAAATGGTTCAACCTGCCTTCATCTCATCAGGTGTTATTAAAAAAAAAAAAAAAAAAAAAAAATCAAAATTCAGTGTTTGAATTGTAAGAAGAAAGTGCTAGTACTCTATGGTAGCAGCCAGCAGAGCATGCACATGCAGTTTTATGTGACATACAACCTATGTGTTAACCCCCAGAATTATAAGTAAAAATGAAGTACTGAAAGTTGAAAGGTCAGTCATCCTGGCTGAGAAGGTTTAACATTTCAGCAGTGTCCTTCCTTCCTTCCTTGCTTTGCCCTGAAAATTTGTCATGTACTTGACTCTGTGTCACGTAACATTAGATTTAGGATCTGTTAACTGGTTTATAAGGTGTACTTAAGAGGTGACAAGGTAATATGCTGTGATAGTGACGCCGGATCAAGGACACAGTTGGTTATTGCCTCCTCACTGTGTCCCCTACTGTGCTCTTACAGGACATGAGCGGTTTGTGGTGATCTAGCCAAGGTCACAGCTGTAAAAAAAAAAATCCAGTCTGTAATCCAAAATGTGTCACACTGGATGCAATAAACTGTTTGACGATGAAAGAGAGAAGATGAAGCAATGCATTTGTAGCACCAGACATACAGTACAAGTATTTTTCTATAGGTAAACCAGGCATTGTCAAGAAAGAGAAGCAAAGAGTGAGAAGCAGGTGGACACCTCCTATCACAGGAAGAAGTAAAGATTTTTGGAGGATTTAAAATAATTCATGAATCTTTTAAATGTCCTCGTTTCTAAGACCGACTCAAGTTTGGCCTGGAAGAAACTTCCTCTTTCTCCCAGTTGAGCCATTGCTAACACGACAGGCTACAGATATTTTCACTGACAGTGCCTTATGTCCATGGTGTCAGATAACTGCATGAGTGCAAAAATGGTTTTTGATCAAGATGGTCAGTACTGCAGCCCAGGAATTACAGAAAAAGACCTGGCTATAAAGACCTGCAGTCTACAGACTGACAGAGAGATGTCAGTGAGACTTCCTGTGGTTTGTGATTAGCTGCTTTCAAACACAAAGTGAGCCCCCATAGGGCAGTTGAAAGCAACAGAAGAAGGTATCTTTACCATGACAAACAAACAGAGCTAACTTTGTCAAAATCATGCAGGACGCTTCCCTTACTAATTTCCAATTTCTGTAAAAGAAGTGATCATTGCTTCAGAATATTAAAATGTGCAGGTTTGTCTTCTGAGATCTCATGGTGAAATACTGAGCTGTTGCTTTGGTAACTGTGGTGGTGGTTGGTTGTCTTTGTAAACACTGTCTCTCCAGTAAAGAGAAAATGGGTCAATACCAGTACACACCAGTACCACACTATCACACAGTGCAATACCAGGGAATCACACTCTGAGTCTGTTTACTTGCACTATACTTGATCTTTGAGTATTTCATAAATGAATATTTAAAATATTTCTGCCATAATTATCATTTGTTTGGTTGACCAAACAAACAGTTAAATTCATGTACTGACTGGCAAAGAGACGAGGAAATAAGAAAGTCTCTGTATTATTCAAGTACTGACACTCATTTAAGTAGATAGTTACCACCAGGAAATGCCACTGGGTCCTGGGACTCATCGTGACTCTCGCTATCTCTTCCACTAAAGGTTTTTGTTTGCTTGGGGGTAATGAGTATCTGCTCTGCACTAGCTTGTTATAAGAAACATAAAATCTGCACTCTGTGTCCTCTCTAAAAGAAATATCAGACATGGCTTTATCAGCTTTCAAATAAGAAATAAATCTTGACCCTAAAGTTAAAAAAAAAAAAAAAAGAAAGTGGTCATTACTTGTCTTCATCTTTTGGTCAATAATGAATCTGGAAAATCAGGTGCACATTTACCAGCTCATTTATATGGAAATGGACGGTCCCTGAAGGATGAGCCCCACCTCTAAAGCCCTTACTTCTCCCACCTTGGCTCAATTACCAGTCATCCAACAGACAGGAATGAATTCTTAATTGGAAATTGATTAAAAAACAACTTTTTGTGGCTTCACTTTGCTTCTAAACTCTGCTCCTGTGCACTTTTATCAAATCACCCGGCAGGTATTAATTGGGCTAAAGTGACTTACAGATTGGTGGGTGGTCTGAGTCAGTGTTAATCAGCTCAGCTGGGGGCCGGGGGTGGTGGTTGCACTGAAGAGTGTCCATAGGGTGCATGGAAGTAATTATAAAAGTTAAGGATAGAATGTATCTGAAGCAGTGTGCGAGTTTTCATGCGTTTTCCTGTTTCAAACAGGATAAAATGTTTCCCTTTTTAATGAAAATTCTTCGCATTTAATTTACAGTTTAGAAAGCTCAAATGGATATCATACATTTTCTGATAACCTCCACAGGTCCACACACTTGTTGATGGCAGTGTTCTGAAATTTGCTTGCAGCCCTCAGTGTGATGCACCTGATCTCCCTGCATCTGTCTCCACAGCTCCCACTGACACCCTCTCCAAGTAATGAATTTGAAAAAATGTAAATTAAATTCAGGTATGAATGAAAGCATTTAAGAGTATTGATGACTGATTGATCATCATTTTATCTTGTTTTCTTACCTCAGGATTTTATTTGCAACAAAATGGCCTTAAAGTAACAACAACTTGTGGAACATTGAAGACAGCCCCCTATCTTTTTTCTTTTTTTTTTTTATTCTAAAAGCTTCCGGATGTACATATATTCAGTCAAGAAGTACCAGAATCAGTCTACAAAGTAACTACTGTGTTAGTTAACTTGAACCGTTAACATTCACCATCTGAGCTGCCATGTACTATAAGTCTGACTTCATCTGCCTTTCTGTTAACTTAAGTTGATCTTTTTCACTGTTGCGTCATTGATGTTGTTCTTTAATGAGATCTCACAAAAAATGTTTTTTAAATGTTCTGCACCTATTCGGCTGGTCAAACAAACCCAAGAGGTGAGTCAGGCTCAAATATCTAAATATCAAAGATGAAAGGTGGATAAACAGTCATAACTTCCCAGACCTGGGACCTATTATGCATAAGTAATACTGTATTTCCAACACTGAGATAGTTACCTTACAGAGTAATTTCAATTCTAATCCTAATTGGACCTCTTTTTTTTTACTACATTTACCTGACGCTTGTAGGTACTAGTTACTTTGTAGATAAAGATTTTGCATGAGAATAGATTACTATACTACCAATATGCATCACTTCAACTTTAGCACCACCCAGATAATATTAAAATGCTGCACACAGGTTAAGACATCAATAATTTAAAGGCACAATCTGTGATCCAAAGGTCAGCCCTGCCCACCATCAAAAATTTAGAACACAGAAGTGGAACATGCTATCACCCCCAAAGTGATTGACAAGTCTTTTGATACAGCAATGAACACTCAATAGCAAAAACATGTTTTATGATGCAGTTATTTTTTTTGTTTGTTTTTGTTGTTTTGTATAAGTTATGTTTGTAAATGCAACAGGTGAACTGGGGTGCGTCTCTTGAGGCAGAATTACTGTGATACCCTGCAGTGGTCACAGTATGAAAATGTGGTAGATAGCTGATGATATTAATGTCATTTCCATTTACTCAGTTTGAACTCTCACTCAACCCACATGGAACGCTGAGGTACCCCACTTCAAAGCCATCTTTTTCTCTATTCAAATGGAGGTTTTTGGGTTATGGGCTCCCAGAAAAACAGACAGTAGAGGACAGAAAACGTGGAGGCGATCCACCATCAACCATTAAAGAACACAACGGTGCTATTAGCTGAATGCTAACTTCACTGCGTTAACATGCTCACCATGAAAATGTCAACATACTGATGTTTAGCTGGTATAATGCGTACCATTTGCACCATCTACAACACAGACTGAATGTCGTTGCAGGAAGTTGGTCATGAAATATAGCCTCTCTCTCTCTCTCTCTCTCTCTCTATATATATATATATATATATATATATATATATATATATATATATATATATATATATATATATATATATTCGTTTGATTTATCTTTCTGTGATGCTGTCTCTGGATTTTTTGTGTTTAAGTGCAACTTTTTACAGCACATCTGACTGCCTCACATGTTCTGTGCAAAACCGTTCACATGCTCTTTACTGACACTAACTCTTGCATTAGGAAACAACGGGTTATTGGCAGCCCCAGCTATATGTCATTTACAATCACCCGACAGCGTGGCCTCAATCAATAGTCATTTTACCACTGTATTTGGCCTTGGTGTTTTTGTGTGTGTGTGTGTGTGTGTGTGAGAGAGAGAGAGAGAGAGAGAGAGAGAGAGAGAGAGAGAGAGAGAGAGAGTGTGGGTGTGTTTGCATAAATTCACTCTGAGCTCAGTTTGGACTGGCTTTTAATTACATCTGTTCTTAAAAATTAATCAACCTCAGCAAATCATCTCTGAGATGAAGCTGACCGTAGAGCCCGTCACTATTCCCATGATACACAGGTCAAGCATGGACGCGTTACCATTTATCCTCAATCAGCGGTGAGTTCTAATTATCACAGTTGCCTTTAAAATACTCTTAGATTGTTCTTGATTGCAGCCACACAGCTTGTTGAAAAGGAAAAGAACAAGGAACAGTATAGGAGATGTTTTATAAGTGAGAAGTGACAAACTGTCAACAGCAGCTTTGAGTAATATCTGTCTCCTCCTTTACAAAATACTGAATATTCCCCTGTTTTGTTTTTATTCCTGCTGTGTTTTTTTTTTTTCATTGAAAGCCACGCATTATCTCTGGCCATAAATTAGCTAGCAGCCTAATTACCATGTACTATCCAAAACAAAGCTCTTTGTGGGTGCATGTTTGAGCACCATTGTCTCTGAACAAAACACAATATCAAGTTCACTTTCTGCATTTGTGTCTGTTCCCCATCACTTCAGGTTTTGTAAACAGTACACAAACTATGGTGCACACACAGTACACAAACACTACCTTCGTGTCTTTAAATCTCTTCAGCACGAAACATTAAACGGTAATGATAGAACTGCTTTCGAGGGAAGCTTAGTGTAGCAGTAAGCTGACAGCTCTGAACATCCTATGTGAAAAGCCCCCTGAGGTTGAGTCCTTGTGTGTCGAGAAACAAGTAAGTGATATAGCTAATGGGCTGCTGTGTTTGTGTAGCCATGTGAGCCCCTTTATGGACACTTCCTTGGCCATTTCAGTCGTTCACCTGCCTTGCCACCAGCAGAGAAAACTGCCATGAATCTGAACACAACATATCAAATACAAACCTAATGGACAGTGAACTTTAAGGGTCTGCGCATGGTCAAGGTGAACATTTTTTTTCAAACACTCTCTCTGCTCTACTGAATTTCCCAAGCTCTTGTCCTGGAATAGCCAAAGTGTATTGCCACCCAGAATTTTTGGTGATTTAAGAAGTGATGCTTATAGTATGTGTGTGTGTGTGGGTGTGGGTGTGGGTGGGTGTGGTGACCTACTTTCATCCTCCCGCCAAATCCACCTGCACACCTGGTCTCCATCATCCAATCAGCTCCACCACCGTCCAGTCTACCCCTCTCCGCTGTTCACCATATCATTTCCTCTATTTCCTGTGACAACATGTTCAGCCGACTTCCTTGTTGAAAACTATTTTTCCATGTCTTGTTTTTTTCTCCTTGCTAATCCCTTCTACTTGAGCCTCAGCTTCACCATTCCCTGGTCACCAGATCCAGTCACCACATCCAGTGCCTCGTCTATCTTCAGCATGTCTCAACAAGAGTTCTACCTACTTCCCCCTGCGTCCAACTCTGGCTCAGGAGGAAGTTTTTTTTTTTTTTTTTTTTCCAGCCCTCTCCCTGGCTCTGCTTCATTCTTAGGGATTAAAGAAAGAGCTTTTTTTGGAAGATACGTTTGCTAAAGACAAACCTTGATTTGGTAAAGAACTCACAATAAATAAGATTACATCTGCGGCCATGCTACTGTCTCTGTGAGGCTATGGTCACACATGGCAAGTCCTATGAGCTAAGTTTTCCCACTTTACCATGTTAGTTTAGCCTGTTAGCTACATTTAATGATGTAACCAAATGCTGCTAATATTAATTGATTATAGTCAATTAATATTAGCAGCATTTGGTTGTATGGAACCTTTAAAGGACCATACCAAGGATTTTTAATTTCAGTTTAGTCCACTTTTAGAGGTACTTATTGTACCGATAAAATTAAACCAACACATTCACACAGCTAGAGCACCTTTGATCATCAAAATTTTAAAACCTCTTATTCACAGAGTTCATTTGGTCTGTTTTGACATTTATTATGTGCTTCTAATGTACCTGCCCAGCGTGGATCTATCCATCAGCACAATGAAATGACCACAGTTCAGAGCCGAGCAAAGAGAAACTCTGCAGAGTTCGACTTTAAAAACGGCATGACGCAGTCTCAGTGGAGCCGTGAGGTGCTTCAGATATGAATGTAATCCAATTACCCAGTTAAAACACTCAGCGCTCACACAGATCTTGAGGCCTGTACACCTCTTGGTTGGTGTATAGACATTTGCAGAACATGTCGGCACTCCAAACAGCACCAGTGACACAAACCCACAAAGTGTAGTCCTTTTATCATCTTATCTTAGATTGGAGAATACGACACACCCACCATGTGTGCTGTGCTCTGACTGCACAACATCAAGCATCGCCAGGGGGCAGAGGCTGGTGATGTAAGTGCTTATGCAATATCACCGGTCCTGAACATTCAAATAATGTAATTATAGTTAGAATTTCTTAGAATATAAAAAATGTTCCAAGTACTAGAATATTACAAGTAGAATAGAATTTTGTATAATTATATTATCATAAATACACACTTATATACAATAGAATATTGTATTCAGTTTTCTCTTCAATTGTGACATGTTGGGTTTTGTAACATTTCCACTAACACACGTCCGCTCATTGATGGTAGAGTTCTGAATCACCTGTTTAATTTGTTTATCTAATTGAAAATTTTATTTCTTATATTTCTTCTTCAGTCTTCTTGTTGATACTTTTAGTGATTGTCTGATTCCTGAGACTTGGGTGGCTGTCAAAAACATGAGAAACAGCCAAATTCAAATTTTACCATTCTATGCTTTCTGGGTTTGATTTTCTTAAAACGTTGTGCATCAATGCTCTTTGGTTGCTGACCTTCGCAGCTGCCAGTTCATTTCTTGTTGGCAACTGCAGCACCAGTAAACAACAATTAAACTTTGACAACAACTAAGAAGTAAGAAGTTAAGAAACTGGCAGATGGAGCCAGTTTAAGATTTTCATACCATCCTGAAATGAAGAGAAACCAGTGGCTGCCTGGAAGGCAGGAAAGCAATCTGAACACTTACCATGGAGGGCTTCGGAAAATGGTTTGTGGTCATGTGAAGTAAATCTTCTTGGCAGTTAATGGACTGAAACATGCAAAACCATGGTTTAGTCCACTAATGTACTGTGAAGTACTCCAAACATGAAATGTCTGAAACCTGCAAAATTAGTGAGGCATTTGAAGAACCATCTTTGTCTCCGAAAATTAACCGAGTTCTTACTCTCAGTCAGGTGGCACGTCTAAAAACAGTTTTCATGTGTTTGTCACAAAAAGAGATAAAACTGATATTAAAACAGAGAAAATAAGAGCATAGGAAAAGACCAACCCACACAATAAGGCATGAAAATATTAATATTGTGACTGCAGCTAATTGCTGCTAGAAAATAAATGTGTTTTAATCTGACCTGAAAGCGTGGTCTGAATGCTTTCAGGACTGCTGTTCTAAAGCTGAAGAGGCCTTTAGACCACACTTAGGAACAGTCCACGATCCCTGATCTTACAGTGGTGTGAGGGGCCAATAGCTGCACTATATTCAGAGAGCTGCAATACCATGCAATACCTTCTGAGTTTCAAATAAAATATTAAAATCCAATAAAGAGAAGCTAGAGACAGCATGATGTGGGGTCTCTGTTCATGGAGACCTTCTAGTAAACTGGCAGGAAATTAATCAGTGTAAACAGAGCCAATTAACAACAACAACAGGATGCAGCTACGATGTTTCCAGTGCTTGAGTGAGTGCAGACTTCTCTCTTTAGACCGTTTTGTTTGATGCATTGCTCCATACAGGTACAAGAGGAGGGATGATCAATTAATTTCTATTTTATTTTAAGGTGAACTACTCCTTTATTACCTTCTCCCAGCTTTTTTTTGTTCTTCATCACTTTGTTTCTTTGATTTAGGCCTCTCACCCAATCATTGATGAGGGAGGGCGGAGAGGAGCGAGAGAGAGAGAGAGAGAGAGAGAGAGAGAGAGAGAGAGAGAGGTGGGGGTGGTGGTGGGAGGCGGGGCTGGCTGGTTATGGTTTTTCAGCACCGAGGACAGCTCCCGTCTCCTGTCTCTGGACTGCAGGGAAGCGGCACAGCTGGATGGTATTAAAAAAAAAAAAAAGACCCGACTCACATCGATCCATAGATTAACCTACAGTTCACACCGCCATCCCACCGCATCTTCTCGTCTCCCTCCATTTCTTCTCCTCGAGGCTTGAGGTGTCTCCGTGTTTTTTCGGCCTGACTGTGGACTGCATTGCCTCTGCGTCTTCAGTCTGTTTCCTCCTGCTGCTCTTCCTGTTACTGGCAACCAGTGCAGTGAAAGTACTTTTTTTTTTTTTGAAGGTGGGTGGGGGGAGGGTAGGGGAGCGGATTGACCTCCTCCAAGTTTTTTTCTTTTCTTTCTTTTTCTTTTTTTTTTCTTTTTTTTTTTTTTTTTACTGATCTGTCCACTTCAGTCTGAGACGTCTAAACGTCGCTGCACGGTTCCTTGATTATGTTGAGGTGTGGGATTTTTCTCAAAGCCCAGGTGAGGATGGTACTTTAGGATGCAGAAGGAAGATGAAGTTGAGTGGTTTCAGCAGCCGTCGGTGCAAGCTCTGAGATGAGATAGGCGACCTGCATCTGCAACATTGGCTGTGATTCTCAGATCAGAGTGGATCAGACGCATTTTTTTTCTCGTGGACAACAGCCAGAGAGCAAGATGAGGTGCCTCTATGACTTTTTAAATTGCACCTAAGAGAGAGGGAAAGAGAGAGTGGGTCCCTTTAGCCTGCCGCTGCTGCAGGAAGCGACGTTTTCTGTGTTTAGCTGCCTAAACGAGTTCTTTGGGTTCTTGCATCCGAGAGGAGACCGGGAACTCAGAGTGGTCTCTTTCCCCTCCGTCCCTGGCGTGAAATACATATATAAACACGGTAGAAATGAAGAAGTTTCGGAAGGTGTTGGACGGCTTGACCACCTCCTCTCCGGGAGGGACTATTGGATCCCCATCGTGCGGCAGCGCAGCAGGGACTCCCACCGCGGCGCCAACTCCCAAGGAAATCGACGTCCAGGAGACGCTAGTGTCGGAAAACTTTCAGCTGTGTAAGGTCGGTACATAAAGAGCTTTATTTAGTTTTAACATCTGGCAAAGGAGTGAAGTCCACAGTCCTCAGTCAGTAACAGCACGTAACACCTGGGATTCTGGCTTCACCCACATGGTTTTTTTCACATATATAGCGCCTGTAGACAAAACGATGTGTGCAGGTCTGCGTGTGTAGACCACAGTGAAGAAGAAAAGGGTCGTGAAAGTTGGATGTGGAGTGAGTTCAGCTGCTGCGCTAGATTTGGTGGCCTGCTGTTCCTCTGTTTGTGCTGAAAGTTCAGCACCATGGGCAGCTCCTTGTTCCCAGTCTCCTGAGAATGAAAGCGATTTTGGGGAAAACCTCGACAAACAAAATCTCCTATTCTTATCAGTTTGTTTGTTTTAGGGCCGTAACGGCATAGAATTGCGGTTATTCAATTAGTCTCTCATTGTTCATCTACATAAAGCTTTGCCCCCGCGGATATGTGTGCACAGCTGGTGAAGCTGGCATGTGTGTGTGCGTGTGCGTGCGCGTGTGTGCGTGCGTGTGCAGTTTTTGGGTGCGCTCCAGCTCCCACCAGTACGTGCAGTACAGCTACAGTATATGCGCCCCGTCATCAGCATGCTGCGGTAGCCTACACACATGTGATGCAAACAATCCAGAGGAAGTCAATGAATAGCAGCCTCCCCGTTGCATCAGCAAGCAGGCACAAATGGTGTAGGAGCGATGACATAACTGGCGTCCCTCCCTTGCATTAAAAAAAAAAAAAAAGAAAGAAAGAAAGATAGAAAAAAGTGCACAGCAAACCAGCGGAGGAACCCTGCAGTCCTGTCCTAGCTGATGTGCTTTTCGCTGAGAAGGAGGGAGAGACCGAGTGAGGGATGGGGATGGGTGGTGGGATTGGAGGGGGGTGGGGGTATTTATAGCAGCCGCTGTCGCCCAATGCAGCCCTTTTCTGGATGTATTTTGGAGCTGACTGCAGCAATTATTCCTCACCCTTAAAGAAACGGGGGTAAATTCTGGATGTGGCTGTGAATAATTCATAGAGAGCCCAAGAAAAACCGGGTTGTTTGCGGAGCTGTATTATTATTGAGTGACACTGGTGGGGTGGGGGTGGGGGGTTGTTTTTCTTTTCTTTCTTTTTTTTATTTCTGTATAGAGAAGCTGGTGGAGCAGGAGGAGGGAGGTTGATTCACAAGCTGAAAAGGATGCTGCAGAGCACCCTCAGCAGACAGGCAGGCAGGCAGGCAGACAGGCAGGCAGGCAAACAGGCAAACAGGCAGGGAGGGGAAAGTGCTGGAAAAGAACAGCATGATTGCCTGGTCCCGTGCAGGAAGCTGCTCCTCCTCAGTGAGTGGCTGAATGTATGGTTGTTTTTAAAGATGCTGAATTGAATAAACCATCCATTAAAAGCCACGAACGTACAAATATGCCATTCCATTGTCACCTCATTTCTTTAGTGTTTTTTTTTTTTTTATTTGAGTTTGTGCAGGTGCAGGTTGTATGCCTGTATTTGTGTGTGTGTGTGTGTGTGTGTGTGTGCGTGTGTGTGCATGGAGTGTGTGAAAGGAATTGAGAGAAAGCCAAAGAGGGAGAGAGAGGAAGAGGTAGTATAGCTGCAACAATTAGGTCTGTCTACTAATTTTCCTGGTGCAGACAGGTTTCAAAGTGGAATGTGATTGGTCCATTTAACTGCCACATTTTAGTCGCTAACAGTTATCCTCGGCTCCAGGTATTAGGCTTAGTCTCCCTGCACACCAAATGCTAAAAACATCTGACTATTTGAGAGTAAAAGTTGAATAAAGTCAGTATTGTGATGGATGGAAGCATGAGTGTGCAAAAGAAGCCTCACTTGTTGTCTCTCTGGCGAGGATATTGCTCTTCTCATGTTGTGTCGGGCAGAATGTGGGATGCAGACGTGCACACGCAGGGGACCTTAAGAACCAGGTAATGAATAAAAATATGTCTCCCCTGACCTTTTTCCTCATCCACTGAGCTGCAAACTGTGAGCATGCCGTACACAGCAAAAACTGCTGTCTGTGTTAGAATAAACAAAGAAGATTACTGTCCATGTGGGTTTCATCAGCTGGGTGAACATGAATAAGTGTTTTTTTCCTGAATGTTAACCAAAATGCGCAGCCTTCCAAAACATTTAGAACGCACACTTATAACACAGAGATGCATTTTTCACCTCAAATAAACTCAGCAGAGACAAATACGTGACAGTCATCTAAATTTGCCATTTCCATTCATTGCCCCAAATATTTTTACACTTTCTAATGGGGATATGCAGCAAATCTGTGAGCTGGTGCAGTATGTGTGGGAGTGTTTGGGATCTTGGCTAACTTTTCAAAGTTAGTCCTGGCTTCTGTCCTCACTGTGCAGTGTGGGAAGATGCAACAACTCATTTTGTTTGGATTATACAGTATTTTTTGTGTTTATAGTTCACATTGAGGTGCCCTAAAAACACAATAGCCGAGTGGAAATGTTGAAATCTCTCTCAGACTGAAGGAGTAAAAGGGGGAAATGTAAGGCACCCCAGTGGCTGAGAGTCTAATTGAATCTATAGTCTCATTTCTGTTTACAGCAGAATTAGTCCATTCTGTGTTAGAGGGACAAAGTCGTGGAGACAGAAGAGGGAGAAGGAGAGAGACTGGTTTGAATTGTATTTGTTGGAAGGCAACTGAATTAATTGGTCTGAATAATATAATAAGATGATATGTATGAGAATGATCAGCAACCCTTACAACTCCATCCATCCACCAGTGCACTCCTGACCATATTAGTGTTGCATTGGTGTTAAGATATAATGGAAGTTCAGAGGAGGATGGAAAACAGGAAGCTAAATGATGGTTGAGGAACAGGCTTTATGTTTCAGCACCTGTCTTTTAGCTATCAACAAACTCCACAAATTTACCCACAAATACCTCACTATAACTGACCACAATTTGTTGAGTTTGCTCAAAATAAGTGTAGAGTTGTATCTTTTCAAGCTCAAAGACAGGAGGAAGTTCCAAGACAAAACTCTTCAAACATTCATGTCGCACAAGTGTAAAACTAAAAACACAACAGAATAGAAGCAGCTCTTTCCCTCTGGCTAAAACTACAGTACAGCAACCCAAACACAGGGAGAGGAAACATGGGAGAACACCCCCTCCATTAGTTTTATCAAACACACAGACTTGACAGAAGCTTGTGCACAAGCTTGTGAACAACAACACTGTGTAAAAAGTGCTAGGCTCTTGGATGTTTAGATTCTTAACTGTCACACAGTTTCATCAGGGAGGCATCTGATTGGTCCCAAATTCATTCTGCGGCAGGACGTCGAGCCCAAATATAGATCCAGAGACAAGAAGAACAAGGAGTCCTTCAACAGATGGCTTGGTCCCCACAGAGCCCTGATCGCAACATCGTGGAGTCAGTGTGCGATTACATGAAGAGACAGAACACATTGAGACAGCCTAAGGCCATAGAAAGAACTGTAGCAAGTTGTCCACGATGCCTGAAACAACCTACCTGTCAAAGTACCTTGAAAAACTGTGTGCAAGTGTAGTGAGGAGATTAGTGCTGTTTTAAAGGCAAAAGGTGATCACACCAAATACAGAAAAGATTTAGTGTATTTAACACTACAGTATGTTGAGGGCATGTGGCTGCAGTTGCGGTCTACAAAGCCTTTGACAGGGTCAAAAGGGCAAGATATGTGATTACACACAGCCTTTGGGGATAGCAAAGAACAGACAAACAGAAAACTCGCAGTCAGTGGCATTTATGTCAGGGAAACACTTTGACAGCGAGAGAGGTCAGACTTGTTCCAGCTGACAGGAAGTCAGCCACAAATATTCAAATAGTAGCTCAGAACGAAAGCTGTGTGCACAAGAGTATCTCTGAAAACTTGTCAAGCCTCGAAGTGGGTGGGCTAATCAGCCAAAGCCACAGAACAGGAAGAGAAAGCTACAATAGGGACATTATTACCACTGGATGACTGAGCAGTTGAAAAACATCTCACTATCCAAAAAAAAAACTTGATCTCTGCTGCAACATGCTGATGACAGGATCAAGATTTGGTGTAAACAGCTTGAATCATGGATCCGTTCTGTCAAGTGTGAGTGTCACAAGCTGTTGCTGCTGCTGCTGGTGGTGGTGGTGGAGGTGGTGTAATAATGTGGAGTGTTTGCTTGACATGCTTCATAATAGAGGAGCCTCATTTCAGTGCCACGTGTACTGTATGTCAACATCCAAGAAGACGACAGGAACTTTTCTTGGTTGTACTACACAATTTCCACATGTCTAACTAGTGGGACACTTCTGGAAATAGGCACAACACAGTCTGTTGCGTTATGGATTTCAGCATCTAGCTGAATCCATACCTCAGTCACACAGAGATCATTTTGTTTTCTTTTTTTGTTTTGTTGTTGTTGTTGTTATTGTTATTGTTTTGTTTTGTTTTGTTTTGTTTTGTTTTGTTTTGTTTTGTTTTGTTTTGTTTTGTTTTGTTTTTTTGTTTTGTTTTGTTTTGTTTTGTTTTGTTTGTTTCACAGAAAGTGAAAATCATTTAAAAGGAGTTGCTTGGTGAAAAGTAATTGTCATTCATTCATTCAGATTGTCAAAAGTCAAAGTCCTCAACAAGACACTGAGGAATGTTATCCCATTTGTGATCATTTCGAGGTTAAATCTCATGCCTTTAAAATGTTTTTAATTTTATAATTTTATATTTTTACATTAACAATGGATTAACATGGCTACTTATATGTGAAATCAGGTTGCTTGTAGTGATGAACCCAGATATAACCTACCTCTGCAGTTACTCTTAGTGTTATGGAGTTTTTAGTGTGTTTAGGTGTGTTAGTTTTGTGTTAGTTTTGTGTTAGTTTTGGGGTTTTTTTGTAGCAGTTGTGTAGCAGTTCACATGAGTCTGGATGGATGAGGATGTTATTGTGTATCTACTGGATGTGTAAATAGCCCATTGTTTGCTAGCAATGCCATATCAATCTAACAGGCGATAACGTGTCAGTGTTGTGTTCCTAGCTTGTTTCCATTGCCCCTGTATGGCCAAAAATTTAAATATAAAATAAAAAATGTCCCCTAAAGACAGTGCAGTCAAATATAATAATAGCACAAAATGAAGCCTCAAAAATAATTAAGTAATAATCACTTTTCAGATACACGGTCATGGTCAAAAAATACAAAAACAGAAGTAATGGGACTATTGAACTGAATTTTTAAAATTCTGTACACAGCCTGTATATCTGAATATAGGGGCTCCTTACAGTCGGAAAATCACTAACAGCCACATGTTTGATGCTAATCATTGCTAGCGTCTGTCATAAAGACTGTCATTTGCATTCTGTGAAGTCTTAACCTCAGTTGACTTCATCCATATTCCATGTGCCACTTCAATTTTTTTCCCCTCCCCAGTAGAACTGTAATCAGTGAATCAGTAAATCAATGAAAATCAGTGAATCAATGAAAAGTGATGGTTTCCAAGAGCAAGGTTCTAATCCCATTAATTGGAATTTCTGGATATACTTTTAGTCACAGATGTACTGTACATAGGCTGATGTGAAAAATACAGTTTATTCTGACAGATCAGAACATACTTCTACTGGATCTTTGTGATCAGTCACAAGTTAACTTGAGAAAGCAACTTACATACAACCTTGGCAAATTAATTGTTACATCAGAAGAACCACATGGTCACTCCAAATCTTACAAAAGTACATAAGCTACAAAAGTTTTGTACTCCCATCCTTTTTTAAAAAAAAATGTCCTAAATTACAGGTTCCTGAACATGATTTCTTTTTCTGCATGCATGATATTTTAGGAGGAATGTTCTTCAGTGTCAAGATCACACACAGTACGCCCAAACATCCACCCAGAACAGTTCCCAGTTCTCTCCCGAGTTTTATGGGACTAAAATTATATCACAGTACTTTGACTTTTGCTTCTTAGAAAGAACAATCATTGTACAAGTTATAGAAACATACATAATAAGCTGCTTTAAGTGTTAGAAGAGAAAGACAGAGCTGGACTCAGATAGCTACAGTTGAAAATTAATGTCTTGAACTTAATGAGGTTTTAAGGGTATTTAATATTTTTGGATTTGGAGCTTGTTAAAAAGGTGCACTACTGAGACATCTTGACCTTATTCACATTTCTAATCTCCCTTAATAAATGATTAATCTCGAAAAAGGATGTAAGATTACCCATAACACCAGCACAATCACATTTCAAATTAGACTTCCTTATAAAAAACATCATTTCTATGTCCATTAGGATAATCAGTCATGACTGATTTTATGGCTATAGAATAATAGCTGCTTTGTGCCATATTTTGCAGCCAGCCCTTCAGGAACACTAATGGGCACTTTTACTAATACAATAAAAGATTCAACATTTTAGATCCTATTAATCTAATGTCCATTTTAGGTGAATAACACTCACCTATTTTTTACCTATGCTGGCTCTATGGATGGCCATGTAGGTTGGTTGGTCCATCAGTTTGGTCCAGGCTGAAATATCTCAACAAAATTTTTGTACAGACATTCATGGTTGCTGACTTTGGTGATCCTCTGATTTTTCTTGTAGTGCAACCAGCAGGTCAGAGCTTTCATTTATTCTATGAAATAATCTCAATCACAATCTCTTCTAGTATTTACGTTTTTAATTCGGCCAATGATAAATCTGATCTGATTTTCTTCAACAGAATATCCAATCAGATTTTTCTCATAGCGTTAGCTTGCTAGAAAGTTTGTCTTGTCATTGCCACATCTGTTTTGTACAGGACACAAGTCAATGGATTTAGTCGAAGGGGGCGGTAATTAGTTATCTACAATGATGACCTATTATAACCAGCACTAGCCTATACGTCTCAACACATATGTACGCATTTTACTACAGTACTACTACACACTATAATGATTGCTGTAGACTTGCTAATGTTACAGTGAAATATGCTGTATTGCTGTTGTTTCACACATTTGCTCCTCAGTTTCAGACAATGGTAGAGAGTAAATGCTGAAACTGTCAGCAGTATGTTCATCTAGTATAAACCATTAACAAAAAATGATTTTAGAAGGTGAGGAGCAAATATTTTGCAGAGGAAAACAGTTTTTTGTAAACTCTTGTTTGTAGTTCAGAGGTCAGAAGTTTGGGGCCCTCCCTCCCTCTGGTTTCTTTCCTCTGACAGCATGATACGTGGGCGTATAAAGATGACATCACCTCACTCCCTCTGCAGCGACCCCATGAGCTCTCCATGGGTGTGATGACTCAGTGGGTTGACTTCCAGCTAGTCTCAGATTACCATGTGTTGGCTGCCTGTCAGAAGCCACAGTGTGGGATCAATTAAGGAGGAGCTGATGTCAGGCTGAGAAGAGAAGATGGGGAAAAAGCAATAGGAGAGGAAAGATGTTCAGTAAACTGTGCAGCGAGACATGGGATTTCAAAAAAAGTGCAGCGTGTGTGTTTATCCATCCTGTGCGTGAAAACATGAACTATTGTGTCACATTCTACATAATTTTTTTTTTTTTTTCGTGTGTGTGACTGCAGAGCCCAAAGAAATAGCTTTTGTTTGATTTTGTGTGGGCTTTCATAAACGCTTTGTCCATTCGGTCTGTAGGTGACGGCAGACTGCCTGCCTCACCTCATGCTGTGCAAATATAATCAAGTGAGCCTTTTTGAAACAGCCCTTCATTTAGACTCAATTTTCTATCACTTCACTCTGATGAAGTCTGTCTTCAGTTTGCAGCGTTTGATAAACCACCACAGTACTTTGTCTTTTTTGTGTTGTGCGGCTCCTATTGAGAACAAAATTCTTGTTTAATTAAGTTTCTATCTTTTTTTTTTTTTTTTTACCAAAGAAAACCACCAAAATGGCTTTTTTTTCTTATGGGGATTTGTTATTCTAGTAGTAACACGGGCTGTTATTGTATGAAGGTAAGCCACTCTAGGACACTTCAGGGCCCCACCTTTTCCTGAGAGATCACATTCACAATGTGTTTTTGTTTGTCTTTCATATCATAACGGCTTATGTCTCCATGGCTACATCAGTGTTCAAGTCCGGGGAGAAGGGAGATGGTAGAAGGCAATCACCTTAAATCCACTGTTGATCCACAAGATCAATTTTGTCCAGCGTGTTCATAAAAGTAAATAAATGCTTAAAAATGACAGAGATGTAACTGCAAATTGTCTTCATGTGTGAAATGCACAGCAAAGAAACAGTTTCCCACCATCTGCTGTTGTACATCCGTCCTTTCACTTTTGTCCATCATGTGCCTTCTTGTTGAGAAATGTCTATTTCAGTAATGCAAATTTCCATAAATGTATTGCCCTTTCTGTACACTTACTGTGAGAGACTATATGAGCAGAAATGATACAAATACAATGCTTTGTGCATGACTACGACTGCTGAGTTGAAACCTAATTATGGAAAACAATCCACTTGGAACTGCTCTGCTGCAAAGGCTTTAAACCGATGTCGAGGTTTCTTCCCTGCCTCTCTGAGTAGTTAGTGGATCCCTCTGCTCTTAAGAGCTATTCTCAAGCACTTGACAAACCTCATCCACTTGAAGTCTCTCCTAATGTTTTAAAGGGTGTATATAGAAACTGGAGTTGAGTTTTTTTTTTTTTCTATTTATGTACATATTTTATAACAGAAGAGGATTCAAGGTTCCTTTTCAAAATTCAGTCAGAAAGTAGCTACAAGATGCTTTAGCAACAGTGGATTCAATAAGTAACAGATAATATATTCAAGAAGGGATTTATTCCTTTTATTGTATTTGTCATTGTCTGTGATCATTAGTGTATTTTCCTACAATCATCAAAATATAGCATTAAAATTTTATCTTTACTTGTGGAGACAGTACCAATGACTGAGAGCAAATAGCTGCAATAATGTACAGCCAGTACACGTGATCAGTCTCACACTTACAGTCAGGAGAAAACCAAAGTGACAGCTGACTATCTCCTCTAAAATGAGTAAAATTGAAAATCCATTCAAGACATATAGATTTAATGAGACTGATATATTAATACAAGATAATATAATCAAAATATTGCATTATTACAATTACAATTTGCTCCTTGTGTTCATTTTCTTCTCTCTGTAGCGACGTTTTATTTAATAGACAAAGAAAATGCATTTTTAACTCATGAGTGGATACAGTTTTCACATCTGACCCACAGTGCCATGACAGTGTGCAGGCTAATCACTCAAGCTAACCACATTAGCTTGCAGCCTAAGAACTACGGATGACATCAGTTTCAAATTTCACTGTCGTGAAAAATTCAGGCAGCAATTCAAAGCATAAAATAAATTAGATTTTTGGGAAACAAAAGCAACAAACTTTTGTTTTGAAAACCAGCCATGTGTGAATGGTGGGTTCTTCTCAGTTATCATGAGGGGGCAGAGTGACATGTTACATTACAGTGTTGTGGGTAGTAGCATGTGACTAGTTGGTCCACTCCTACTTTTCCCATCAAGCCTAAGGCATGATGCTGATGCCATGACTGATCCACTGCCATGCCTGCTGCTGTGGTTAAAAGGTTAAATCACATATATATAGTACAACCACACATGGCTGGTTTCTGACTCCATGGCTGCATGAAAGCACGACATGAAGCCCCAGCGTACAATTGCAACAATCACCTCCTCCACACACACACACACACACACACACACAAACAGAGGAGATTGCTTTACAGTTATATAATAGAAATTATGTATATGTGGCCGTTAAGCCCACGCTTTCATCTGAAGAGACACATGCTTAGCATCCGTCACATTTGTTCCTTAAAGGAACAGTCAGCAATTGTAATCCAAAACACTTTTTGTCAGATTTGGCGAATATATCCTCACGGTCAGCTAGCTGTCTGTACTGTGTGTTCATCTGGGAAAAAAATCTGATGTTTGTCTGCAGCCCTGGCTCTGTAAATGGGAAGCAATTCAAAGTGACTCAGATCGCGCCACAAAACACTATTTCAACAAATCAGTAACAGCGGACGTTCGTGCTCGTGCACAGGATAGGCTGCTGGAACCAGCTGCACTCCGACCCCTGCTTCTGCTGGCCACTCTCCTTTTTCCACATTGCCCACGAGACACCTTGATAGTAATGTAACTTAAATAACATTTAAGAAATGACCTTGCCAACTTGGAATAAAAATAATTTACCTGCTACAGCAGACTTCACATTATTTTCCCTGAAATTTAGTCTTTTCCTGTGTAACGTTACTTGTCCTGCCCATGTGCTCTTCTGTAGAATTATATCATAGAAAGAAAAAAATTTGAAAATGCCAGACATACTCCTACACTGCTGTGCTACTTTTTTTAAGAATATGTAATGAACAGTGTTGCTCCTGTTGCTACTTTTGAAGATACTAGCAGTAATGTTACCGATACCTAGGCTGAACTACTCTGCTAGACTTTGGCTTAGATTAGTATTTGGCTTCAACACCTACATAAATATTGACAGGCTTACTGTCACACTTTCAAACATACATCAAACATATGCCACCTGTATTTTCAAAGCAATAAAAAGTGCTTCCTCTTATTGATGCTAACTTACCCTTGAGCAGCAGAGGTTCTGGATTCTGCCATATCTCTCTTTTTATTTTTTTTTGGGGGGGGGGGTCCTGAAGCAGCACTGAGGGGAGGGGTGTATTTGTTTGGCTGTTGAATTAAAATATCAGCAATCTTTCTCCAGAATCATTTACTCCCTCTTTAAAGGCTTTGTGTCAGATGTTGCCAGATAAATACAGCCGTGTGCTGCACCTGTCTATGCAGTATTTTCCTACAAGGGAACAATCATCATCCCTACAAAAAACAATCATATAGTATTTAGGATGTAATATAAATGCATAAAAATACACACACACACACACACACACACAGAAAACATACGAATATACATACATACAAGTGTCTCCCTCCACCTCCCTCTGGCCACACACATAACACTGTGTAGTCTGCAGCTCTCATACAAATGACCACTCAGCAGGGAGGGAAGCTTATCCAGGCTCATTCATTCGTTTTCATACTTACAGGCTTTCACACTGCATTCTCACCCTGTGCACATTTGTATGCTGTTCTGTGTGTGTGTGTGTGTGTGTATGTCTGTGTGTGTGTGCATTAATGTGCTGTGCAGCAAGCACGTAGAGTGCTTATTAGATCAGCCCCAGCCTCAGCAGTGAATGAAAG